>NC_062244.1:10720000-11320000 GCF_905475465.1 Pieris napi
TTTGCCTACCTCTTTTTCTTCTGGTATCTCTCGGATACCACTCAGTTACTATCCTTGTCCATTTTTCTGTACTTTCTCTCAACATATGTCCGGTCCAACGCCATTTAAGCTGTCTGTAGATTGTGTGTACATTTTTGAATTTTGTTTTCTTTTTAATTTCTTGTAATTTTACTCTATCTCTTCTTTTTATACCTAAAATACTCCTTTCCATTGCGTTTTGGCAGACTTTTAATTTATTTTCTTGCCTTTCTGTTAACGCCCATGTCTGGCACCCATATAATAGGCATGGTATAATGCATGTTTCGAATATTTTCTTTTTTCCTGTCATTGGCATATCTGTGTCCTTCATTATTTCTCATACTTCACATACTTAGACCCAAAAAATCGATGGCGTGTCTCAGGAGGCTGATCACCTACTTGCTTATTAGATTGACAAATGAAATTGAAACAGATTTAGAAATCTGAGGCCCAGACCTAAAAAGATCGTAGTGCTACTGATTAATTTTAACATGAAATAATGACGTAAATATCAAATAGCGTTCGTGAAATCCACATCTGTTTCTGCTTACCAGAAACAATTATAGTTGTTCCGAGAACTACAGCCACGACCTTAAGTTTGTAATACAATAGTCGTCGGCAACGAGTATCAAGTCGTAATGTCGGAGACGATTTTCTTAATAAAAATAAATAAATAAAGCAGTGGCGCTATAACCTTATTTAGGTCTGGACCACAGATTTCTGTATCTGTTGTAGGCCAGCTGGTTTCCTCACGATGTTTTCCTTGATCGTTTGAATGTTAAATAGGCTTGCAAAGAAAGTTCATTGGTGCACAGCCGGGTATCGAAGTTACGACCTCAGGGAGAGTCACACGCTGAAGCCAAGGCTCAAATACGAATAACGTGTAAAATATCGTGATACTGTCTGCTTGCTACTACTAATAAGCGGAATGTCTTCGGACATTATTTCTCTAATAAAACAATTAAACTTACCTGTAAAGGAAATAACCAACACGGGACTTCAGACAACGATTAAACATCAGAGCTCATTCAGTATTAGTACAATGATCCATTACAACATCTTAATATGACTGAACGTAGGTATATATGACTTCGAAGCTGTGTGTTTGTGAAAACAAGCGGTAGGCTCATCGCTTTCATATGCAAATTCTGTTCAACGCCATTTTAACCGTTATACATAGGACTCCTACCCTTACCTATATTTGTACGAATAGTGCGTAATGTATGGAGGGCAAGGGGTCTTTTAAACTGGCCAGCTCGGCGTTGTTGTAGGCTAATTCTCGCTAAACCCAGCTTTATCAAAGCTTTGCGGTGCAGCTATGACATTATTATGAGAGGCTCATGTCTATGCTCATCTATGTGGACTTCAGGTGCTAATAAAGAATAGATTTTTTATACAATGTGAACTGAATGTGTCGTATTCTATTTTGGAAATCGAAGTTTGTAATTCTTAGTGCCTTTTAATAAAATAGACGTTTTTTTATGCAGACGAACTAGAGGATTTTGTAATGTTTATATAACCTAATTTAAGCATAGTATGCAACTAATATATATGTATTTTGAATTTTACTGACTAAATTAGAAATGAGCCCATGTGAGGCGGATATTAGGCGGTGAGAACTAACATATTATCGATATGTTGTTTCAATATTTTTAATGTGTTTTAACTTTTGTGACATTCCATACGAAACATGAGGCATCATATCATTAAGCAGAAAACCTTTCAAGCAGAAACAATTAATACTGGCAATCAAACCTTCCAGATCATACGTTATTATTATTATTATTATGTATATAAACACACTAGCAGCTTAATAAGCTGATGCGCGTGTATTTTGAGATTTGGAGAAACTATCCATTCTATTTTTAAAGGAGTTCAGAGATGGTGCACTGATTATACTTTCCCGTCTACTGTATAGAGTTAATCTTTTTCTGTGAAACTGTTAATAATAATAATATATTTGCAAAAATATTATACAAAAATGTTATGACTAAAGTTCGCATATTCTGCCACACATACGGGCATTCAAATTTGTCTTAAAAGGAATTTTACTTATCATTATAGTCAATTCTTATATTATTTGTAGTGATAAAATATCACATTATGTTACATACATTCAATACGTATATTTAATTTGTCTTTTATCTGGTTCTATAACAGTAAACTCTTTGTTGATGATAAACAAACGAAGGCAGCAAAACTCACCTTTGTAGACAGTTTTCATTCGATTCCATTGTGCACCAGTGTTTGGTCTGGTGATCATTAATACTTCGTGTTAAATCGGCCAGCCTGGCTTACGAACAGTTTGCACCCTCACTGTGCTTCTGAAAACGATCAATTTGTGAAACTTAATCCACGCTACGACTGTATTCACAATATTGTTAAGCTATGAAATTCCTTATATAATACATGAATTACAAAGAACTGTATAGATATGATTAGTGTCAAAATATAATTATAAACAATGAATTTATATCAGTATAAATGCTAATAACCTAAGACTAACTCACATTTAGAAGCACTGTGCCATTAACATGTAATTCCTTGAAAGACTTCAAGAATTCACCTTGCCTTGTAGAACTTAATCAGTAGTATTGAAGATTCTATTTCGGAACCAATTCAACTTAGGGTCCTTCAAGAAAAGAGCGTACCATTTCTTAAAAGGCCGGCAACGAACTTGTGAGCCTCCTGGCAATGTGAGTGTCCATGGGCGGTGGTATCACTTAACATCAGGTGAGCCTCTTGCACGTTTGCCTCCTGTGTCATTTAAAAAAATGTTACGCAATGCTCAATTGTTCATCAACACCAGAATTGGTACAACAATTTGGCAGTTTTTTTTCAATAGGTACGTGTATATTGAAAACTATTTAAGGTCAAACGGCACAGTGCCAAATTAATCCGAGGAAACGCGCAACTTCAATTCTCACACGTAAAACGAAGAATTGTTTTATTTTTAGCTAACTTACATAATATAAGTGTAATCTTATGAAGAGTTTTACGGACCGAAACAGGGAACCATTTCTAAAATTAAAATTAATATTTTTTAAACATAGTAGTATGTACTTAAAATAAATGATTTAATGAGTATTCAAATTTATTTGTGAGCGGTTGCAAATGAGAAATGGAATACCAATACTCGTTTGTCTTCCTGTAATTGGATTTCGTCGCGTATGGATAAAAAAAAATATTTAGGCTTGTAAACTTAGAGACTTTGTTTCGTTGAAACCGGATCGGGAAAAAAGTTATCCCATTTAAATATAATTTATAAATAACCGCTCGCCTGTTTAAAAATGCTTAGCAAATGTCACTTGGAGGGATGATTGTTAGAATTTCCATAAATTTCGAGCCTTTTATAAAAATAAAACAAATTATGTTATAACTAAGCTGGGGTATCTGTTTTCATCTCACCGTAAATTCAGATATTATTTCTGTAAAAGCGTGTAATGGATTAGGATTTTATAAATATAAAGCAAATTATTACCTGGTTTTAATCTTTAAATAGAAAAAAAATCAACTTTTATCTTATTTAACAATACATCATCGCTAGGCTGACAGTATACTCGCAGGCTCCATTGACTGCGCCATTAATCATACCTTGCAAACTATCGAAGAAAGGATGTCGTTCACAAGAACAATATCATTTTAGCAGTTAACATGAAACAAACGAAATAAAAAAATGTTATAAATAATTATACAACTTCATCTGTTTCTGCAAAGAGGCCAGTAATTAAAAAAGGGTGCGTGTACTTATGTACGCGCGTAAGCAGTTATACTTATTTGGCATTATTAAAAATAGTTTTTGATTGCATGCAAATAATTCATTACAATTAAATAATCAATGACTGGAAAAGGAGTCATTATAGTCAATGAAGTTCAGTTTACATTTGAAAAATTAAATAAATATATATTTATTATTATTCTCTTACATTAAGTGTAACATAAATTCAATTATTATTCGAATGTTGTTTTTAAATTATGTCCAATGCCGTAGCATCTTCCGTGGGCAACTTCATTCTGTTAATTTTGTGTCACGGTGCGCGCGCATCGTAAAATTTCACTCTCATCAATTTTTCATAACGCACCTAAAGAAGTATAACTTCAAAAATAAAACGCAAGACAAAACTAGGTTCGGCAAAGACACGTTTTGTTTCTTTCTGATTGGTCTACAGTTTCTATTTCAATCACAGTCTACAAAGTCTTTGTTTAACGAATAACAAAGATATAAAGACTCATTGGATTTTTACCTTCACTGTCAAACATAGAATATTTTTTATAAATAGAAAAGCTATTTTTATTTTTCACATTATAAAACACGACGAGAATATTAACAAAACAAGAAAGTGCACTAGCCCCCACACTAGGAATTATTGTGTCGTGGCCAGCTAGTCTCTTCGATTTGACATATTAAACATTTTAGTTATTGAACTAATAAATTCTACATAACACTTGACTATAAATTTAGATCAAAATGTTTGATTAATAAGATTTAAAACGTTATAAACATCGTGTATATAGATATAAGTAAAGGCTAACTATAAATTCGCGTTGATCTCATTTATTGGGAGATATTTAAAATACCAAATAGGTAAATATTATTTAAACGGATTTTATATTTAATGATTATTCTATTACGCTGCACTAAATCTTAAAGAGACAGGGTTTCCTGTGACATTTTAACAGATACAAAGTCAGGAAATAGCTCATTTAAAAACACCAGACCAACGCTAAGCACGGAAGCTCAGCTTAGACAAGCATTTCTTTTCACGCTTTGTACGTCTTTATTCTTAAGACTTAAACCCCCTTTCGTTCTTTCGAATTGTATTTAAGATTTTGCGTAATTGATGAGTTTAGTAACTTAGTACTTAAAGAGTATATTTTTATTTTCATTCATTTTTTAAATGGATTTATAATTTTCGAAAGAAAATATTTTTATTTTTTATAGAACAGGCAGAGGGCTCGCGAGTTGCCGGCCTTTTAAGAATTGAAATTATTAATTATTGTCTTTATACACGTATTGTATAATATGTCCGTAATTTATAGTTATCAACCATGCAGTTTTTATTCCAACTTCTATTAAAATAGTTATCGTTTTGGGTTTTAATGACACAGAACAACCAACCGAAGCCAGCCCAAGTTTTACCCCATCCCTTTTATGGTACCGGACTCTTTTTCAATGTACATAGTTAAATCGGCTTCAAAAATAGTAATATTAATTACTTAATTTTATGTGTTTTACGATTGTAAATAATAATGTAAATCTATTAAACCAAGCCGATGGCACTTAACCAAAGTGAATTTCAATAGCTACTTTTCAAAACACCGACAGAATGCAAGCTTGCATGAATAAAGCGATCTCATTTGGTTTACAGTTCGGATAGAAAGCGCTTGCAGACCAACAGTGGGATTTAGGAGACCGCGTAATTCGTGAATTTTTGAATTCTCTTTTGTATCAAAGGAAATTTGTAAGATTTCAAAATAGCAGTTTAGGTCGACATCAGACGTGTGCTACGAGCTACGAAATAATTGCTACGCTCCGATTTTATTTTATTTTGGGTATGGGGAAGACAAACAGAGCAGTGTAGGCCTCGTAGCTTCAACGTGCGATCTCTGAGGTCGTAGGTTCTACCCCCGGCTGTGTACCAATGGACTTTCTATATGCGCATTTAAAATTCGCTCGAACGATGAAGGAAAACATTGTCAAACAAAGTTACGGCGTGTGACAGGCACAAGAGGATGATCACCTACTTGACTATAAGAGTGACAAATAATCATAAATACACACAGAAATCTGAGGCCCAACCTGAAAAGGTTGTAGCGCCACTGATTTCATAGGTTTGCGTCTGTTTGATTCTTAGTTTTTAAGGCAATTTGCAGAAACGATTTTTAGTTCACCAAGAGTCAAACTTTACTAGTGATCAGCCTACACCTTTCAACATATATTACGCCGGCATCGAAACGTTTAATATTGCATGTATTATTTTTGTAATAAAATGTTATAAGCTATAAGAAACAAACTCTTTTAATCACATTATATGCCTATATTTTAAATATTTATATTAAAAGCAAGCAGTAAATTGCAGTAAATTATAATAGTGTGAATTTTATGTACGGAATATTTCACCGTCAAAATGTCTTCTATCATGCACTCTTTAACTACTAGCGATTTCCAGAGACACGCCGCAGGATGTCAACTGATATGGCTCTCACTTCTGTCGTTATTTAAGTCTTCAACTGCTCAAAATTCGTAAAAGGTGTATTCGTATAAGCTCTTGTTTTAGTCGGAAGAAATTCATTTTTAACTAATTGAATAAGAATCTTAACACATCTTATATCCTGCACAATGTATAAACACATGTTCATCTGAAACATTGTCACGAACAATTTTTGAACATATTATACATTCTTCGTGTAACATACACCATGAACGCTAATTGGGCAATTTTTACATCCAACTATCCGTGCGTGCGTATAATGAGTATTAACGGTATGTTCTTAATACGGTGTAAATTTCCCTGTAAATTTTTTAATAAAACTTAACGGATATAATCTCGAAATACGACAGCTATAAACACTCCGTTGATATGAATTATGCAATTCATTTGTAAGTCTATATTTTTAAATTAAATTAATATTTTTTGAAGGCTCATTGGTCTAGTGGTTAGTACCCCTGACTGCAAATCCATGGGTCCCGGGTTCGATCCCCGGCTGAGACAAACATCGATGTGTTGTGCTTAGGTATTGGGTGTTGAAATATGTATTTATGTGTCTATCTATAATATGTATGTATATCCGTTGCATAGTATCCATAACACAAGCTTCACCAGCTTAGCATGGGACTAGGTCAGTTGGTGTAAATTGTCCAACCATACAAAAAAAATATATTTAAAAAAATTCCCTCCGTTTCTTTTTTCAACTACAAAGAAATGCAACTCCCTATCTGTTTGCTTATTTTTTATAATTCTATTTATAAATAATATAGCAAACAGGTATCTATTAGGCAGGCATGACTTATATAAACCAAGCGAACAGGGGCAAACGGGCAGGATTGCTTAAACCTTTTAATTCTATAAAAAAAGGCCGACCGTTAAATGGTATTAAAAAAGTAACGCAAATTCCCTACTATATTTGTTAATTGTAAGATTTGTACTGTGTAAACAAATCTGTCCCTTTCTTACCTTAATATGTTTTTTTAAAACCATAATTTAAAAGGTAAAAGCAAGCATAAAAGCCGACCGCTGGAGATGACATGGAGTTAAAAATGCAAAGCCTCTTTAGTTGAGTAAACAGATCTTTTGTATGGCGGCGTGCGTCGGTCGCGTGAGAAATCACTTATAAATATTCGCTTTGAGTACGCTTTTCGATGCGTCTGTTTGTAAATGAATATTCAAGGTGGTAGTACGGTAAAGCTTTATAAGACTTTTAAACCAAGTATACCTTTATCGAGAGTTACAAAAGCCTTCTTTAAATGATACGTTTTAGAAGTAACTTTAACTGTTTTAAAATTATTATTATTTTCAGATACTAAACCTTACATTATTTTTCAACGTGAATTAAATGTTTAACAAAATAACAGCATAATTATTGTTAAGGAGCAAACCGTTGATTCAAATCTCAATGAGATCGATAAAAAAATCTTTCGAAAAATTCCCTCAACCAACAAAGCGAAATTTACCTTTACAAGTAATTAAAGGACGTAATAAAGCGAACAGAATAAACTTTTAATAGTATCCGTAAAATTTAACGACGACAAAATATCTAAAAATATTTCCATCAAAGAATTTAATTTCGCAATCATCCGGCCACAGCGCCCTTTATTACGAACTCAGATGAAATTTATAAAGTGGAAACCACTGGAAGATTAGACAAAGAATTGAACTAACGCCAATAAAATTTCATAATGAAATGTTTTTGATATTTTGGGTCTAGAATAAAGGTTTTATTTTTAACATTCTTTTCAGTGGGCTGTTTATGACTCTCATCCAATAAGAAAGTGGATCTTAGGTTTCTGCATCAGTTTTCAACATTATTTTGGGTGATTTTTGTTGATTTATTTGTGTAACAT
This sequence comes from Pieris napi, assembly GCF_905475465.1. NCBI lineage: Eukaryota > Metazoa > Arthropoda > Insecta > Lepidoptera > Pieridae > Pieris > Pieris napi. The sequence goes on from NC_062244.1 coordinate 10,728,081, forward strand.
GTACCGGTTTCTTAGCAACATTCTTTTTGTATGAGCAAGTGTGAAATGTTAGTTAGCCTTTTAGAAATGAATATTTAATAACTATTTTGTTGTTTGTGTGTTGAATACACACAATCTACAATATTAAACGCTCCAATGAGCGACCAAGGCAATTACCTTTAAGAGATCTGATATATTATTATCCCGAACAGTGTTCTTTCGGCAGTAAAATAGCATTGGAAATACTACAACCTCCTATCGAAGACCACATGGACCGGTCGTTCCACAACTGAGCGTTTTTTGAGGCATTTTTTACCGCGCACCACCACTATTTGGAACCAGCTGCCCACTGAAGAATTTCCGAACCAATGCGATTTTAGGTCCTTGAAGTAAAGAGCATAACAATTCTAAAAAAGCCGGCAACGCACTCGCAAGCTCTCAGGCATTGAGAGTGTCCATGGGCGGCGGTATCACTTAACATCAGATGAGCCTCCTGTCCGTTCTCTGTTCTTTACAAAAAAAAATGCGACGAAATCAAACTACGATCTGCCTACGAAAATCGGTGCAAAACCTAGTCTAGAAATAAAATAACCTGAAATCGTTAATATTAACAAATATATCTTGAACGAAACTCCAATACTGTATTTTCACAAACACATCTGCTATTATCGAAGTTCATCTCTTGTTTGGAAGCAATTATTGTTTGAAAGTACGGTCACCATTGTACTGAGTTATTATTTCTAAGCATACTCTGGTTTGATTGGAATTCGGTACCAATTCAATTAATAAGTGAAGATTGCTTTTCCTATTATTCATGACTTCTATGGTTTGTTAAGCTGTTTTATAATAATCTGTACCTCAGAGGTATAGAATATTATGCGCCAAAACACACATTTTACAGGAGAGACAAAAATGCGAGGCATAGATGTTGAACGCGATGTTACGCGGGCTGTATGCGAGATATAAGTATGAACTAAATTAGGTTTTTTATTGTTTAAGTAGGTAATATTTAATATAATTACTATATTGTAATAAAGTTATTGCTTGTATGATTTTGTGGACTTGAGGTTGTTTACTTGCAACAGAAAATTAAGTTGACGGTATAAATAAAGCATTATGTCATCATAATGTTATTTACCTCGGCATAATACAATAATTTCAAGTAATACTCAGGGGCATAAAGCATCATATCGATACCTCCTAAGTATACTGAGTCATCTAACAAATTTAGGTATTTTGTTTTTTTTATACAAAAGTACGTAATAAACCATGATCTTAATGTTAGTGTTATTTTTTTTTTAAAAAGACCTATAATTACCGAGATAATTTCACGAATACTAAATCAAATTCAACATCAGTTAAAATCGTACATTGTATACTGATCCAAATAACATTGTATCAGTATTCGCGGGGCGTGAGGAGGGACGCATTGATACAAGTATATTATGGCTCAGTATACGATAAATGACGGCGAGGGCGCGAAATTTTTTTAATTTTCTCAATAATAAGGTGAATAATACTAATGATACAATTAGCAATATCTCAGGAATCGGTGATATAATCCAAAACAGGGATGAATATGGTAAGTTACATTGATATACTTTATTTATGTTACATATAGTGTGATTTTGCCATTTCTGTTTGATAATTGTTACACGTTGCTTAGTACGCCGTATACTGATACAACTATATTTACACCTGTTTACAACGAACAAACTTTATAAAGAAGACACTTGATTTATCTGGCTATAATAATGTACTAATTCAATTTTTGATATATTTGTTTTAATTGTGGTATAATATATTTTTTTATGTGTTATAAATTTTATAACTTGATATTGGCACGTTAAATATAAAAATATGAATTCTTGTGTTTTTAATTGTTGTTTGTTTTAGAGTCTCCATTGCCACCGGATGCAAATTTTATGGAAGAGGAGCTATCAATACTTGATGATATTGATTAGAATGATAGCAAGGAAGTATCGCAGAATATCCCTTCTAATGCTTACATATTATACCTAGATTATATTCTTTGCTCTTCGCCTTGGGTATCGAATGTTGATAACTGAACTCAAAAAAGAGATCGATCGCCATCACTCATCAGTCATAGAGAACACTCCAGGTAATTCGCCCATCCGGAATAGCATTATAGAAAATTATTGTGATATTACTCTAGTACCATCGCCGTATAATTCTTTTGACTCATCTCCTGTTAATTTCTGACATTAATGACATCACATACTCATCGTCCAATAACGCCAAAAGCGCATTTCCATTGCGAAAAAAGTTAAAGAAAGGCTAAGAGTTTTCATAAAAAATCTAAGGATAACGAGAGGAAATATAAGCTTAATAGAGGGTTTGGAATATGTCAGTAGAAACGGAAGAGTACATGCTACGAGAATTATGAAAACTTCTTGCCCCTCAACTTGTCGGAAAAAATGCAGTGAGAAATTAACAGAATGGGTTTTTTGGCAAGATATGTTGTAAAAGCTGGAAAAAAAGAGAAAAAATATTGTCGATACAAAAAGCAGTGAAGGAGATAATATTATTAAGACCACAAAAATATCGGTTTGCAAAACTATGTTCTTGAGAACCCTTTCTATTAGTTTTGATTTTGCTTATACAGCTTTAGAAAAGTCCAATAAAGGTAATGGATTTATTAAATCAGATCAGCGTGGTCTTTGGATGAACATATAATCCATCCGATAACGTTCACAGTGTTATAGATCACGTTGAAGCATTTTCTCCTGTAGAGTCACATTACACTCGCCAAAAATCAAGTAAACATCATCTGGAAGGCTTTTTATCCTTCCCAAAACTGTTCATGAATCGAATGGTTTATGGACTACCGTGAGACAATATCTATATATAGGTTTTATAAACCCAAAAAAGATATTTGTGAACAATGTCACATTTATGAAAATAACAAGCAAGTTCTGCAGGCAGATAAAGAAAAGCATGAAGAGCATTTAAAAAAAAAGAGAAATCTAGAAAGATGAAAACAAAAGATAAAAAATCAGCGTTACAAAATGATGAAATCCTTACATCAGCATCTGATCTTCAAAAGTGTCTTAATGTATGTACCTCACGGAAGCGTGAGTACTTTTTATTATAAACGGAAACATTATTTGTATAATTTCACGATATTAATTCTGGGATCTCGCCAAGGTGATTGCTTTTGATGGTATCAACAGACAGCAAAGAGAGGTGCAATTGAAATTTCCAGCTATCATTTTAAGTTTATAGAAGATACGGGTGGTGAAGGTCAAAATAGAAATAGGATTTATTTCTTAATGTATATGTTAGGTAGTTTAAAGTGTAGTATAGCTATTTAGCCATCGCTTTCTAATAGTGGGTCATTCACAAAGTGAAGGCGACAGTATGCACGCTTTAATTGAAAGACAGACAAAGATAAAAAGCTTTATATGCCTGATCAATGATATACAGCTTTTAGATACATACACAGTTATTGAAGTGTCTCAGGATTTAATAAAGGACTTCAAATCAAAGTCAAAACTTATAAACAACTGGACAACTACTAATGATGGATCTATCTATCTATCTAAATAACTCTAATGGAGCAGAAGATAGTGATTCAGACTGATTTTTGATTCGTTCAACCTTTAATATTATTATTTATTTTGTTTAACCTTATAGCAATTTTTTGAGCGTTAGAATTTCCTAGATTTTTAGATATTTATATTATTCATATCTATTATTTTTATTAATATTGTTTAACGTAAGTTACCATTTTTAGTTTCTATTATTTTATTTGATGTTTGTTACTTTTCAAGAAACTTTAATGATACTACATGCTACAAAAAAGGGTCCTACTTAGTATAAACGAAAAATACATCGTGATTCTTTAAATGTGTTGTTTTGTTAATGAGACTACTTCTTCCTAACCTTTATTAATTTCGTGAGGTATTCGAAATACCTAAAATAAGTTAAATTCCTCCTTAACCCTCGATTAATTATATTAGTCCAGTATACGTTGAGGTTTTAACTACTAACATAGGTAAGTACTTTCCTAGTATAATGAGTCAAGTGATGTAATTTAAACATTTTATTATTAAGTGGGACAAAAAAAATCGAAAATAACCAAAAGTAGTATGATATTAATAAAATTATTATCATATTTCGTAATATTCTCGAGTAAGCCATGGATTTTCATGTACAACGTACATGAATATAACTGGTAGTTAAACCATTTTACTATTGAGTCCCGCCCGTGTATAATGAGTCATGTACATAAAATATCATTTATAAACAAAATTCAGCAAAATCATGTTATACCAAAGAAAGAGCTTTCAATCTTTATTAAAAAAACATTTAATTTATTCCGAATTAGTTTGATTTCATTAAAATATAAACAATTTGCCTTAAAATGGCTCTCCTGTAAAATTACTAAAATGTCAGTTGACTCAGTATACTTAGGAGGTATCGATATGTATGTATAGAATCATAAAATTATTTCAAATTTCTTTATTTATTTATTTTCTTATGTAATAAAATAGAAACATTCATGAGATCAATCATTGGACTTCTTAAAATTAACACAATTGTTATGTACTTATCTAATTAAAATATGTTTATTATTAAGCAGCAGCTTCAGGTAGGTCTGGAACATCGCCATTTGGTAGATTTTTGTAGAAGTCATGAAACATGGAGGGAATCCACTGTAACGATTTTTGTAAGTCGTTATACTTTAATTTGGAAATTGGCCTCAATGTATCTCAAATAGGTTTTGGTGTTGGCATAGAAAATCCTTTTCGTTTGTTTCGAATAAAACTAACTTCACTAAACATTTCGTCTTGAAATGATGTTTTATAGAACATTGAGCCCATGTGTTCTTTTCGAAATTGCATCCATACTATATTGGAATATGGCACCGTTTCTCCAGATTCCGATTTTTTTCGGTGTACAAAAGGCGCTGAGATTCCCTCACAAAATGCTGAAAATTCTTTGAAAGAATCTGTTTCCATGTTCACTACACTTATTTTGGCATTTTTGGAACAGCTTTTAATAAACTGCTGCCAGTCCCAAGGTGTAACTATAGGAAATTCTTGTATTTTTTTCTTTTCTCGCTCGATAATGGAATGGATTACGTCCACCTCCATGTGCGTATGTCCTTTCAGTAAATACTTGTGGTTATCTTTATATTTTGATTTGATAGTATCCACAAATACGCCATCATTACAGAAATATTTTTATTCTGTCCGGCGCAGTTGTCACTCCATATCGTCACTTCTTCTAATCTGACATCTTCAAGCTGTTCAAAAAACTTGACTAATCCAGAAGCCATCTCATTCCCGCCACGTCCTGCTACAGTCTCGTCCCACATAAAGCACCAGCTCTCCTTGGCTACAGAATCCATAATCGTGAAGTTAAAAGTCCACAACTTCCTAAGATAAAAACTTTGGCTATTTGTCAAATAAGGTAATACTGTGTCCAGTTTGTGTTTCCACCACGCCAACTTCTTTGTATTTAGAATCATGTATAGAATAAATAAATAAAAAAAAAAAAAAAAAAGGTGTAGGCAAACACTTTTGTAGATCAACTGTTAACATTTTTTTAGAACCGTTACTCTCTATTGCATCGACTTTGTCAAATCCTTTTAAGCTATAGCGGAGGTGTGATTCCTGAAGATGTTTATCATGTTCAGCTTTTATGGCATTCTTATCTATTACATCGGTAGTATTTTTTGTTTTAATTACAAAGCCATCACAATCGTCGCACGTATCATTGGCTGGAGGATTAAATCCTAGATTATACTCATTCTTGAAAATATGTCTATATAGCCATGCCTTTGCAACATTCTCCTTCGGTATATTCTTTTCGGCACAAAACTCTACATACAAAGCATACAATTTTTCAATATTTAGATGACTTCCAAGATACAGTCTTTTAGTTCTGTTCCGACTATAATGGCTCTCATATTTGGGTATCATATCAATGTGGTTACGAATGCTTTGTTTAATGGCTTCTGCCGTTTTATTAGGCGGTGGATGTCTTCCTCGTCTGTCTTCTTGAACAAAGCCGTGTGTAGATTTTTTGATAGCATTTCTCACAACAGTCTCAGAAATTGCCAAGGTATTTAAAAAAAACTTTTTGACTTAAAACTTTAAACTTAAAACTTTTTCGAGTTTATCGTTGACCAAAAATGTGTAATTTAATGTAAACGATCTCTTAGGTGGGTGTTCAGGATCGCGACGTCTAGATCTAGCAGTTTCAATTTCTGTTACCATTGATATTATAAACTGTCTCTTCAAATTCCAAGTCATCTCATTACTATAATATTTTTGAAATATAGCAGCTCTGGCTGTTTCATCTACTTGTTCAGAGCATTTCAGTCGACAGTCACATACAGGTTTCATCTTTTTTTCGGGCACAACTTTACCTTTCTTAGATGTATATGATTTTCCTGTGACAGCTTTAAGTTTTCTAACGTCGCACTTCCATTTACAAATATTTCTTTTTCGTTTTCGACTCCCTCTGCTCTCTGATGAAGACGATAAAGAAATAGTTTGAACATCCATAGAGATAGGGTTTATGCATGTATTTAATCGATTTTCTGAATTTACTTCATTGTCGGATAAGCTGCTACAGCTAGTTTCTGGTACAAAAATTTGACTTCTTCCCGGAAAATCATGATCTGGTGAATTTTCGTTAGTGTCTGGAACATAGTCCTCATCTGAAGGTGAAAAATCTTCTTCAGAGTTGCTGTGTATGCGATGTAGCGAATTGTCCAAAAATAAATATTTTAAAAAGGAATAACTTTTCAGGCTGGTTGAAGATCCTTTCCCGTTCTGAGGAAAACGAACCACACATTTTAAATATCAACTTTACTTATATAATATTAAATATTATATAAGTAATTCTTGTAAGAGATTCTTTTTATTTCTTTTAAGAATCATAATTTAATTTAATTCGATTTGTTTTGTTATTATTTAATTGTTTCATAATGTATAATAATAACTCAACGAATAATAGTACCAATACTGTTACGACCAATCAGAGCCGAGCAAATGCCTCGAGTGGAGTCGAGGCGCCATCTTGACTCTGGACAGTGCGTTCAGAGAACGCAGGGTAGTTCTGATTGAGTATTTTTAGTTTAGTTATTTAGTGGTGTTGAGACGTTGGACCGAGTTGGGCCTATGTGATTTATGGTTGAGTAGATTGTGATTAAAATTGTGATCGGTGCCATGAACCCACTGCTCATTATAATTTAAGCTTAAAGTCTTATTTGTAATGTTAAAGAATCAATCTAAATTAAATACTGTACGATCATTATTCGTGTCTGTGCTCGCACTTTACCCACATGACGCCCACTAAGCCCGCTAATGACTATGTACTTATCGATGGAGTGACGATCTCTCCGACATACTTATTAAAGTTAAGATGTTTGAATGAAAAACCATGATTGTCCGATTGTATACCCCTTTTACTCTGAAAAACCAATTTGCAAACTAAATAAGTATTTATTCAAAAATTGTAAATTAAAATTAGTATCACCATTCCCTGACAAAATACCACATCTAATTGATATTTAATGATTGTACGAAAACTGAACGTTATACTTGTTATTGGAAGTTACGTAGTTGCCTTGCTGATGGATTGTACTAATTTAAAATGTATGAGGCTAGAAAATAATATTCCCTGCCGCACTACATCAGATCCTCATTGCCGTGAACCAGAAATCCCTCCGGAGGGTTTGTGAATAAAAATAGCGGAAAAGGAAATACTAAAAACGCTGAATTTCAGGTCAAAGCGGATAACATTAATCCCTAAAGAGCGTACTATGAGTTAATATTAAATCGGCGTACCAGTGATTTTGAAAATATATTTAATATTTTAATATGTCCCAAATAAATTTTACCTCAGTTTTTATGCTGAAAACAGAAGAATTATTTAACTTTGAGAGTTGGCGGTTGAGACATATGACAGGTCAGAATTTGTTGCCCTCAATAATTAAATATGTAGGTTCTATTCTATCATTTTCAAATGTTAATTACCGGATATTCGTAGGCAAGAATTCTTAATTGATTCGCGTCATTATATGTTCGCATCAATATATGTTATTATATCCTTATTAAAACCTAAACATAACAATGAAATATATAGTATTGACAATTTTCTAAACTTACATAGCTATCATAAAATAATTAAAAATTAATAAAAAGAATATAAAAACCAATTTAAAAAGTTTTGTCCCTGTGGCAGTATACCTTTAACGCTGGCAGCATTTCCTCGCTGTATTGCGATAATTATTCGTTGAGCGAGGAAAGCACCAGCTAGGGTCACCTGTACTATCTACCAGGCGCCAACTTAAATCTTTATTTGGCGCCTGTGCATATGAAACCCAAGAGTCTCTACTCCAAAGGGAACAAAATCCAAGTTGGAGGAAAAAAAAATATATTACTTTTAATTTCATATTAAGTATTTATAATTAGTTACTGTCCAACTATAATGACGTAACATATTGTCAAGATACCAAAATAAATTCCCAGCCTGTTTATAAAACAGACTTTTTGTCAAAGCGCACAAGACTAGGTTGACTAAACATTTGTTAATAGAGGCTGGCGTCTTGGCTATTGTTTTCCCATATCGCCCAGTAGTAAAAGCAATTTTCTATCAGATTTCTACCGACTCATAAAACTCATTGTTCTGACAGCGACACGTCGGAACATAAATTTAGGTCCCCCAAGCTATAAAACTTGCTACAAACAAAATTGATTAGCGGGAATCTGCTTATCCTGCTATTTTGAACCCTCATAAATTATGGTGCCTCTGAAGAGTCGAAGTGTTTCCATGGTTTAATTATAATTGCAATATTTGGATGAGGTAAATTAATTTTACAATAACGTTGCAATACCAGATTGTATTAATATCAATATTGTTACGATTTATCACCGATACAAAAAGCTGTTAGATTTTGAAGTGTCTGTGTATAATGTATATGTTTTAGGCATCGTAGCTGGAACGTTTTTTTTTGGCAGAAACTTTACGTCGAGGTAACAATGAACAAAAATTAACACGGATAATGGTTCAATTCTTTAATAGAACACAAGAACAGGGTGTCTTTTAATATAGACTGTAAGTAGTGTTATTGGGCACTTTCTTATGTTAAATATTCTTATTAGTAAGAATAGGTTATAATTAAATTACTTATTACATAATGATTTAAGGTGTTTTTTTGTAATATTTATCTTTGTAAACTTATCTGGCAATAAACTCTCCACCCACTCTTTTTAATCGCCAAGTTTTTTGTTTTCCACAACGTTTGTAAGGAGCTGCAACCATTACACCACGTTCCACATGACATCTTAAGTAATTAATAGTTAATTAATAATAATAAAATAAATTAACAACAAAGATGTGGCCTCTATCCGCAGGAAGCATAATGAAATAGGAGCACACACTTACATTCTCGTGGGAACAACACGCAAATACATTGTCGAAATAACTTACATTACCGCATACACGAATTCAAGTCCGACCAGTCACCACAAGTAGCATCACCTGATGTTAAGTCGCCGCTAATGGACACTCTCAATACCAGAGGGCTCGCGAGTACGTTGCTGGCCTTTGGTCCGCTCTTTTCTTGATGGACCCTAAGTCGTATTGGTTCGGAAGTACTTCAGTGGGCAGCTCGTTCCACATAGTGGTGGTACGCAACAAACACTGTTTTAAAAAACGCTCGACGTCGAGGTGATACGGGTGGAATTTTGTATTCTGCCTCGACGTTCGATGATGAAACTCAGCTGCAGGTATTAATCCAAACAACTCCTCTGAACCCTCTCCATGGTTAATGCAGTAGAAGATGCAGAGTGACTCGTATGTGTTTTGTTCTATATATATAGAAAATTTAACATATAATATCTTTAAAATTTTAGTGAAACATCAATATACATTACTTAAGCTCAAAGTCACACGTAAAAGGTATTTTAGTTTGACTTAAGTATTTAAACGTTTAAAATTAAATTAATTGATCGGTAAAATATTGTTGATATTAATCGAGACTCTCACGCACTTGTTCAATATAATAAACGACGATCGATTCCGGGAGAACTCTTGATTCTGGCTTAAAACGATTTCCTAAAAAAATACTCTTAACCTAAAGTTGTTCTCTTCGTAATTATATATTAATGTCGTCTGAAAGCAGTCTGAACCCATATAAATGCTTCCCGTTTTCTTTCATTTAAAATTAACTGCCTAAATTGCCAAAACTCCGTTGCCCAATTCACCAATTCAAATCTACTAAATAAAAGTGTGTAGTGCTCATGCGTTATTCATGCTTCAAACGATTCTATGAGAGACTGCGGGCTGCATCTATTTAGTGAATTAAATCTATTTTCCGTTTCCAAATTATTTATTCAGATCCATTTGAAAGACATCAATATGCTTTTAAATGGGACTTAAATGCGAATACGATATTGATTTCTACCTAATGAGAACTAATACGCGTTGTGTTGTATAGGTGCAATCTATTTTTAAACTACTGGTTTGGGCCTAGTAGTGCTTTTTTTTATGGCTCTAGCACGAGTTGTGCATTAGCCAGCGTCAAGTATAGGATTTTTTTATAATTCGTGCTTGTCTTTTTAGAAATTCGACCGTGTCCTCCATGTACGGTTTAAGCACTCGCCCGGTACCGCACAATCCTCCCAAAGGCCGAGAACAAATTTAAATTAAATTAAAACTTGCCCTCGAACCGGGAATCGAACCCGGTACCCCTCACCTAGCTGCCACTTAATAAGACCACTAGGCTATGAGGCCCCTAAAGATAATCCCTAGTAGTGCTTATAAATTTATTTATGGTAATTTTTTAACCCCAGAATCCCAGGTCTGCCTAACACGTTAATACCCCGTACGAGAGAATGCTAATAGAACGTTTATTAATGTTTTCCAATGCACAGCCGGGGTTTGAACGCACTCATGATTAAGTATAACACAATTAAAAGTTAGTGATAGGTTAACCCAATCTCGATAGTATTTATAGATTTACTTAATTAACCCACACATAACTGGAGCACGCGATCGTGACAAATGGGGGTATGCCTTCATCCGATATAAGGTCCTTCGTGAAGAGGAAGATTAGAAATAAGAAACATAATATATATAAATTTATATTAAAACAAAACGAAAATTAATTCCACTTAAGGTCCTTCAAGAAAAGAGCGTACAAATTCTTAAAAGGCCGGCAACGGACTCGCGAGCCCTCTGGCATTGAGAGTATCCATGGGCGGCGGTATCACTTAAGATCAGGTAACCCACCTGCCCGTTTGCCCCCTGTTCTATCAAAAAAATTTTTTTTTTAATTTTAGTCCCTCTGGCAGTTTAATGCAGCATTTCCTCGCTGTATTGCGATACTTGTTCGATGAAGCCCTCTATGGAATCATTCAGTCCTTTTACGTGATTTTGATAATCTTTTAAAAACTATTTTAAATGTTTGTTTTGTAAAACGCCTCTTGGAACTTTTTTGGCGTAAAAGGTAAGTTAAGAAAATTATAAATACTCTATTTGATTGTTAAGTTTAGGTTTTAATAAACGATTATTATTAAAGTAATACATGGATATTATAGACTCAGTTAAGTAACAAAATAATGTGAAAGCAAATAACAAAGGTATTTAGTATTTATTTTGTGCTTTAGTAAGTTTTACCCTATATTTTAGATATAATAATTACCACATGCTATTATTAATAGCAGAAATAAATATTTGGCAATAAAACAAATCCTAGTTGTTGAACGGAGCAAATATAATATTACCATACAATACGTAATCAAGCCGTCATTCTACGAAAATCCCTCTAAAGTTAATAAAAGATTTTTTCCAATTCTTCCATAATGTCATTAATTCAGTTGGAAAGCTTAAAAAATCCTTAAAGCCAAAAGGATTCGAATGGATTCCGTGCAGCGTCGACGTTCATATATTATTCAGTCGGCGTCCAAGGGCGTAAATGAAAAAGTTTTCGTATTCAATGACTATTGGAACACCACCAAAATACTCGTAAACTGGGAAGTTCTCAAGTCAATCCCGCCTTACAAGTTTGACAAGTTTCTTTAGCTCATTCAAGCTCTGAACGCTTGCAGATTGCAAAATATTTGTCAACAAAATGCATACAGGAAATACTCATTATTTTTAATTTAGCTTGGAGAAGCCACAACAAACGTGTTGGTAGATTTTTGTTCGAAAGTGAACGTTATGTTTAGTCATTTTACTTATATTGCCCAATATACACCAGAAAAGCGTGGAACAGTTTTTCCATTTTATCCATATAATTAAAAAAAATTCAATTACATTAAGTATTCGGGAGTATGTAATCGTGCTAAAGAGACTAAAACAGTTATGATAATTGTTTATAGCTTTTTCTTTATTAAAAAAAAAACACAGAAATTCCTGTGACGGCGGAATACAAATTGCTCAGAAAATTTCCGTCCACCGAAACATCGACATTCATTACTTATAATACTTAATGAAATAGTGTATTTCCATGGTCTATAATGTTTTTTGTTAATAAACCGATACTAATTTAACATAATATAAGATATGTATTATTATAAAGTGAAGATAACACTGCTCGACTTTCAATATCTTTAAGCCATTTATGATAGGTTACGTCGTTTTTTTAGACTATCAGGTCTAACTATAATTTATTATAAAAGCCTTTTAACCATGTCACCACCTGTGCATCCATAACACAACGCACACAGTTTCAAGAACCTCCGTTCACTGTAACTTTCAATTCGCGGTTGCAATCCGACTTCAAATTTCAGTTTTTGAACCACACGATCTGATGGTGGTGACATCAGCGCTACTGATAACGAGATAACTACATTGAACTTGCATACAAAAACGTCTATTGGAAGTTACAGAGCACTCTGTTACTGGGCGCTGGTCATACTTATCGAACTCGATAGCTCAAAACGTTAATTATACATTTTGTCTCTATACATATCCTACTTCCAATAATTTGCTAAATTTAATACAGCGTTGCTAAGATTATAGCCACTAAAGATTAAATCTATCTAGTTACCAAGTCCGGGTCGAAATCGGTCCGGCAAGGAAATTCATTTTGTCGCTTTCCGTCGCCCCAATTTGATTACCTCTACGTTCGACAAGCGAACATTGTGAAATATATAGTATTTAATCATTGATTTTCTCGTATAGAAAAGGGTATCTGTTCGTGAATGCCTCCACCGATGTTGTACATACAGTTAAGTCAATCAGTAAGGAAGCAAATGGATCTAAGTCGTGATTAAATTAATCTACTTTAATTTCATTAATTTCATTTTTATTCATTTACACACACAATGTACACTTAAGAACGTAAATCATGGAATTCATATTTAATGCTGAATGCTTCTAATTTTACATTTACAGTTCCCAAATCAAGGGCGTAGAACGGAGGAGAAGAACTGGCAATAAACTCTCCGCTACTCGTTTTAATCGCCAAGTTTTTTGTTTTACACAATGTTTGTAAGGAGCTACAACAATTACACCATGTTCCACTAATAAAATCACACAAGAGCCTGTGGCGCTATAACCTCTAAATTGCCCTCAGATTTCATACCTAATTCGTGATAATTCTTCTTATTAGAGACTAGCCGTTTCGCGCCCGCTTTGCTGGACGAATTAAAATAAATTTTATGTTTCATTATTTAATTTTTTTTCATATTTTTATTATTCTTCTTTTTAACTTCCCGCTAAGAAAATTGAAATATTTCGAAAATCGAGTTTTTAACAGATGTTGACGTTTAGAGGTTCTAGGAAGCCTCCCCGAATGTTTCCGCGGTGAAGTCCGTATGGATAAATTATGGAATTTAATAAATAAATAGCCATAAACCATCTAGGAAAAATTTCGCATCGAATGGTGGTAGTTTCATGTCGATACGATCAGTGGTTTAGGCGTGATTGAGCCTCAAACGAAGACCATTTTCATTATATATATATAAAATAAAAAGAAGTAGGTAGTCAGCCTTTTATGCTTGAAATACGCCGTAGATTGTAGCGTCTAAGGTTGGTGTTACTCTTTCATTCACCGTACGAGCGCGTGTTAATGCCCACATAGAAATATTGGTGCGCAGCCGTGATTCGAACGCACGACCTCAAGAAGAAGCCAATGCTCAAGCAACAATGCCAAAACTACTTGCAGCAATAAAACCATATTAACAGTAGATCAAATTAAAATATTTAAGTAAGCTACGACAATCTTCGAGCTCCATTATAAGAGGAGCGCAGTAGTTGGTTGTTTGAAATGTTAAGTCATATATATTTGGAAGTTCCTGCCGCAGCTAATAAAGAGCTGGGTCATCGCCTGAATAGATGTTCTGAAATCTCGCTTCAGTTTTCTGACTTTACAAAACCATTTGGACAGCACGTCAAACTTAAAACACTTTTAATGAAAGTTTGTATGTTTGAGCAAAGACAACTTGCGTACAAAACACGTTCTTATTGTTGGTACATTTGTAACGTTTTATGTATATATAATCCGCTGTTATTTGTTAATCAAAATATATAAATAAGATTTGACTGTTTTTATACTTATTCATCTAATATTATATTTATAAAAAAACAATATGTATGCTAAACAATGCATTGCTTTTGCGTTGCCCTAACAGAGCACGATTCGATTTAAAATAAATAGACCACAGAAAATTGTTTTCATTAGTCTAAAAGCACGTGCGCATTGTTTTTAAAATATGTTTCCTTTCTTGTACCTTTTAGCCTTATTCTATTTTTAAATTAAAACTGTGATGGCGTCACCCTTTAGTCCCACTGAAAGTGTTTTCTGCGTTAGTTTCGCTACTCATTTTTATTAGAGAAGTACATCATAGCGTAACCACCCAGATATATTATGATACACATATCAACATACGTTTGATAGGCGCCAAAATAGGTGCCGAACACATTAGTAGTTACTTGTTTATATTCAAGAAATAAAATTATTTTACATTTTTGAACGCCAATTTAATTAAAAATACTCTAAATTCACTGCCACTTCACTAATCTAGAATGTAGTAAGTACTCTTTGCTAGCCTATTTAGGATTTAAAGATAAAACTATCTTTCAGTGCCGGCAATTCACCTATACTCCTTCAGGCGTTACATGTGTCCATGGGCGATAGTTAGCATGTCTACCCTGCTCGTTTAGGCCTAAGAGAAGTATCATATGCCTTTATGAATGCCAATTTAATGAAAATACTCTAAATTGACTACCACTTCACAAATTGAGGATGTACTCTTCTACCCTTTCTGGGGTTTAAAGATAAGAATTATGTTTGAGTACCGGCAATACATATATACTCCTTTCGACATTGCATGTGTCCATGGGCGATGGTAAGTATGTCTAGTTTAGTCTTAAGGGAAGTTTGTAACTATAACATAGTAGAACCATGTTTATTTATTTTACCAAATGAGACATATTATTATATAACCTTAATAAATATAAGCAATAGTAAAATGTATTAACCTGTTTTATTGACATTATGTTTCATTTTCATCGTTTTTTGAAGGCACGTTTTACATTGGTCATTTATGTTACGGCTTGTCCGAAATTTATGTTCACCATCGTAAAGCTAACGTAATACATAATAAATGTTCCGGATACACTTATTTAATTGGGTTATACTTTAAAAGGCTATATGTAGCTTCAAGCCTTCAAAGGACGATTTTATCACCGTCAATTGACAGTCCTGGGAGAGATGTTATATAAATATTTCTTACGTCTCGAAATTATCGTTTAATATTTTGTATTCGATTTTACAAGTACATACTCTTTTTAAGCGGACAATTTAGAAATTGTGGATGGCAACCATTATATCATAGTGTGTCATTATACAAATTTTAGCTCTTTCAATGGAAATTTCTTATTTCAACTTCTAGTACGTAGAGAGAGGGAGAATCAATCTGATAAGTAATACAATAGAGATTGACAATTCGACAAGCCCTTAGCTAAATTTGGTCTTTCTGAATAGAATTTTAAAAAGTCCTCTGTATAATGTTTAAGTGGGCGTTTATGTAACAATTATATGTCTAGCTCAAAATCAGTCATTCATGAAAAGGTTTTATACAAATATAATTGGACAAGAATATTTTTAAAGACGATATTCTATTTTCATAATATAATAGCTGATCCGGCAAACGTCGTTTTGCCATGTATATAATTTATAATAAAAATAGGGGTTGATCGTAGAGGGATGAAAAAAATTGGGGTTGTATGTACTTTTTAATGCTGTATCATAAAAAAATAAAACCATAAAAATTTATCTAAAAATTAAAAAAAATGGGGTGGACTACCCTTAACATTTAGGGGGATGAAAAATAGATGTTGTCCGATTCTCAGACATACCCAATATGCACACAAAATTTCATGAGAATCGGTCGAGCCGTTTCGGAGGAGTTTAACCACAAACACCGCGACACGAGAATTTTATATATTAGATAATTCAAATAAAACCACAAAATAAAAATCCAACATAATGCTTTATTTTACAAATACTACTACCGCCATCTATCGACAAGATACATTTAGAGTCATTATATACAGAAATTTAACATGAAATACGTTACGTAAATATAAGGCACATTTAATAACATCCTAACTTAAATTTTATACATTTATGCCGTATATCATATTATGTACAGAGTAAAGCTACTTAAAACACTACTTTTAATTAGTTATGGCTAACAAACTAT
This sequence comes from Pieris napi, assembly GCF_905475465.1. Lineage (NCBI taxonomy): Eukaryota > Metazoa > Arthropoda > Insecta > Lepidoptera > Pieridae > Pieris > Pieris napi. The sequence continues at coordinate 10,744,757 of NC_062244.1, forward strand.
ACAACGTCAACAATTTCGAAATTACTACAACAATTTTTCTATGAATTGCAATTGTGTAATAAAAAAATACATAGATGTGAAAACCAAGATATTTCGTGTATATGATAAGTCGTATTCAACAACGTACTATAATCCTAAACTTAATGATTTTTTTGCGTTTGTAATAGTGATATGTTAGTCGGATAAATTTCACACTAAAAAATAAATTCTAAATAGGACCTAGAGTCGTTAAATAACTGTGAGTTAGGCCATTTTGTATATATCACTGCCATAACATTTCTTACGGCTTTGTTAAGTAATCGGGCTGTAAATTTAGTAGCAAACATTTATATATATATATCAATAGATAACTAAATCAATAGGACGAATATAGTATAGAACGTAGATGAATACTTTTCAATCAGGTACGAAAAAAAATAAACACGGCACATTATAATACATAATATACTTATTTAAATATAACAGAATTTATACATTACTGGCAGTATTAAGTATATAAATAAGATATCACAAAGAGGAATGTTTAAGATAAACCACCTTGTTCATAAAAACAAATCAGCACTCTCTCGTCTCTATTACTCAAATTGCGTTTATGCTATGATGAAGAGAGAGATGAGCACAAGCAAAATATATTTCTATGAATAAAGGGTTAAGAGTATCAATTTAATATCAAAAGAGAAATTCCGACGAAATATACCGACTAATTCTTAAAACACTGAAAAGTAGCCGTCTCCTTCCTTCGCAGCCTTAACATAATTTGACAGAAAGTGACCTACTTAGTTGACTTGAATTTAAAATTCTCATTTCTAAAGATGTGGGAATTGATTCAGAAATTCGAAAATAATTAGATTTGTATTCAGTTGAAAAGTGTATGAAGAACTAAAATACAATACTGTACATTGCGACTTTTGCACTTTCAATAGTTACTATATAGTTTTAATAAAAATCCTTAATACAGCAATTACGAAATGTTCACTTCGTTCCAAATCACATACAAATTTCAGTTCAACTAATTTCTATAATAAATCTTCGAAACGACAAAACAAAATAAATTCTTTATAAATATAAAATTTCTGTATTCTGGACATTTATCTAGACAGATAAAATCTAATATGTAGTAGATATGTACACGTTACAACTAAGAATACGATATGCAGTCGTAAAGGAAGTCCCTAAAAAAATATATTTAGCTTAATAGGCCTAACGGGGTCAAGCACAAAGCACGGAACAAAGTTAAAATGTCTTTATATGAATAGCAACTCGTCATAGGCCTCCGGCTACTCGCCCAGGAGTTCTGGACTGAGTCTGTCCGCGTTGAAGTTCTCCATGTTCCACATTTGTCGCGATTCACCCTCTTTACATGACTCCATCACAATTTTGTCTTTATTCCTGTTAATCGCCATGCATTTCTCACTCGAGCCGTGTTTTAGTAACTTTGTCTGTAAACGAAATTTGCACGGTACACATGGAGTAGAAAAATGATGACATTTCAAGTGATTACATTACATTTGAACAACATTCCTATAAGATTTCATTTACATCTGTATTTATGGAACATTAAAAATTTTACACATTAAGTTCCGTAACACGTGAAATTTGAAGTTAATAAAATGTATAACAACAAAACGTAATACATTTTATTAACTTCAAATTTCACGCAAACCTTTGACCAGTGGGTCGAAAACTACAATTTTACTATATTAACATACTATATTTAACAACATTTTAACTGCCTTAACCTATACGCAAGTTAAGCATTCGATTAAAACAAATTTATGTACATGACTAAGAGACATTAATAACTTTACAAGCTATGGATAATATGTGTATACGTGTGTATGTGTGTGTGTGTGTGTGTGTGTGTGTGTGTGTTATACATGACAACTCCACACTTCATTAAATAAGTCCCAATTCTATACCGTAATAACATTTTCGAATTAAAACGTAAAAGGTCGTTGTACTTTATTATTTACGCTTGACAACATCGCAATTTGTCGATGTTATATTGGCATGTTAATAAATACCCATTAACTTACGTTGGGGTCGTACAGCCATAATTGGTTGCCCTTGGCACCATGACACGGATAGAGGACAACATCATGGCCCGAATAGTCGAGGCAGGTTTCGTCACGACGTATTTCACCGTTCTTCGAATACATCCAGTACTGAAATTATTTACGACAAAACACCTTTAGCGCCAACGCTTTCAAGCGAATTCGATTTGAAAGACAGATCAGAATCCCCATAAAGAAATAGAATTGTAAATTAAAACTCTAATCCCGAAAGCTAGTCAAACCGCAATTGAACGGAAAGCTCATCAATTATGAAAAATGTAATGCATAAATACAATGATATTATTAAAATGGAAGCAGAAAGTTCATTACATACAAATACTTATAAACTAGATATTAATATTCGTAGCGGCAGTACCAAGAATACTTTATAAGTAAAGTGAGAGTATCTGAAAATGTAAGTAAAATATCACCCCTATAATGGTTTATAAATTTAATACGATGTATTAAAGCTGTTTCGTTCCAATGCACATGCATTATTATCGAATACATGTTAAAACGATAATGAAATTATGGTTAAAAATAGATGAATTCCATACGATAAAATTACATGATAAAGCAAAAGCAATTTACAGTCTCGGCATTCACAAACCTGATTCCCGTATTCTCCATGACAGGGCCAGACGTTAACGGGCTTTTTCATATCTTCCGGTCCAGCGGCCGAGTCGAGGCACATATCCGAGCCGGAATTCCCGATCTAATGCCATCCAAAGTTAAAACAAACGTGCCACAACAAGCAAGCGTGCAAATATAGTTATCGTTTGAGAAAATTTTAAATCTAAATCTCAAACAACAACTAAAAAGGTGAAAGTGGTTCACTAAATCTAAAAATGGATTAATCAAAGAAGCTGGGAGGTGGAGAGAAGAGGCAACTACCCCGTAGATTTGTCACACGTATCCAATTGTGATACCTGGTTGCCACCACCTCGATGGCATGTGTGCAACATTAACACGCCTGGATCCTCTTGAGTATCATCAAGAACCTCGCCGTCAAGGCAGTAACGGCGGTCGAGCGCTTGATTCCACATCTAGTAATTAGCATTATAAAAACGTTCATAATCGTGCAAGGTGATAATAAATGGGACATCCAATCGTGCTATAATGCGAGTGCAGAGAGATCGAAACAGCCAAAACAAAGATCAAAATGGTACTGCCGCGCGAACTCTAAGATTTTAAAGACCTGGTTTCCTCCTTGCCGATGACACGGATAAATTCCGACTGGTTTATGATGGTCTGACTTGCGCGTCGGCGAATCCAAACAAGTCTTTTGGAAGGCGACATTTCGAATCTGCACGAAAATTGGTACACAATTTTGAAAGATCACATTTTACATGCACTCGTAATGGTATTACTAGACAATCATATTAATTGCTGCTCATAAATTATATAAAAAGTAAAAAATAAATCAGTGGCACTACAACCTCTTTAGGTCTTGGCATCAGATTTCAGAATCTGTTTCATGATCATTTATAAATCTAATAGGCAAGTAGGTGCAATCAGCCTCCAGTGCCTGACACACGCCGTCGACTTTTTGGGTCTAAGACATTTCGGTTTCCTTCACCGTTCGAGCAAATGTTAAATGCGCACATAGAAAGAAAGTCCATTGGTGCACAGCCAGGGATCGTACCTACGACCTCAGGTATGAGAGTCGCACGCTGAAGCCACTAGGCCAACACTGCTCGAAATTATTGCCTTTCATATTTTACTGCCATAAATTATTTAACATCTAAAACATATAAATTAAAAACTTTTTTTGAACGGATTGAAGTTATGTATTATTATAAATTTACAACTATTTAAACATAATTTTAAATTTAACCGACGTTTCGCGTGCTTTACAGCACGTGAATTTTCCAATTTCAATAGAGAAGACGGCCTAAAATTGTCAAACACCTGGGATCCAATAATATCCAAATTAAAATCTCAAAAAGAAAAACAATCCGCGAAAATAGAGGACACCGTGAGCCATTTTTGCCAAAACCCTCCATCTTTTAGTCGATACCAACTCCGGGGAAATAAATACAGATAATGCAACTTTCTCTGCAGCTGTGATACTTTTTGACATTCAACATCTTTTGTCTTCAGTCACCGTGACCACGCACGCTGTAAAGCACGCGAAACGTCGGATAAATTTAAAATTATGTTTAAATAGTTGTAAATTTATAATAATACATGACTTCAATCCGTTCAAAAAAAGTTTTTAATTTAAATGTATAAAAGTTATGTCAATCAAAGACAATACTATCTAAAACATATACATACCTCTCCATGCGCTACAGATTCGCCGGGAATAAATAGCTCGGGGTATATATTCTTCAAATACCACTCAAACGATTTACATCCGAGATTTTCTCGTAGCGCTAATCGGCTGCTAATGTCACCATAATCACCTTTGTCGTTACCTACTCGTTGATAATAATACTTAGCGTAGTCGTCTAGCCAAACCTGTGAAACAAAGATTGAATTTTCCTAAAACTTCTAAAACTTGAATATTTTATGAAAATCATTGAAAGTCCTTACCTCAGCCAACCTAACAGAATTCTTCTTGAGCACATTAACGCCCGTTCGCCATTTATACGGCGATCGTTTTCTGAATATATGACCTACGTGCGAGCACGGAACGATTTCTAAAGTTCCGCCGCACATCCAAGTTTTGAAAGATAATTCTAAATTCTCTCCGCCCCATATATCGAAACCGCTGTCATAGGTTCCGAGTCGTTCGAAAAACTCTTTGTCAATCGCGAACAGGCCTCCTGCCATGGTCGGGGACCAGACAGGTTCTGCTGTGTGTTTGTGTCTCGATCTCTCTTTGGCGGGCACCGGGTGCCAATTGAACTGGAGATTCCAGTCGAAACCACCGACATTGACAGACGTTGAGTCCCTGTAGTGATACTCGAGTGTGTTGTCGTCGATAACGTCAATTACAGGACAGACCACAGTTGTCTTGTTACGAGCAATCCTATCGAGTAAAGGCTCCAACCAACCTGAAAATAGCCATACGGTTTTGTAAACGACTAATGGCTCGAAGGACCAAATTTTCGGGGTAAAATTATAAAGATATTTAAAGAGAGAATTTTTTTAAAAACTGCAATGGACTAAACTGAGGGTGAGGTGAGATTGGGATTACAGTCGCGGCCTGTACGACGTCTGAATGCAAACTAACTTAAGTGAATATAATAAAAATGAATACACTAGCAAATCTAGCAACTATTGCATAGTGGCGTTTACATTGAAATACCTAAACCGTACATATACTACACACTGCAAGTCGACATAACGGAGAAATATGATCAAACTTGTTATAAATTAAAAAAATTGCAGTCAGTAATAAAAGGCTGTTATATAATTGCATATTTAAAAAATAATGAGAAAGAACCAGAAGTATGCAGAAAAAACGGAAAAATCAAAGTTATCATAACGATTCACTGGTGTTGTGAAAGCCACGACCTATTCAATTCATCATATTTATCACAAAACTACATACCTTCTGTACATTCACAATGACTGTCCAGGTAGGTAAGGACGGGCGCAGTGACGTATCGGGCGCCGAGCAGTCTCGCCCGAATTAGACCCTCCCGCCTCGTCGCTCGCACTATACGCACTTTGGGCAATGCTGACATATAGTCATCTAGTTGTTGCATTAGGTGTGCTGTAAAATATTTAACATGACTTCACTATGTTATTAGGCGAGGCTTTATCATTCAGAATCTTAAAAAAACCAACGGAGCTACAGAGGCGGTAATTTTCCAGGAACATTTATGGCTTTCCGACTTTATGGAAATATTTTACCTCCAACATCAAAGCATACTTTTGTACGCGATAAAATGTCCCAATGGTATATCTGATATCAAAGGCATGAATTAATAAAGAGTTCTTTATAAAAACATTTTTTCTTTAATAAATTGAAAATTCCATCAAAATGGTAAAAAACGCCCACTTAGTACGTATAATCATATTACCAAGCAAATCAAAAAGATAACTTACAAGTAACATATTGAAATTAAACTGAATAAATGCGTTACGCCTACATATTGGATATTTATATAAAATTTAATTTCTAATAATTTGATAACACGATGTACTACTTTAAATTTAAATTTTCTAAGTGAATATAATTTTGAAAACTATAGTATACTAGCAGACCGGCCAAGCGTTGCTGTGGCTAAGGTTTTTGATATATTACATAGTAGTAAACTATTCAAGGGAAACGGTAGGAGAACTTATGTGAAAGGTAGATAGCTTATGTGAAACGTTGGTACTTTCAACACAGCGCTATCTGTTAGAATTGTGTCAAATAATAAACAAATAATTTGCAATAAAATTGCATTGCGGGTTTAAATTGAGATGTAAGCTATCCTATCTTTTAAGTTGGATCAAACTACACACGGTGTGCAAATTTGATTGATATCGGTTCAGTAGTTTAGGAGTCCATAGCGGACAAACAACGTGACACGTAATTTATATATATTAAGATGTAAACCGAAATATCAATCTTTACATGCAATTTAAATTTGAATACTAACGCATATCGGAGAAATCGTCTACGAGCACGATCTCCTTTATTAAGTGCGGAGGCGAGCGGTCGATGACTGAATGCACGGTCCTTAGAAGCACAGACCAGGCTTCGTTGTGGAAGCATATCACTACAGCCGTCTGCGGCAGGTCCTCTAGATAACGACCCGGTTGCTTACACCTGTGGGAAATTGCATTTATTAGACATCTTGAATTTTAAAATAACTTTATGTTCGAAGTTTAAATTGTGGGTGGAAATAAGTTCTAGAATTGTATTCTCAGGAATGGGTGGTTGTCAATTGTCAATCCCACAGATTAAGAGTAGATATTGAGCTTAATTCTCTATGAGATTTATATAAAACGATGTCATTTTTGTTAATTTTTTTAATTTGATATTGGTTGATGCAACATATTTTTTTTTTGGTAAGTGAATAGGTATGAACAGTGTTGGCCTAGTGGCTCTCATCCTTGAGCTATTATTTTATAATTATATATTGGATCCAGTCTGTGCACCAATGGACTTTCTGTCTATGAGTGCATTTAATATTCGCTCGAACAGTGAACGAAAATATCGTGAGGAAACCGGCTTGCCCTAGACTTAAATAGTCGACAGTGTGTGTCAAGCGCAGGAGGCTGATGACCTAATCGCCTATTAGATTTAAAATTATCATGAAACAGATACATAAATATGAGGCTCAGACCATTTTGGTCGTAGCGCCAATGATTTTTGTTGAATATGTAATTTTACCTGTAACTTAAAAAAAAAACACTGCCTGAAGAAATGTATAATTAAAATCGGCATACAATCCAATCAGCAATCCGTTGTTTACAGTTAAAACAGTCTCGTTAAAATCAACAAACCTTTCCATTATATAAATTACATCCCTCTACAAATCGACAAAGACATTCATATTCATTTTACGACGTCACATCCACTGAAATCTATCAACCCACGCTATTTCTTATGAAATTCCATCCACAATCCTCCTATTACCCACATATCAAGAGGACTTACCACTCATCCCTCGGGTCGGGTAGTTTCCGCCTAATCGATATCAGGTCACTCACGTACTGATTGAACGCATTCTTTTTCCACCCTTCGGAGACCGCGGTTTTAGCCTCTTCGGTCATATTCTTAGGTAATACAACCGGTTTCCCGAGCTCGCCGGGTGCGTTATCCGATCCTGGCGCGGCAATCACTCCTAACCCTAAGAATTAAAATTTGAGTCTTAATAAAAAGTTAAGGAATGTTATGTCAGGTTAATTTGCGGTCACACATGGACAAACATTCATTAGCTTCTACGGCTGTTCTTTAGAGCTATGCCTTTCACTATCTAACGTTCTTTTGTCTTCAATTATAAAATAAAATATATTTTATATATTTATTACAGGTACTTAACCCATTATTTATAAAGACCTCAATTTGCAGAATGAACACTTCAGTTAAAACAGTGCACTTAGACTCATTTAGTTTTTATGAGCGTGGGGTTACACTTTATTCAAGCAAGATTGTTAAATATATTACATAGTTTATATAAGTTAATATACGCAACTTCGATAACGTGGAATTAATTAACGATAACTGCCCTTCCTTCCTGGACTTTAAACATTAAAATGACTAAATGATTTCAAAGTTGCTAAATAAACTTTCAATCAAAAAAATGTATTTTTATGAGCTTACCTTCATTCAAAGAAAACCTTTACATAATTATCTATATACGTGAATGCACGTCGAACAACATAGCTATTAAGTTAAACCATTAAATCTCATGTAAGTTATTATTTTGAAGATTTGCGATTTAACAAGGTACTCTTTAAGGTCTACGCAACATCTAAATCGATCGAAACTCAATGCTATTTCAATTATTAACGTGCTTCTAATCGTCGCATAGACGTGAAAGTAAATAGCTCGGATGTTGTAATTCAACTGATATGTGTGAACGGCGGGCTTGTAGTAAATATAGACATCCCTTCAATGCATGGGAACTGAGCTATAATATTTAATAAACCTATTAGGTATAATGCTAATCACATTCAGTCATATCAAATGATGTGATTTCTTTTGTGCTAGCTTTATTAAAAATACAAATTTAAATACAGGTGATGCACTTTTGTTTTCTATGCATTCTAAAGGTGCACTGTATGGATAATAAAACAAATTATTTATTTGATTAGATGTGCAACAGTGACAAAGAGTGATTGAATAAATTTGGTACGATAGTCTTAAATACCAGCTTTAATTAAGTTAACGTGTTGACTTAGTAATGACGATTTAGATTTGGGTTACTTTGATTTATAACCCATAATACGTATAGTTTATTTTATAATCCGCACAATGCTCCTAATTTTCTCTATTCGCGTTGGTACGTTATCGGAAGGGCAGTTATCGAGAAGTATTAGTACAATAATAATGAGATATATTCATAAAATATTAGATTTCTCATATATGTATTATAAACTTTACATAATAGACAGACTGTACCCGCGCTGATATTTTCTAAACCTTAATATAGATAGCAATACCGACTTTAACATTGAAATTTTTTCTTTCGATCCCAAGCGCTATCACACCTTGTAAGAACTATATCAGTTAAAAGAAATCAATACGGACAATAAATAATCCCTATTTTTATCGCTTTCAACCGCACAGGTAGAGCTTGGGTCTTAAAATAGCAAATTCAAATAACAACCTTCAGATACTATTATGTACAATCGTGTAGGAAGATTTTACTTATTTTGTAAATGTTCAACAATTAATTAATATACAAATGAAACATGCATTACCTTCGATGCCAGCGATGCGACCGATCCAATCGACCCGAGTTCGTGCTGTGATGGATAAATGTAAGTTATCATGCAATATCACTATACATAGATATACCATTTTGCACTTAACATATAATCAATTTATTCCAAATAAATTGGGACCAAAGTCCTAAAGTAAATAATAAAATTACAACAAGTCTGCCCTGATAATGTTTTATAATTTTGGAACAAAAGATTGTTAACCTTTTCAGTTCTAATTATAAAATAAGAATCATTATTTTGTATGGACTCATTTTACACATTATTACTATTAGTAAGTCTTTTACTTAAAAATTCTTCTTAACTAAAATATCTTGTGAAAATACCTGATGTATTTAACGAGATAAGATCTTTAGTTTAGTGCAAACAGGTATACTGGTTTATCCATACTAATAAATATACTAAGGCATCTTATCACAATTTTATATGCGATAACACTATCCCATCACCATGTATAAAGCTCGCGAAACGTTAGAATAATTTTTGATATTATAATTTATATTATCAAAGCTGTATTTTATTAGTATGTATACATTCTCAAGCCTCAACTAATAAATGTTTTGTCGCGTTTATTTAAAAACACAAGTGATAACGACAAGCCATTCAATATCAATTTGAGGTTGAGCAAAACTTCATTTTGTTATTAAGAAAAATCGAGTGGAATTCTTGAATTTTTCGACCCATAAACACGCTTATAGGCAAACAATTTAAGCATTAAGATAAAATATAATTTGTGTTTTACTAATGCAATCCGTAATTGCGGTCGTGATCAAAACAATGGCATGCAAAGTGGCTAAGACTTCGTCTAATGATCGTATTAGATTCTCAACTCCTAACTAAGAATACAAAGGGGGTTCTCGAATGGAGCCATTATTTACAAGGGTCATAAAATCCCAACAGGCGATGGAGCGTAACGGGAAAACGTGGCATATAAATTTTAAAATAATTGCATATTTTATTACGGAAAATTCACAGCGAACCACTGCGAGGCTGCCACAGTTTTATATCCACATGGGCGAATTCACTTCGATAACGAAATGAAAAAAGAAACATTATTTTCATCGATTTTAATGTGGTTTTCTTGTTCAGGCGTAGCTCGTAAAATCGGAGAGAACGATTATTGGATTTTAAACTGTGGGTATTGTTTAATCATGCAACGTCTTAGTACCAAAGCGCATGCAATTTTATACAAAAAAACGTACCATCAGAGAGATTATTCCCATATGATTCGCTTTTCCTCTTAGTGGCTGTCGGCTTTGCCATTTTTAACGGTTTTGCTTCAGCTTCGTCGTACTCAATGGGCGCAGCGCCTATAGCATTCCTCGTGGCTCCATTCGTACTCAACAGCGCTACCATGAACCACACCGCTGTCAGTATCAATACAGCTTTCAGGATCAGAGTCCTTCTCCGTAAGAAAAACATGCTGTACTTCATCGTCAATCCACTTTCTATATTAATTTCTATCTAGGAATACTTTTTGTAGATTTTGAGCAATATCGTTTACTATCTATAATCACATATAGGTGACTAGCATAATGAGATATGTCCAATGATGATTCTCTGATATGATACAAGATATGATGATTTCAGAGCTTAATATACTTTACATGACTTTGGCTTTTAAAACTAAACTATGGCCTATTTTCGCTAAAAGTTTCTTCCTAGTTCTCAAATTCATCTCTGGCCATTCCTTCGTCTAACGTAGTCCATTTTAGCTTTCATCAAATCTGTAACAATAATAGAACGTAAACACAAATAAAATTACTATTTTGTAATTGCGCTGTCAATAAGATGACGTCATAAAAAGAATTCGAACAGACTAAAATAAGACTCAAAAAACACGCCAAGGGTAGATAATGAACAGATGAAAAGCTATCAATGTTTGTATAGTCACCGATTTTTCGTTAAATTCCCGCCCCCGGGTATATCAGTTAATTGAGTGCTTGTGATGATGAAAAATGGACCATTAACCACCACAATACAGGTCATATTTGCGTGAAGAATAAATTTTCATAGATAGATAGAGTAATAACGGCTAAAATATGAAATTTCTGATAGCATCTGATTGCATCGATGCAGCAATCTTACGCTTTTTGAACACAAAATGCAAAATGATATCAACATTACAATATTGTATTGAAAAACGAAATCTTGCAATGCTTGCTTTTTTTTCATATAAAATCAAAATAAAACGGACAATTTGAACAAACTTACGCTTTGTTTATAGGAGGTTGTTGAAATCTGTAACAAAGAAAATATAGTTTAAAAAATATAATTAGTAGCATTATTTATTTGGTGCAGGTATAATTATATTAATTACAAAATGAAATATTTAGTAATAATAATAATTTGTCCCAATTAATGAAACACTGATCCTTTTTAGTTATTAAGTAATAGGTTTTAGTTTTAGTTTAGTTTTAAGGTTTGTTAATATTAAGAATATCTACAATAGACTGATGACAGATGTAATATAACATCGATACAAATTAAACTATTTTTATATGTAACAGGAGGCAAACGGACAGGAGGCTCACCAAATGTTAAGTGATACCGCCGCCCATAGACAACACCAGGAGGCTCGTAAGTGCGTTGCCGGCCTTTTAAGAAATGGTACGCTCTTTTCTTTAGGGACTCGAAGTCGAATTTGTTTGGATATACCAATTACCGGAAATGTATACCTTACCTAAGAATATTCGAACTGTTATTACGACTTATTTAATACGAAAATTTTAATTAAAATCAGCTATCATTAAAATAAAAAGCCTTTCCATATTTTTAAAATATCTTTCTCGAGTCCAAAACCGCGATCCGCTTTAATTATTAAAGAAAATAGCTTTATAAGCAAAATTCGACAGGTGGACCTCCTTGAATAATTGCTTGATGTCTTTAATAAATTAGAATTTTATTAAAATAACCTGATATTGGAAAGTAAGGTTGGTGTTGAAATTAAAACGCGCTTCCAACCTTCTTTAATTGATTAAAAATAACTGTTTATGTCGTTAAATATTCAATTATAACTGATGAAATAAAAATAAATCAGTGGCGCTACAATCTTTTTAGGTCTGGACCTCAGATTTCTGTATCTGTTTCAATCTAATAGGAAAGTAGGTGATCAGTCTTCTGTGCCTGACACACGCCTTCGACTTTATGGGTCTTAGGAAGCCGAATTCCTCACGATGTTTTCCTTCATCGTTCGAGCAAATGTAAAATGCTCATATAGAATGTAAATTGATGCACAGACGAGGATCGAACCTACGACCTCAGGGATGAGAGTCGCACGATAAAGCGACTAGGCCAACACTGCTCATGTTTTTACATATTTTAAGGAAAAACCTTAACCACTATATTTAGAGTCAATCATTTGTTTGTCAGTCTGTTTACGCCTCACTAAAACAGATATTAATTTCCCAAAACCTTGAAACACTTTTATTCGCCAAACGTTGCGAGTCTACTTAATACTGTCGACAGTTTTTGTCAAACAAAGTATATTTACACCATATTAAAAAGGAAAAGCCGAAAAGTTTAGCAATTTTTTTATGAAAATGTCCTTATTTGTATGCCGCTCACAATTTCGTGAAACCACCCTTTTGATATCAAAGTTTTACCACAAAAATTACGTTCCACCTCTGAATTAGGATACTTCATTTAAAAATCTACCGCAGACGCTAATATAAAACAAAACTTTGGGTCTCTTGGTATTATTGTGTTCTGTAAATATTACAGTACTCTGAATTAAACTTTTCTTTATTAAAGTTTGTTAAAGATACTGCAGTACTCTTACAATACTACCTTAAAATTATGAAAAGTAACAGTAGGTACCTCCGTTACTACTAAAAATTATACACAGCGCTTCATTCTCTCGTGGCCGATGGCTGGCCATACGTCATGCTCGTGAACGGGTGCTACTTGTGGTCGTACTTGAATTCGTGTATGCGGTGATGTTAGTTATTTCGACTATGTATTTGCTTGTTGTTCCCACGAGAATGTAAGTGCGTGCTCCTATTTCACCATGCCTCCTGCTGATAGAGGACACATCTTTGTTTGAATTTATTTTATTATTATTTATTACTTAAGATGTCATGTGGAACATAGTGTAATGGTTTTTGCCTTGGGAGTTTATTGCCAGTTGTTCTCTTCCGTTCTACGCCCTTGATTTGAGAACTGGCAGAAAATGTAAAATTAGAAGCATTTAAAGTTTATTTATTTTTTGACGTTCATAAGTGTATATCGTGTTACTATGAATAAATTATTTTGATTTCTGACTTTTGACTTTTATGACTCAGTACGAAGCTTCAAGAAGAAGCTTTCATGATATCGGCATTCCATATTTTCTAACTGAACGCCTACGCGAGCTGACTGAGCCTTCGCTGTTGGATCTTATGCTGACTTCTCACTTTGACTACTACGAGGTTACTGTTGGAGGAACAATATCAAAGGTCAGTCAACTTTACCAGTTATAAGACGTAGCCTTTGACAATTCATGTCGTTGACGTGACTTTATTTAATTTAATAATAATGATTACAGTTTTAATGTAGAATACTGTACTATTATAATCTATACAAATATAAAAAGTAGTATTTAAATATAATGGACACAATACTCTCTAGTTATTTCTATAGATCCAAAGTTCTTAAATACCAAAGAGATTGCAGGAACGTCTTACTTGTTATCTTTAGTTTCTTTTCACAAGACTTTCGCTCCTACGAGAGCATCTTTTTATAGCAGTTTTTGCATTTATTATCCACGAGCGTACCTGCATATTCCTGCTTTTATTGTATTTTAGTTTCGAAAAGGTAAAAAAAAACCATTTGATTACTCGTTAATTTTTAATCACCAATTAGTCATAATAGTTAAATTTTTAATTACAAAAAGTACATTTACGGACTTTACGACCGTCAGTATAAATTGTTTAAGTTTTTTGACCATACAGTAGGCACACTCCAGTATCTATTTTATAAAAAAAAATTAGGGGAAATAATCAGCCAAACTGTTACAATAAATATTTCGTCGGGAATCGACAAAGTCCTCTGGGAATATTTCTGACAATATAACATGTTAGGGTATTACGTCTTATCTTGTCTTGTAGCGAAATGTCAACAAATAGTCTAGTATCATATACAGTAGCAAATCCAGTATAATCTGTCACGTGACCTTATTGTATGGAACGTTTCTGAGAAAATGCAATATGATAACGATCACGTCTCCGTCGGAGTTTAAACAGAAAACAATAAAATCTCTTAAGTAATATCAATCTTGAAGACATAGATGACTTGAAGAGTTAACAAGTTTTTGAAGTTATACTTCTTTTGGCGCGTTAGGGAAAAATGATGAGAGTAAATTTTTACGATGCGCGCGCACACCGTCACAAGAAACCGACACCCTGAAGTTAGCTATAGTCAACATTTTAGTTTTTTCTATTGTTAGTGTAACATATTTTTATCTTGTTACGCCAAAGAAGTACTTCTTACAACTTCAAAAACTCGTGAAAAAAAAGTGTGTGTAATGATACCAACTGTGTGACGATTACAACCGTCTAGTAGTAATATATATCGAATGTTTCGTTTTTATTATTAGTAGTCACTAGGATAAAAATGCGAGATGAAATTTTGAGCATTCTAAACTACTAGGAGAGCTAGGTTTAGCGTGCGAATCTAACCACTGAACTCCAGCGAACTGGCACGGTAGTTCCTTCTCAAGCAGAAATTAACAATAATGATGAACATTATCAAATACATTCTTAATTTTAAATGAGTAAATGTATATAATTTACATTTTTGACATTAATTTACAACTAATCTAACTAAATAAGAACTTTATTTCTCATTACAAAAAGAATGTATTAATAACGAGATACACGTCGCCATCAGCCGTCCCAATTTTAGTCTACTAGGCTCATTCTGATAGGTATCTCTAATGCCTTGAATTGGTTAAACGCGCGAATATTACGAATTTTAGACAGTAATTGATTAAATAATTGCACACCCTCATGCTTAATTGACTTCTTCAAATAATTTGTACGCGAATTCAGCAAGATGAGCAAACGTGTAGTGGTGTGTTTTATTTTTTTAAATGATAAGCTACTATGGAGAGACTAACTATGGAGAGAATAGACTTGAAACACACATTTTAAAAGATATCATAATCCATTGCGTTTTACCTACTAAAGTGCCGGTATTAAAGCCATCAAATGAAGGTACTAAAGTAATTAAGTTTAATATAAGGGACATTTAAACTTGAGGCTCAACATTAATACGGCCTAATGGTGTTCATTTATTTCGTCGCTCCGAAGGGACGTTCAGTAAATGTTGGGATTTGTGTTACCTATTCTATTAGTTAGACTCATTCCTATGTAGACCCCAATGTAAACAGTATTTTAACTATTTAAGTGGAACAAGTGCTAAAGCCTATTAAATCGTGTGTAATTAATTATTGTTCGTACGTAATAAAAATAATAAAATCGTTTATTTTCTAAGATAGTGTAGTACAATTAGATCGATTAATTATAAAAATCCGCACATCAACCATACATAAATAGTAATGCAAATGTAATATTAATTTTTATAATGTCATATAATAAGAAAATTATCATAATGTCATAATAATAAATCTAATTTATTCTTGAATTGAAATTTTATAAAAAAAACAATCACCACAAGGGTTTAACTACTTTGGCCATATAGCCAAAAGAAAACCGAAGTCTCGACAAACTGGGAGGAGTGGGTACCAGAAGACGTCGAGGTCGATCGCCTAACCTCGTTGGTCTGACCAAATTAAGACAATTATGGGTCTCAATATCCCTAAATCTTTGGGACAAGAAAGAATAGAGTGGACAGAGACAGCAAGACAGGCACGACCTTCATTTTAGTCTACCATTCTATGAACGGCGATACAACTTACAATAATATCATTATTAATATATACACATCTTTTTTTAGCCCGCACATCCGAGAATTGCAGAAGCCTGCAGCGAGTTCAATGCCCTAACACTAATGACATTTGCAAGTATTAATGCCATACACGTCTACTTGTAATCCATTTTATTTGTCTGTTAATCCACTTAGTTGTTGCAGTCCAGTTAATTCCGCAAAGAAAACAACAAAAGCTAAGGATTTTAAGTTTAATCTTATCTTTGCGCAATCTTCACTGTGTACACAATGTTATTGTGTCAGTATTTTATGTTCTTTATAAGAAATACAAAAGATGTTTTTAATATCAAAAGTAGTTAGTAAATATTAATGAATTTGTTAATTAACACCATAATTATTGGTTAGGCTACAGTGTAATTATCAGTGTATGTATCTAGTTATAATTATTACCATCAAAGTGATGAATTTTAAATAGAACTAGTGGACCCCACAGACGTTGTCCTGCATGATATTTCAAGCTATTAGGATATTAAAGTATGAAAGTACCGACTGCAGCGCCACCTGCCGGGCTGATTTGTGAATCTAAACCATTCCCAGATCCCCTTGAACACACACAAAAAATTTCATCAAAATCGGTCCAGTCGTTTGAGAGAAGTTCAGTGACATACACTCACAGAAGAATTATATATATAAAGATAGGCCTACATTTCGACAAATTATCACGGGTACAGTGTTATCTAAGACTATTTATTACCTTGTTTCATTTGTTTTATTAAATTGTTTCGTTATTAATATTTAACTACTAAGTTGTTGTCCGAAGCGTTAATTAAGTAACGAACTTCTGACGGTTCGAGAAAACTTTGCACGATACGAATAATGAAAGATTAACTACAATATTTACAATCTGGATATAATAATTTAGAATTCGTTATAACTAATAAAAATACTAATAAAAACCATCCACGAAAACGTAAAATTTTCCAGTACATTCGCGGTCAACACGTATGACGAGCGCTCCTGGACCTATTGGCTGTTTCTATAGCGGGCCATAGACGGACCGCATGTTGCAGTCAAGACCGACTGCAATATGCGGTTTGCTCAAGAACTGCTCGAGCGGTCCGTGTATTGCGGATATGAATTTAGTATGGAAACTGCAGATCGCCGTGCGGCGACCGCATATTGCAGTCGGTCTTGACTGCAACATCGTCTATAGCCCACTTAGGTTAAAAAGAAATAGGGATGTTGTCGTCGGTCAGACAGTAACGACTGACTTCACCAGACGCAATATGCAGGCTGACTTCATCTGTAATACATTAAATAGGCTGCTAAATATCTACCCGCTCACCGTCGGCAATCTAAATAAAGGACTAGCTTATGAACAAACAACCTTACGCAGAGATGCTCCTGAGACCTAACATGTCACTCACTCATTCACCCACACACTCACTCATGCACTTACGCGTGTTACGCGTCACGTATAAACAAAAAAACAATTGTTAGGAATTAACTATTGAGTTTGTTATGGAAGAGCTGGGACTCGGACGCAGGTATTTTTTACTTAAAAGGATTCCAAAATTTTACACATTATAATGCAGTGTTATGATTAGTATACACTTTTCTTTATTTTTTCTCGATAATTTTATTAAATTTATTTGTATCATTCGATCATTCACATACCTTTGTGGAAATTGTATTCGTTTTTACAACAAACTCCCAAGCGAAATTAGAGAAAAATACTTTTTTACTACTTTTAAAAAAAAATACTTTTTTTTCCTATATGAATAAAGTTATTTTGAGTTTGAGTTTACCATCTATTTTTCTTTATGGATGCTACTCATGTCTAACTTGTAAATCATAGCGGTACAGGAAAAATCTCATTAAAGAAAAAAAATAAGGTGTGAAAGAATATTCATCCCGAGATTACATAAAGCTTTTAACATACGTTAGCTTAATCGACCGTCATATACTACAGAGAAGTTGCGATGCAAGCAAAAATCCACGTCCAAAAATTATTCGCTCTTTCGCAGGAACGTGGAACTTGCATAATTCATACGATTGGAAAGCAAGCGCGATTCTCTTGATTTTTCCAAAGAAGCAGGATGATGTATGGAAACTTATTCATGGTTATCTGATGCTATGACGAGCGGGGTTGAGATACAGTAGTTTTATATGTAGCTTCAATATTCAATGAATAATTCTTTCCCCACTTAGCAATGTTTCTATTAATAAATAGTTATATATGTTACAGTTAAAACCGGTTTTTAGATAGAACGCGTTATTCCTAGTTAGAACGCGTTTTTACTAAACGCCTTTGTTAAAACTAGAATTAACTAATGCTCACAATTGAATATCAGTTAAAACTAGTTATTATTAGACAAAACGCGTTTTTTCGAAGTTAGTCAGTTAAAACTGTTCAGACCAAGACTACTTTATTCTGCGTATGTAAGAAAGGATGTATGTCAAAAAGGTGTCTCTGCAAGAAAAATGGCTACCTTTGTAATTCAAAATGCCACGATAGTTTGTCTTGCAATAACAAGTAGATCGTCATCTTTTTTAATTTTAAGGTTGTTTGATTATTTTTTTATTGTATGTTTACCAATATCCCTTAAGAATATTATTATAATGTTCCTTTTTTAAATTTTATGGTTGTATTCTGTTGATTTGTTTGATTATTTTATTTACTTTTAATTAATGTTGTCACCTTGGCAACTACTTTATGCTGATGTTCCCTAAAATGTTCCTTTAGTGTAAGTTTTTTTTACTAGTACTATGTTTCTATACCCTAGATCTTTTTAATAAATACATATTTTTAAAACTTTATCTTGTTTTCAATCCCAAAATTCAAATTAGTTTCTCTAGTGCTACTTGTAACTAAAGCTCGGAGTGACAACTAGTTTTATCAGAAAATGAATTATATCAGTGGTAAATTCTAGTTTTCACTTGTTATTTCTAGTTTTGACAAAGGCATTTAGTAAAAACTATTTTTAACTAGGGAAAACGAGTTTTAACTAAAAACTAGTGTTAACTGTAACATATATAAATAAAACTTCTATAAAATGTTTTTTTTATATAACTAATGGGCTAATCTATTGTTAAGTGATACAGCCGCCCTAGGACACTTACATTACCAGAAGGCTCGTATATGCGTTGCCGGCCTATTTGTTTTATAAATAAAACTCAGTTATTATATAATCTCGCTGACATGACTGCAATACTGTTTACAAAACTATCATAAAAAGGTAAAAGTTTATCAAGCTTTGAACCATTCGATCCAGTGACTTAATTCTGAAAGAGTAAATTTCTTATGAGACACCATAGAGTATAGACATATCTCTTGTATAAGGTTATCTGTCGTATTCTGCTTTAACGTAAAGAATTTCTGAAAATTCAAGCCAGCGAACTGGAAACAATGCGGCACTGACATGACGGGATCAGAACGCTTAATGAGACCGCAGATGAGCCGCAACGAGTTGAAATTGCCCATGCATTGACTTCAAACTCACCTAAGTTATAATTTATATTTATATCCAACACAAAAGCATACAGTATTATATATTCTTAACCTACATAGTAATAACAAAAATATAAATAAATAATTAAAACAAATTTAAAAAGTTTGGTCTCTGTGGCCTTTAATACTGGCAGCCTTGCTATTATTATTGCGTATCGCGACATCGTTTGCGATATACTCGTATTGCGATACTTATTCGTTGAGCGACAAAAGCACCAGCTCTGCGTACTATCTACCAGGCGCCAACTAAAATCTTTAAGTATATATTCTAACATTCTTTCGTTTGTTGGCAACAAACTGGAGCAACCAATCGCGGACTTAGAAGAGAAATAATAACGACAACTGAACAAAACATTCAATTCTTGAAATCTGTGTTAAGGTTGGGTCAAAAAATTTACTGCATCCAGAAAAAAAAAAGATTTTTTTAATATAACAGTGGAAAACAAGCAGAAGGCTCACCTGATATTACGTGATATCGCCGCTCATCCACACTAACATTGCCAGAAGGGTTACAAGTGCGTTGCCAGCCTTTGGTGGACCCACTAAAACCACCTCGAGTAATTCCTACAAAGCCGTGTTACAAAGGCTCTGAGAGATAAATATAACCTACAGTTTAAACCAACTATCTGCATTAAACTGCTATCAATTGCGATTAAAGTAACAAAGACTTCAGTAGCACAGCTACATCCAAGACGAAATGATCACGTATACAACAAAAGCCATAAATAAAATAAATACTGGATACGCGAGTCTGCGACAGACATTCTCTTAGCATAAAATATTAAACGCCACATATAAATTCTTCAACCCGTAAATTCACCGTGAACTCACCTCTACTTATTTAATTCAAGACTCTACCGCATTTTCTCAATTGTTTTCTACCAAATTGTACAATGTTTTATTGAAATACATAAACATTCACGCCACATAAGTGTTAACATCTGCGGTTTTATCACAGAGTAGAATATAAATTCTTTGACGCAGTGGATAATGTTTGTTACACTTTTCCATACCAAAGTATTATTTTTTGAATATAGAATATTAAAAAAAACATTTTTACCACTTCACAGCACTTATTTAATGTAAGGTTAGTAATGAATTCATAATTCCACTTTAAACTGGAAAAAAATAGTCAACTAAATGTGGAAAAATTCAAGATTACCTATGAAATAGGAAGACCTTTTATACGATTCTATCTATGTAAATATATTATTAGCGCGTTTAACCAATTCAAAAGGGCATTAAAGATACATATCAGAATGAGCGTAGTAGACTTAAATTAGGGCGACTGATGGCGACGTGTATCTCGTTCGTATATATTAAGTTTCTCATGTAAAAAAATTTTTTTTGTAATGAAAATAGAGTTCTTTCAACTTTAAAGAAAGTAAAAAAGTAAGATAATATTTAGATTTTGTCTGAATAGAAACAAATAAACAAAAACAGTATGAATGTCCACGAGTACCTACCTATTATTAAACGAAGTATGAAAGATGATAGCAGGAGTGATGGCCTAGTGGCTCCAGTGTGCGACTCTCATCCCTAGGGTCGTAGCATCGATCCCCGCACCAATGGATTTTCTGTTTATGCGAATTTAACACGCACTCGTATGGTGAAGGAAAACATCGTGAGAAACCCAACATGCCTTAACCCAAACAATCGACGGTGAGTTGACGTCAGACACAGAAGGTTGATCACCAATTAGAAATGATGACAGACCAGATACACAAATCTGAAGCCCCGAATTAAAGGACCACCTAAAAGTACCAATGGCGCTACTGTATATGAATCATATACTATTCTCAGCTAGTGCTAGTTTCAGTGAAAAGGAAAGTGAATTTTACTCTTCGGTCATTCGTCAGTCCCATTTATGTGAAAGCGGTTTATTTGATCTTCGATCAGTCCCCTAGTTTCCCTCATCGCAGATATCCATTACGCGTTCGCTTTCTAGATTAGCCATTAATAAAGTCACGTTTTACATTTGGTTTCTAGAAAAATGTTTTATTGGCTGTCAAGTATAATAACAATCTAGAGGCGGTCTCCTACAGTCTGTAAACAAATCTATACCCTAATCATTTATAATTTTGTAAGTTTTAAGATTGTTTTTGTTGAACCAAACACTAAACGAGGCTTCCAAGACAACCAAACTTTGGGAATTGACATGAGTTGTTTTTTTCACTACGCGTCACTATTTGACAGAATGCAATGCAATATCGCTGCTAGCTAGAAGCAATTTTAGCAACCAACGGCTTGTGGCGAGCGAACAAAATATTATTTCTTTTCACTTGTCATCTTGTCTTATATTACACAAAACCTCATAATTTACAAAATTGTGCTTTTAATAGCATATACCTACTTGACTCTATCAAACAATATTTCCAAATCGATCAACTCAACATCTATCCTTTTTGGATATACCAAAAAGGTCGTATAGAATATTTGTATCATTGCCGAGATGAGAATATAATTTATTAAAGATATTTACATAAAAACAGTAAGACTACATTAAGAAATCATAAAACCGGAAAGTACAGCAAAGTCAACATCCTATCCAACAATACCGGAAATTCGGGAATCTCGGCATCTCTATTTTATTTTTCTTACGTTCGGGGAGAATCGTACTTTCACAAAAGTTAGGTAAAGAAATAGCCCTTTATTTTCCGACTTCGGAATCCTTTATGTCTATATACAGTGAGTTTTTATTTAAGTAAATAAAACTTTATAACCAAAACAATCCAGTTCAAATAAATTATTTATAAAACGTGGTTCGAAAGACAAATTATATAAGTCAATGATGATGTCAGTTATGGGATAAAAGCGCGATTTTGCATTACTGGTGTACATTGGCACCTCGGCCGTTTAATAGTAAGATTATTAAAACAGAATAGGAACTAGAAATCAAAGACCCATAAGGGATTGTAGCACCAGTAGATTAATATTAAATTCAAATAAAACTTCTACGGATATAAATGGTAATTAATTTTATTTACTTCACGTAATGTACTCGACGCTTCGAACGCTTTACTTACTACTAGTAAATAGATATTAAATTAACATGTTTGTATGTATAGGAAAAATTGTAAACAATTTAAAATCAATTAATTAATTGAACGTGACGAGAATCACGATGTAATTTTTATTATAGTTGAGATCATCCGGCGTGTCTAAAAAGACCTTCGTATATAGTGGTTTAAAAAGCAAAAATTTACTAAAACTATTTGTAAGGTTGACCTTTATATTAAAATCTACGCGAGGATATTAAATAAAATAGCACTGATATTAAGACCTTAAAGTCGTGATACCCGCAACATTATTTCGGCTTATAAAGAGCTAAATTTTAAAATCTTTTAAGAGGCGCGGGATAGGAGTAGAGTCAGCTGGGGGAGGCTTATGCCGTAAAAAGGCAAACGGGCACCGATGTTCAATTAATTCAACCAATAATTTGCGTCTAAGTAACGGCTTTTTTAATTTATTAATAAGTTTAAGTACAAATGACAGAGCAGTGTTGGCCTAGTGGATTCAGCGTGCGACTCTCATCCACGAGGTCGTAGGTTCGATCCTCCGCTGTGCACCAATGTACTTCGTATAGTTCCATTTAGTTAGTTATAAAAAAATAAAACACCAGATAGTTTCCCGTCCGTTTGCTCTATAAAAAGCAGATTAGCTTAGATTAGTCAACACTACCGATTGGAGTGCAAATATAAGAATTGTACGCAAAATAGTTAACTGACCTTTTCATATTTTAAAGCTTTAGTAATGAACGTTTAATTGTTGAAGCTTTCAGCCAAAATACATTGAACGAAATATACAAAAGGCAACTCAAATGATCGTGAATAAAATGTTTGTCGATTTTAATATTATTTTAACTTTATGGTTGTTGTTTGAACACAAGCCTGCTTTTGGCAGGATGCAAGCGGTTAATGTATCGTTATTTTAATAATTATAATGCTTTTAAAGCGTCCCTTATTTGTATTCCTAAAATTCGTCTCGATATAAACGAAATTTACATTGTACTTAAAAAATACAATCTGGCACTACAACTTTTTTTAAAGACAATTCACACCAATTGACCTAGTCCCATGCCAAGCTGGTGAAGCTTGTGTTATGGGTACTAGGCAACGGATATACATACATATTGATAGACATATAAATACATATTTAAACATCGAAGACCTAATCGCAACACCAAATGCTCATCACATCGATGTTCGTCTCAGCCGGGGATCGAACCCGGGACCCATGGATTCGCAGTCCTAGTCGCACCACTAGACCAATGAGTCGTCTTTTTGAGTACGGGCTTCGGATTTCCGTATCTGTTTCATGATCATTTGTAAATATTATAGGCAAGTAGGTGATCAGCCTCCGGTGCCTGACACACGCTGTCAACTTTTTGGGTTTAAGACATATCACCACCGTTCATCACCGTTCGTAAATGCGCACATAGAAAGTCCATTGGTGCAGCCGGAGATCGAACCTACGACCTCAGGGCTGAGAGTCGCACGCTGAAGCCACTAGGCCAACATTGCTCGATGTCAAATTAATAATATAACTCGATTGAATATAATACATTTCACCTACATGAAGTTTGAATAAATGACCTAACATTTCTCGTTCCTAATCGCGAACGGCTCATAATTACGCCTTAACTCATTACCAATGGATATCCGATAAATCTATAGGGGTCGCATCGAGACCATTTCCCCATTAGTCCCATGCCCCAACACATTAATATCCTTCTAGTAATTATCCCGAGTTCCGGATTCTACTTTCAAATTGTAAGGCTATTTATACAAAAGTAACTACAGTAAAAATTGTTAGCAAAATGTGGTTTGTACTACGCAACAGTCTTTAATTACGTACAGATATTATAAAGTTACTAGCTGACCCGACAAACATTGTTTTTCCATGTATATTATTTCTAAGAAACATTGTTTTAGTTCAATAAAAATAACTATCTGCTATAATAAAAAAATTGGGGTTGATCGTAGAGGGGTGAAATGAAAATGTAAAAAAAAAAAAAAAATATTTTTCTGGGGTGGACACCCCTCATCACTTAAGGGTTTGAAACATAGATAGTAGCCGATTCTCAGACTTACTGAATATGTATAAAAACATTATAAGAATCGGTTGAACCGTTTCGGAGGAGTATGGGAACGAACATTGTGACACGAGAATTTTATATACACATATATTTAAGAAAATATATATTACCTTTACATAGTATAAAACAAGTAGTTCGCTCTATTTGTACGCAATTTTAAACTGGGTCTAAAAAAATATTTACGAAAGCGACAAAAGCGACAAAATCTCAGGCCGGAAGTTAATCGTGTACTTCAGAATGTTTGTATGTGGGCTTGATAAATACTGATTGAAGTGAGCAATTTACTGTTTAAATAAAAAAGATAAAAAGCGTCTTTTAAATTTCATGACGGAGACGATTTGGCCAAACAAAGTGGAGTTGGCAAAGAATTAATCCTTTTTAATAATGTATAAATTTTGTGTGTACGAGTATAAGAAAACACTTTAAAATCGATTTTTATTTAGTTTTTTGTAATTTTTTTTTGTTGTTTAATAATTGTTTTGTTTAATATTAGTATGACCTTTTCGTGTAGGTCATGTTTGCCTTCAAGTGCTTGTCACATTCATAAAATTTGTATTTTGTGGTTATTTTACCAATGTATCAGCGTGCCGAGCGTTGGCAAGCTTTTATCAATAAAAAAAAGTAAAAAAAATCATAGTTTTAGTTTTTTTTTTAATTAACTAGTTGTATATAAAACGGTTGAGGTCGTCCACATAACGGCTACCCACACCCACACAGAATTTAATCAATCTGTACCGGAACCACTGAATCTAAAATCTGGTAACCCCTAACAGCGGGTCAATTGATTGAGTTCATCGGCCCCGTCAGTCACAATAGGTGAATTAATGGCTGAAAGAAATGACACCAAACAGGCCCCTTTATTGAAAATGTTTAATGGTGTTTTTCTTGAAAATACTTTTCATTCTCTTCCATTAAGTACGATAATGTGTTTTCTCGAAGAGCCGAAAAGCTTACCTTTTTGTTTGAATCGCCGACGCACCGTAACTGTCGACAAAAGAAAAATGTTTATAGACCTTTTGTTCGGAATGAATAATTTATAGATAAGAAATCAGAACGTAAATAAAACATATTGTAGACTAAATTGACTTCATATAGAAATTAGATGAGCCTGAGTCGCTCATGGGTTTTTCGACCTTTTTCCTTTGATATCAGAAAATCAAATACGCGTAATTTAATATCATAAGGGATACAAATCCGGCTTAACCCGATCGCTGAGGCAGGTGGCTAAAAGTCGTGATGCACGAATCACGGTACAAAGGGCCCTTGAGACATAAATTTCCTGTATACTATTTTTATGTTATTTCCTTCTTAATTCAATTTCATTGGTAGATTTAACTTCTAATAAAGAGTGTGAGGAAGCTGTAGTTGGCAACGGGAATTGTTTTGCGCGACGTTAGTAGTAAATAACAACACGCTTTAGTTGTGTTTTTTTTTGGTATGTTTTTGAAGAAATGCATAATATCCCATCAAAAGTGAATGTTTCGTACCGGAGTATTCGCTTTTAGGCTGTAGGTACCAAATATAATGTCCATACTGCAAGCAAATTACGGCAATCCTATCGAACTAAACCAAACAGAGAGAACCATTAATTGGAAAGATATAGCACGAACAACGACCGGAGTCTATTGCTGTATCAAATTCCATCGGGCTGCAATGAGTTGGTAGAGATTATTTTTCTACTAAGAAAAACATAATAGAATAATAAAATTAAGTAAAACTTCTTAGAATTTAATAATAACAATTAAACTCTCGAGATTTCAGTGCTTTTTAGTACGTTCTGTCCTATTTGATAGATACATCAATTAATAATAGCAGTGTCAAACAGGTTTGAGACTAAATTAGTGTTTGTACTAGGTTTTTCCATATGAATAGACTATGCGGAACATTTGTTTGGACGACTGGTTCGACCAATACTTAGACTAAATTCATTGAATAAATATTATGAGGCACTAGTAAGCAACCCAGTCAAATATTCCCGAACCCGCTGCCATGCTTTGTTAATTAAGCTTCGATCAGAACCTTCGCTATGAGGCGTCTTTGTGGGGCACAATATCGCTAATTAATATTTTGCTCTGAATAGATAGATACGTCTAACATACCTATTTGTGATAGGATGTTTATTGACCACCTAAATTTGAATGGCTTTTTCTGAAGCCTCATTCATACGCACATCCTTCAATTATATTGACATAATGAAATATATAATATATGTACATTGTACCTATATGAATTATGTCAAATGAAACGTAATAAAACAATTTACACCCCACTCAACTTGCCCTCTGGCAACTGTCCACGGGCGGTTGTATTACTTAACCTTCTGCCTATGTGTATATAAAAAAAACTCCACATTATATTGAATAAATAATTTTTGACGTCACATGATGTCTCAAAAAATCTTTTTATAAATTCGCAAACACGGTTAGGGTTGAGTGGCACTCAATGATTAACGGATTTGGCAACCCTGTCGATGCAATCTCAAGGGTACTTCGGACCGCTCGTTACCTCGTACGGCCATTAGACCAAGAGAGACCGCGGACCCACTTCCAACCCATCGCGTCCCTAAACACTTACACCGGCCTGGGATGCAGAAAGTACTTTATAGGGTTAACTTGAGGATTTCAATTACATCGATATATTCCGAGTACAGTAAAAATGTAGAAAAAAAGGCAATTCTTAAAAGGCAACGCAGTCGCGAGCATTCTGGCATTGAGTGTCCATGGGCGGCGGCATCACTTAACATCAGGTGAGCCGCCTGCCCGTGTGCCCCTGTTCTAAAAAAATGTCACTCGAAAGCGGCTGTAGAAAATCAAATTCAAAAATTCAACGCGGTTTTCATAAGTGTTAAAACAGACATACGGGTTCTAGATAAGGTTTTGGCCTCTTGGTCCCACCTTGTTAGACATATACGTAAAAATATATGTATTTTTATAATTTTTTTATGTTTTTTTTATTAATTTTTTTTGTATCATTTTAGATTATGTTTGGTGATTCTATAATTCTTTTTTATAAGATTTGGTTATGCACTTCTTGCGCTTTACTCATTATATTTCTTTGTTTTAGTTTTTTCCCTTACCTAATAGCTTTGCCTGGAAGATCTCGCTTGTTAGCGATAAGACCGCTCGTTGCATCCCTTATAATTTTTATGTATTATAATGTTTTATTTTTCTATATATACACTCGGCGTCAAAAAAATCGCACCTTTCTTAAAATTCGTGTCAAGCGATTATAACTTCTGAGATCCTTCCTGTACTCTATCATTATTAGTATCATTTAAAAGCTCAATTAATAAGCTTTCAAAAAAATAATCATATGTTTACGGAAAATCAAAAACCACAAATCGCCAGCACTTTGATTCAAAAGTGGCGATGTACGCGTTTGGAGGCTCACTAATTGTACCACCCTGGACGCGTATAAAACGAAGGGGTAAAAGTCAATTATGGGTTATTCGCTATCCAGAAGTCACAGAGGTCACACCTGAAGAGCTTTGACAAGAAAAAACCCAGTGAAAATGGATACCATGGCAAAGAAGCAGCTCAAGTGGTGGCCGTACTACAAATCGGACTGCGGCAGGTTGAAGTTGCTCGGCAACTGAAAATCAGCCGATTTCGAGTGCAACGGGTATACCAACGGTTCCAAGAGACTGGAGGTTACATCAGGAGACATGGATCCGGGAGACGACGCTGCACTACCGTCAGAGGTGATCGCTCCATTGTGTCGACGTCTTTGCGGAACCGCTTCTCCAACGCTGTGGAGCTGCAGCAGCGGCTTTGAGCTACTCGAAGGACAGCTGACAGCGTCTCCACTATCAGACGAAGGCTGTGAGAGAAGAATTTGCTGCCCCGGAGAGCTGCTACAGGCCCCCAATTGACTGCCATCCACCGGACGAAAAAGAAGCGATTTTACGAAACGCACGTGCCGTGGACATTCGACCAGTGGAGGAATGTCCTGTTCTCCGACGAAACCCGAGTGTGCCTGTACCCAACAACATGCGTAAGAGAGTCTACAGGCGACCAGGGGAGCGTTTCACACCAGCCTGCACCGTGGAAACTGTCGGGTATGGAGGAGGATCCTGCATGCTCTAGGGCGGCATTTCTATCGACGGCAAGACAGACCTCGTGTGCGTCTCCAGAGCAGGAGATGGTCGCGGCCAGGGGTCTCTGACTGCCCACCGGTATATCACCGAGATTTTGGAGGAGCGTGTGGTCCCATGTGCAGGTTATGTCGGCGCCAACTTCGAGTTCATGCAGGACTACGTCCGGTGCCACACAGCCTTGATTGTCAAGGACTACCTACGCCGAGTTGGCATCAAGGTTATGGACTGGCCAGCAAGAAGCCCCGACCTCAATCCTATCGAGCACCTCTGGGACGAGCTGAAACGGCGAGTTCGGGCCCATAATCCAGCTCCTGCCACTCTCGATGAGCTTCGAGATGCCGTCATCGAGGAGTGGGATAACATTCCCCAGGAACACGTCGTGACGCTCATCAGGTCCATGACTGACCGCTTGGAAGCTGGTCGGAGGGCTAGAGGAGGCAAAACTAGGATTTAAAACTAATTTTTAGGGATTGTCATTGTTTATTTTTAATTTTTGTATTGTTCCTTTTCTTTGTAATTTTGATCAGAATACACATTGTTTCACATTTTCCCAGAATTTTCTTTTTTATGGGGGTGGTGGCCAATTTCCTACCGTTTTCAAATAAGGGATTTCATTAGCTTTCAAATGGTACTAATAATGATAGGGTACAGGAAGGATCTTCGGAGTTATAATCTCTTGACACGAATTTTAGGAAAGGTGCGATTTTTTTGACGCCGAGTGTATGTAACAGAATGTAAATAAATAAACTTTTTATTTCTATTAAGTGATACACACAGCAGTGTCAGGGCAAGTTCTATAAAATGTTTGCCCTATTTCTTTAAACAAATGGACTATTGACTCGTCGAGCTTTTCATGACTTTACTAGTTAAATAATTCGCCAAATATTTTAGAAACAATAACTGTTTTAGGAAACAACGATTAAAATTTTTACACTACCCTCTACACAGAGGCCTAACCATTTCCACATTTCCTATACCCCCGAAATAAGGGCCTCGACGCCTAATTGACTTAACATTGAATTAATAACGGTTCCAGCTAAAGTACGCTTAAGTGTACCGAAATATCATTTCCCCAAACGTTTGCGACGACCGCATCTGTAACAATATTTAATTATAAACCTTTATTGCGGGAATGGGCATATGGTGAACTATTTTAATATCTCAAAGAGTCCATTAAACGAATTGGGATACGGTATAGTAATATAAACTTCCGCGGCACTGAAATTAACAGCTGTTTCATAAGTGGGGTATTAATAGCTATAGGGACTTATATTGAACCGATATTACTATTAACGCTGATTTAATAATATTAAATAAAACAGGTGGCCGAATTTACAATTCAATTAAAAAAAAAGAAATTATAGAACAGGATATTTTGCTAAATGGAGAAGGCTTACCGCGGACATGCCGAGTGCGTTGTCGGCCTTTAATGTATTTTATTAGTAAATTTTCAGTACTTACTAAAATTTAATCCTGTTACTTATACCATACTTGTTTATTATTTTATTTATTTATTCACACTTCGTTAAATTAAAACAAATAACATAATACATAAAAATTATAAGGCATGCAACGGGCGGCCTTATCGCTTACAAGCGATCTCTACCAGGCAACCCTAATATTCAATTCCTATTATAATTCCAGAAAACCCTATTATTTAGACCATCATACTATTATTTAATAATTTCTTTATAAATGGAAATGCTACCACGAAGTACACTTAAAAGTGCTCAAAACGTCAGTGCACAAAATTTTAGCAAAATTTCGTGGTTTTTTTTTATGGCTCTAGCACGATTTGTGCATTAGCCAGCGTCAAGTATAGGATTTTTTATAATTCGTGCTTGTCTTTAGAAATTCGACCGTGTCCTCCATGTACGGTTTAGATACTCGCCCGGTACCGCACAACCCTCCCAAAGGCCGAGAACAAATTTAAATTAAATTAAAACTTGCCCTCGAACCGGGAATCGAACCCGGTACCCCTCACCTAGCTGCCACTTAATAAGACCGCTAGGCTATGAGACCCCTGTGTTTTATTTAAATGTCTTACTCACCTAAACCAAAAACAATCCTAGAGCACAGAAAATTGCCAATATTGATATCTATAGTTACTTAACAAGATTGTTACGGCGCCTCCATTTCAAGTATTAAACAAGCTACAATCCACTTGTACAATGTCCATATAATCCCCTTTCTTCAGTTCCCAGACAAAGTTTTAATCACGAAATGCAAGTAGCAAAGCGGTGCAAACTTGGCATCCGGTCTCAGCCTTTCGCTTTTAATAGTCAGACAGTATACTTGGCGCGCGATTGTTAGTTATTGAATGCTAAGCACTTACTCGTACCGGGCGTTTTGAGTTTGGCCGTGAGAAAACTTGGATGAGAGCCTTTTGGAATTCACCTGAGGCTAGTTCCATCGTATTAATATCTTAATAATTGCAGAAAAGGTTTCAAAGCAGAACATTGTCTTAATCTAAACTAATCTATATATTTGTCGGTGTTTAATTTAGAAAAAAAATGCATAAATCTTCGAAGGAACATTTCACAAACATTTAATAACACCATAAGGCAATTTTAATCTAACCTAATCTATCTTTAAAGTTTTTTTTTTAATTCGGAATATTATTTATTCATGCAACTAAACATAACAATCAAATATACAGTACTTACAATTTTCTTAACCTACATAGTAATAATAAAAATGATAATAAAAAATAATTAAATTGTCATTGATAAAAAAAAAACTCTAATAATAAGACTCTCATCCCTGAGATCGTAGATTCGATCCCCGGCTGTGCACCAATGGACTTTCTTTCTATGTGCGCATTTAATAATGGAACGGTGAAGGAAACCGACATGTCTTAGACCCAAAAAGTGGACGGCGTGTGTCAGGGACTGGAGGTTGATCACCTACTTGACTATTACATTTAAAAATTATCATGAAACACATTCAGAAATCTGAGGCCAAGACCTCAAGAGGTTGTAGCACCACTGATTTATTTTTAGCTTATATGTATATTATAGAAATAAAGTTTCTTATGAAACAGCTGGGGACCCTGCCACAGGTATTTTTTACTTAATAGGGTTCCCAAATCGTACATATTATAATGCAATCTTATAATGAATAAACATTTTTATTTTGCAAATCGCTCTTCATTTATAAATTCAAAAACCTTTCATAAAAACGTAAAAACAGTGAGCGTGATACAATCAAAATCGCTCACGTCACGTGATATCCATCTGCAGACTGCCTTCATAGTCGAGTCACGAATGTATCATTACGGGGCTTCCGTGTGATTCCCGCCACTCGAGATAATCTATCGACTGAGATTACCGCGTCCCAATATGTTGCGAATGTTTCTCGATTCATCGACTATCGTTTCATCGCTTTTATTTCTATCAGTTATCCATAAAGAAACAAACACATCCATTTAATTTACGACATAATTATTTATTTACAGTGTCTATTTGCGGACCCATGCGACTTGTGTGCGGACTGCTCGATTGTGTGTCTATCTCCTTTTACTGTCGCTTTTCGTTTCATCGACTTTCAAATCACAACGATGCTAAAGAAGTATTCACTTCAAGAAATTAAAAAATAAAGAATCAATACTTAGTTTTATAAAAATAATTATTGTTAATAGCATAATTATAATAAGAGCAGTGTTGGCCTAGTGGCTTCAGTGTGCGACTCTCATCTTTTAGGTCACAGGTTCGATCCCCGGCTGTGCACCAATTGACTAACTGTCTATGATGTGCGCATTTAACATTCGCTCGAACGGTCAAGGAAAACATCGGGAAACCTGCTTGCGTTAGACTCAAAAAGTCGAAGGCGTCTGTCAGGTGCAGGAGGCTGATCATCTACTTGCCTATGAGATTGACTAATGATCATAAAACAGATACAGAAATCTGAGACCCAGACCTAAAAGCATTGACATAGTTTAAATACGACGTTACATATTATTTACACATTATCGGATCTAATAATAATTTAAGACAAATATTTTTTAAATAACAATTAAATACGGAACATTTTTCATTCATATTGAAAAGGTTATGAAATTAAAAATTATAAACAGCAAGTTTACGTCTTTCATAGAACCGAGCTTCCTAAAAGCAAAAAAAAAAAATATGCCTGTTTACCTATTATATTTCAATTATCCTAATAAGCAATTAATTTAAATATCTTCCAATTAAAATACAATAAGTGAAGAGAACTAAACAAAGACTGCTTATACAATTCAGTTCGCGTTCCCACATTATGCAATCTCCTCTAAGTTTTTGCCAGTAAAAAGTCTGCACCGGTGATAGATTACGACATCCAATGCATTTGCATAATGCAATCAATAACGAAGTACGAGTGTATTTTTGTATATTAAATTAATAAAAAATACCGTTGACATTGGTCGGGATTTTGTGGATATCACTTCATTGTGCTCATACTTCTATTCCTTTTTGAAGTATACGATTTCATATCAGTATCTGATATCAAAAACGCTTCGTTTTCTATATATACTAATTATTTGTTGGTAGTATTCTATTACGTTACTATATTTGTTTTTCCGAGAATTGCGATTTGTGGCATGAGGAGACTGCAATGTATCAAGTGAAATTAAATATTAATAATATCATTAAAATGCAATATAATTGATAATTTTGCAACATTGATCGAACTTGATAATACAATTTTATTAGATTAATGGTGTACAAGGTAATGTTATTATGAAAAAAATTCTTATCTGTGAAACAATTGAAGGACACTTATAAATATGTATATATTTTTTTAAATATTGTATTTGTGATATCTGTCATGTTTTCTTATTGAGAAATAAATAAATAAATTCTAAATAATATATATAACGAACAATTAAACAAATACTTTACTAAAGCCAATTAATATAGAATTACAAAAGAAATGTGTAATCTATAATTTTCTATTAAAAAAGTTAACTTTCTTAAAGTTTCTTACAAATATCTTGATTAAAAGTATATCAAATGGTTACCTATCAATATAATACAGTAGAACCTCGATAACGTAAACCTCGGTAACATAAAAACCTCTGTTACTTCAAAAAATACTATGTTCCCTTCCCATCAGAGCCCAAAACCTCTATAACTTAAAATACGCAACCTCTATAACTTAAATAAATAATCTCTGTATAGGCCCTCAGTAACTAAAAGAAATGTTTCCACAACCTCTATAACATAAAATTGTTTGTGAATTTTTGAAAGAACATTTTGAAGTGAACATTTTGAAAGAGAGTCAAAACAAATGGTTTCGGTATTTATTGCTTGCACGTGTTTACTAATGTATTGTTAACGTAAACAATACATTACCTATTGTTTGCTTTATCTAAATTCTTCAAAGCTTTGCGGCGGTTAGCTTTGTGACAACGACTTACTTGCATAATAAGTGTATGTGTTAATGTATTCTCTTCTCTATTTGTCATTGAAAATCAAATCGATTTAGAAACAGTGAATTTTTTAAAACAAAAGAAAATCACAGATTTTTTTAAGTAGACTAAACCTTTAGTTGTTGTTTTATTTTTATGTAATGTGAATAAATATGATTACATATTTAATTTTCCATCCTTCTGATGCATTCAAGTAAAAATGGGAGCAAGGGTACATAGAAACATGTACATACCTCTATATTAACCTTTACCTAACATAGAACCTTGATAACTTAAAACCTCTATAACATAAAATATTTTGTGTTTCCCTTGGACTTTATCTTATCGAGGTTCTACTGTAATATCAATTGCTCTCACTGAACATGATTTCTGAAAGCACTTGAAACGTACTTTATTTTTAATCACGATAAAGGGTAATAAATACGTTAACAAAGTTCTCACGTAAACGAAAGACAATGAATTTAACCACATTCGTACAAAAGGATAAATATTCTAAGTGGACAAGATTTCCTCAGAAGACGTCATACATACAACATCCTTTCAGAATAGTCGGTACCAACAGAATAGTGATATTCACGTCGACAATGTATTGATAAGGAATCATGGCAAATTACCTGCGACTAACATCAATTCACCAGAGATACAATAGCTCAAACATACTGCTAATCAGTCCGATAGCAATCTCCTTCGACAGCTCCTCTGAATTTATAAACAGTAATAATTTAAGGATATAATATTGACACACACACACATTATTTGTTAAATTATGTGTTTGTAACTAAGTAATCTAATATATAAAATTCTCGTCACAACGAACATTGTGACACGAGAATTTTATACATTAGATAATGTTTATTTAGCATCTATGCGGTAAATAAATAAATAAAACGATTATACATATAAGGTTTATATGTCACCACGCGGGCCGCTATCAAATTATAGGATTTAATTAGCCACACTAATCGATTTCCTAGTTAAATACGTCTCAAATGAGGTAAAAGAAGGGAGGCAATTAAGCTTGTATAGAGGGTGGCGGTATCGAGCATCGGGGCGGGGCCGGAAGCTGATCGCTTGAGAATAATGAGCTCTTTGTAGCTTTCAGTTTCATTATACATTAGCACTTAATAAGCGTGCTTAGAGAATTTTATAATGTACTTCAGGGACTACTTGATACTAAGTAAAAGTTGTTTTACGTGCTATAAAAGTATAACGGGATAACAATGTATTTTTGTTGCCTTTTATTATATTTGTGTAATTTTATAGTAACTTGGAAGACCAGGGAAGAGAAATGTGGGAAGACCACAAAAGTAATGGGCTGACTGAAAAGTTCTAGGGAGAAATAGATGAAAAAAGGAAAAACCAGATGGAGGACGAAAAACCATACTGACAAAACGAACACCATTAAATATAAATTAAAAAAATATATTGTAAAGTGGATTTATTAATTTTATAAAATCTTTTTTTTAAAAGGACGTAGAAAGCGTAGTAAAACGAAGACGAGGCAAAAGTTCTAGTTGCAAAAAAAAAAATTGAATTCATATAATTATATAAACTCTAATTTTAGTCCAAAATCTTGTAAATTAGTTTCTATATAAAATACAAATCTTCCTCTTAATGATGTGTATGGGAGTAAAGAATACCTACATGCGAATAAAAAAGTATATAAAAAATAAATACCTATAATAGTATACCATTTCATATTAAAGTTAAACAATTCGTCCTAGCACGATATTTTCCTTCTTCTAACTACATGACTATTACCTACCAGGGATATACCTACCCCGCATCAAATAAACTTAGTTCGTACCAATACAAATACCTTTTAAAATATCAGTTGATATATTTCGTAACTTTCTGCAGCTTTGAAAAGCAATATAAACGCGGTCAAAAAACCGCACCTGACTACAGCGCAGACGTTCAATTCTTTCAATTTTCATAAGAATTTGCATGGTTTTGGCGGCGTTTTCCGCTGAGTCAATAAATCAAGCGGTTCTGTCGAGTAAGCGCTTTTCATCTTTTGATCCGTTGCGACGATTTAAACTTACTTCCACCTGGCAGAAATATTGTTATGATAAAAATAACATTCTCTTATAGAATTTTTCTGCAAATGTCAAAATCTTGGCAATAGTGTTTGAGTGATGTTTTTTTTCTATTTCCTTTCACCTTGCACGTGTTGCATGAATTTTTTTCATTTAATAAATATATGAAATATACTTTAAGAGTTATAACAGAGGTGTTACACATTTTATAAGTACTCACACTCATTGGATATGAAAATTTGATTGTAAATACATTGATGTAGTATCGAATTAAAGTGGCTTTATTTTTTTATTAATCTGCGCGGTTGTTTCTCGTTTCTAATAGTTTAAAATCAAAGCGTAGTAAAACGAAGACGAAGCAAAAGGTAGTTTCCAAATAAATAATATAAATTATAATTTATCTAAACTTCACTTTCACTTGCTAGTGTTAAATTTAGGTATGTACACTGTCTTGTATTTTTATGAATTAAAGCAAACATCGGCCATGTCCGTACATAAGACCATTTAAAATTTAAAACTCACGAATTATTCTAAGATCAAAATATTATGATTATGATTATATTAACTTAATGTTATAAAGAATAATACTAAAACTAAAAAAATCCATATCTACATCGCCTTACAAAAGTCTTGTCGCAACAGGCAAGAGACCGATCTTATTAGTCACGTCGAGATTTATTGTAGAACCTGATAGTGTTCTATTAAAATTCTATTTCGATAAGGAAACGATTTACGTACGAATCTACCATGATCCCAATTCGGAAACGAACGAGGATTCTTAGCATGAGTCGTCATCGAAACGTTACTATCACGATATTAACAATTAAATAATAAGATTAGACGTTCGTCCACCAAAAATTAAATATGGAAGCGAGTTACAAATAATTTTTAGACATTTCTCTAATGCAATTATTCTGTACCTGTTAGGAAATCTTATCCGTAAAAAAATCCGTATTGTGTCTGAAGAGTGGGTTAACGGGATAGACTCTTATTAAATTAACATTAAGCCAAGTAAGTATTTCTCAAACTATTATAGTTATCCTTATAACTGTAGACACCACGTATTCGAAGTCATGAGAATGGAGTCTAGTAATTGTGGAACATTCTGCTCCTCAGCATAATGCTGAGCCAGGGCCAATTACAACCACAGCACACACGCATTACACACTTGAAACGAACCGAATCTCATTATATTTTATTTTTTCCTTGATTATTGTTACTTGATTCTATCTATGTCTAATTTTGTGTTTGTAAATGAAAGCCTGAAGACTTGTCTCACGCGAAATACTTACCCATTACTGGTAAATTAATAGGTAAGCACATATCGGTACACCGTTACATTTTGTGCCGGAACGTTTGTCATAGAACGCAGAGATTAACTCGCATTGAAACAATACTTTAAAAACCTTCGGTAAACGTTGCGTTCAGCTCGTACTAGGACCGCAATATATCGGATACACGAACATTTTTCTAGCACGCGTGACATTTTAGAGAATTGCATTTGCAAGGCGAATTTCTTTCCTCCCGGGGCTATTAAACCTCTCGCTACGTGGAATGACAAATTGTTTTATCATCCGTATCCAAATTGTAATACAACGTTTCCATATACCACGTTCTATTTAAAACTTGAAATAGGAAGAACTGAATGGCCTATTGTGCTTTGCGATGGCAACATAACTTGCTTATAAAACTCTTTAAATTCTGGTCACGCCATGTACCTGGTAACACAAGGCACTTTAAATTCCAGGAGAAGCCATTATTATTTTTTTCATACAGAACTGGACAGACGATTGGCCACAATTCCACCTGATGTCAAGTGACATATAGCCTATTGGAGGGCACGCGTGTCCAGGGTATACAAAAAAAGGTTCAAAGAAACACGCAGGGATCAGTTTGCCCCACCCCTTGAGGCTAGGACACTAAAAACCGCGAGTCATATAATACTAAACTATGTTGATCAAATAAATAAATAAATGTCCGGAAAATTTACTATATTTAACCAGAATACAACATTTATAATAAACACATTACAACACACAAGAAACAGGTAATAACGAAGATACAGGATTTATTTTAATTCTTGTTTAATAGTCCGTTTATATTGACGAACTGGTTCACTATAGACCTTGTCATAGTTCTAGATCAGTGAATTCCACGGAATCATATATCATAACAAACTCTAACATACGATAGCCGTCCCAGTTTGTTAATCATGTGTTATATTATATCAAGGCCATCTGCGAAAATTATTATTAACAAAACTATTTGTTTAAAGAGCTTTTTAAGAATAACAGTTTAAATTATAGGCCATCTTTAATTATAGTCACATAAAATTCATTAAATGATTATTCGTAGTTAGTAAAATATTATAAATAATCTTTATATAAACAGACTATTTAGTTATCTGCTTATTGCTTAAATTTCCACAACATTTCAGCTGTCTATAATTTCATTACTAGAGTTGCCTGGAAGCGGTCCCTCGGTAGGGCCAAATTGTTTCCTAAAACATTATTAAGAAATAATTAAATAATGGACCCCGGAATATATTTCACGAAAACGTAAAAGTATCAACTTACATTTTCGTAATTGAAAAAAAATAATAACTTTGTTATGGAACTAAGTATTAGGTTTGTTAAGGAAGAGCTGGGAACCATGGCACAAGTATTTTTGCATTGCAATGTTTTAATTAATAAAGACATTTTTATTATTTAACAAATGCGCTTATTTTATTTATGTCATCGCATACAACTTCAACTAAAAACACAAAAATCCATCGTCCTGCCGACGCGACGGATGACATAACCAAGCACTTGACATAATTTGCCGTGTCAACTCTCGCAACAACAAAGCGCCGCCGCCTCACACCAGTTAATATTTTTACAGAGCCGTCACAGCGTTTCAGGAGTCAATAAGGCCGAATTCGTAACTATAATCCTGAATTACAGATCAACAGCGGAATAATACTAATTAGCCGATTATTTAACAAAACAATAAAATGTTAAATAAAAAACATGTGTGTACTCTTATGTACACGCGTTTGAAGTTATACTTTTTGGCATAACAAGATAAAAATCGTTTTAAACATTTTATTCTACGTTTGTAGAAAAAACTAAAATGTCTAGCTATAAGCTAAGCTATAGCTAGTTAGCTTGCAAAAAACCGAAACCCTGAAGTTTCCGGTGTGTGACGGTGTACGCGCGCATCGTAAAAATTTACTCTCATAATTTTTCCCTAACGCGCCAAAAGAATAATAAACTCAAAAATTCCATTTTAAATTTTTGTTACAGTACTATATTTATGACACTCATCAATAGAAAAGTCAAAATTTGTTTTATTGATATGTGATTGAAATTTAGTATAAATTGTGCTAAAAATCTCGTATGAACCTCACAGACACCCTTCATCTCTTTCAACGATATTTTGTTAAGTGATGACCAGCTTGTGACTGACATTTAGTCAATATTGGGGATAAGGACTATTTCCTTTGCCAAGCAAGTGGCGCAAGTCATTCATTTAGCCTGGTCTTGGGTGAAACGTACGACCTCCAAAAGATACCACTTCTTTTACCCATGAAATTTGGAGGACTTCTTAAAAATATCCATAAATAAGGATACACAATGAAGATCTTAAGGGATATAACCACAACTCAGTTACAAAGCCGAGATCCTTACCGCAACACCAAGTTCGGTCCCAAATACGTTACGGCATTAGTAAAGCCAACGGAACGCAAAAGGTAAGCTGTGGCTTATGAAAATGAAAACATATTACGCTAGCTGATTCTATGTGTAATTATTGGGTGCGTTACCAATTTAAAGGACGGCGGCACAATGGTGAACCAGCAAATTAAATGAAATCGAAATTCATTTATTTATATTGGCATGTATACATCAACTGATGCCCAAAGTACAATAAACGCAAAAGAGGAAGACAAATTAAAAGGTGGATAAATTCGATTAAATAAACAGCAGGTAGTAGGTACATGGCAGAAATGGATTTGGATGTCTAGAAGAGATGATATAAATCTTGATGTGAAGTATCGTAAATAAATAATAATTATTATTATTTACTTAAAAAATCTTCTATAATTATAAATTATATATATATATATATATATATATATGTATTTTATTTTTACATACATTTTCATGTGATGTTTCCTAATTGATAAATAAATAAATATCACAAATAGTTTTATCAAATTCGGTAATAAGACTATTAATGTACGAGGAAAATTATAGTATCATAATACATATTCGTGTCAACATTTTTATTAATAAATACTATAAAACAACACAGTAGAAATGGCACATTATCTTACAATTTAATTTGTAAATGCACGGGCGTGATTTGGTAAAAGCCTCCATTTCCAGCCTCCAATATTCTGAATAGAGATCACGATGCCATCGATCGTGAGACTTGATGTTGAAAATAGTTCACAGATATTTTGTTATTATAACTAGAACAATTCAAATAAAGGTCATATTGTCTCTTAGAATTTTCCTCTCATTGTTTTAATAATATTTTTTGTTATTCTTTCGAGTATATTTGTAAACGAATTACGTTCAAAAAATGATTTGAATAAGATTGAATGGCCTTAAATTATTATTTTATTTGAAGAATACGATGTGTAAAAAAATTATAGAAATAACATAATTTTAACAAATTTCAAACATCTCGCATTATTTATTTTTTGTATAATTTGGCATTATATGCTTTTAAGTCCAGAATACAAGTTGTGTTAAGACGTAATTGTTTCTACAGAACGTTTAGGCACTTTAATAGAGTATAGAAGTTTTGTATTTGGATAGCATCTCGACGTAATAACAGAAAACTACGTTACCGTAGACACCATATTGAACTGAAAGTACGATGTGCAAAAGTAATACAGGGAATAAATCATATACAAACCCTCTAGAAAACACATACCCTTGCACATATTTCACTGTGAGCTTAGCGATTACGGAACTTACAAAAAGCGA
This sequence comes from Pieris napi, assembly GCF_905475465.1. NCBI lineage: Eukaryota > Metazoa > Arthropoda > Insecta > Lepidoptera > Pieridae > Pieris > Pieris napi. The sequence goes on from NC_062244.1 coordinate 10,786,146, forward strand.
GAACACGAAACGACTTTTAGTGGATGTTATTCGCTCATAAAAGTTATGAGGACAGAATAAGAATGGTATATAAAGACTGCATAAAACTTGTAAAGATACGCGTCTAAAGTTCTTGATATTTGTGAGGGTACAACCAAAAATACGAATCCTAAGGAGAAGCATAAAAACTGAATTTTATAAGATACATTTTATTTTATAAGAATTTTCTATTATCATGCAATGGATAAATGTTGGATGAAGAAGGGTAGAAGCCGCAATTTCGCTACACTTATACAGCAAGTATGATCTACCGACATTTCACATTAAAATTCACTACGTAGAAAGTAATGGTGAACGAAAGACACTAGTCCCAGAACCAAAATCGACCTTCAAAATCGTATTACCTATTTTATTATATCTCAATCGATCAATATTTAATTTCATTTACAACCATCATGATTTAAGAATATAAAATGACAACGAAGCAAAAAATCAATATTGCAGGCGTAATCACGAAATAATTTAAAAAGACGAAGTTCATAGTGTCATCTAATATTGAAGTAGCGCGGCTATATTTTTTCATAATAATAGCTCCGTCTCCCGCTGAGGCTGTATACACAGCGGTAGCTATAATGCAATAACATGTCTAATGAAATTGAAGGCGAGAGTGCCTTGTTCAGTTCACAGCTTGTAGAGAACAACATATTGCTTATAAGTAGAATTATCAGATACATATTTAATATAATCCTACAAAACACAAGTACTCTTCAGAAATAAAGTGCTTGAATGTAAATATATAAGACAATCAAGTGTATGTAGCATTCAACTTAAAAATTAACATAAATCAGTGGCGCAAAACCGTTTTAGGTCGAGGCCTCAGATTTCTGTATCCGTTTCATGATAATTTTATTTCAGATATTAGGCAAGAAGGTGATCACCCTCTTGTGCCTGTCACACGACTTTTTGGTGCTAAGGCAAGCTGGTTTCCTCACAATGTTTTCCTTCACCGTTCGAGCGTATGTTAAATGCGCACATAGACAGAAAGTCCATTGGTGCACAGCCGGGGATCGAACCTACGACCTCAGGGATGAGAGTCGCCACTAGGAACTAGGCAAACTGTTTGTGTGGAATTGTGTGGAACTGGAGCAATTCATTGTTGTATGTCTATATTGTCCTCCATCAGCTGTCTATAATAATGTTGAAAATGTATTAGAGGAGATATTGTGTAAATTAGTAAAGTGTAATAAAGGGCTAATTGTGTGTGGGGACTTTAATGTCAATTTACTTTGTCATTCTAATTCAAGTGTACGCATACTTAGTCTTTTTCGTTCATACAATTTAATAAATCAATTTCATTCACCCACAAGAATAACAGCTAGCACCGCAACTTGTATAGATAACATATATAGTGACATAGCCCCTTTGAATGTTTGTATTTTCAATAGATTTAAATCTGATCACACTGGTCAATGGTTTGAATTCCAATTAAGGAAACAAAAAACATGTAAAAAGAAGAAAATTGTGATAACTCCTATTACAAATGACCGTTTGGACAGATTTAGAGAAGCATTGGTCTATAGAATGCCATTTCTGTGTGGCAACTCATCCCCTAATAATTTATACAATACTTTTTTTGGATCATTTATTGATGAATTCAAGAAAGTATTTACTCAAAAGACTTTATTGGTCTCTGAGAAAACAAGTTTCTGTGACTGGGCAAATGAGGAGTTACACAGGAAAAGGTTAAAATTATATGAAATCTATGACGAAATGCAATATAACACTAGTGTGGAATTTAGGAAATATGTTAGGTTGTATTCAAATAATTTCAAAAAAGATTGCAAAACTGCAAAGTCTCAATATTTAAGTTCAAAAATAAAAAATAGCATGGATAAAGTAAAAGCTACCTGGAAAATAATAAATGAAGAATCAGGTAAAACGTCTGACAAACGAACTGATTATATGTTAAAAGTTAAAGGGAAGTTAATAAAATCTGACCCAGAGGTAGCTTCTTCTTTTGAAGAGTTCTTTACAAATGTACCACTAAATACGACCAAGTCCCTAGATTCTTCACCTGCTGCTGCGATCTCATTGCTAGAAAAATGTGTACCTGAATGTAATATTAAATTTCAGTTTAAACATATAACTTGTAATGATATCGTTAAAACTTTTAAGCTTATTAATTTAAAAAAAAGTAAAGATATATGGGGTATGTCAACAGTCATTTTAAATTCCGTTATTAATGTAATAAGCTCTGAATTGTCTGTAATTTTTAACAGCTGTATCGATTGTGGAGTCTTTCCGGACGAAATGAAATTAAGTAAGATTACACCGTTGTTCAAGGCAGGTAGTGAGTCTGATCCGTCAAACTTCAGACCTGTTTCCGTGCTCCCTGCGTTGAGCAAAGTTTTTGAAAAGATAATGCTAGACCAGCTTTCTTTACATTTTAATAAAAATAAACTCTTACATAATAAACAGTATGGTTTCACTAAGGGTCGCTCCACAATCGATGCCGGTGTGAAGTTGATTTCGGACATATTTAACGCCTGGGAAGAATCATATGATGGAGTCGGCGTCTTTTGTGACCTGTCAAAGGCCTTTGACTGTGTTCATCCTGATATACTCGTTGGAAAGCTTCAACACTATGGCGTTGATGGCAAAGCTTCCAGCCTGATGAATTCATATTTAAAGGGAAGGATCCAAAGAGTTCATGTCAATGGAGTCACCTCTCCGGGTTCGCAGGTATCAATGGGCATCCCCCAAGGATCGATTCTCGGGCCTTTCTTATTTTTGATTTACATAAATGACCTCCCATTCTTTGTCAGCGAAGTTCATGAGATGGTATTGTTTGCTGATGACACTTCACTTCTATTTAAAGTGAATAGGAATAACGTATTATTGGACGATGTAAACAATTCTATCTCTCGTATAGTTAACTGGTTTAATGTAAATAACTTATTGCTTAATGAGAATAAAACAAAATGTATTAGATTTACAACTACTAGCGTAAAGCGAGATATTGGTAACCTGAAAATTAAGGACAGTGAACTAAACTTTGTTGACAAAACTGTTTTTCTAGGCATAACAATAGATAGTAAACTCCAATGGGGCCCACACATAGAGACTCTTTCGAATAGGCTGAGCTCTGCAGCATATGCAGTAAAGAAAATCCGACAGTTTACTGATGAGGACACGGCTAAAATTGTGTATCATAGCTACTTTCATAGCGTTATGTCGTACGGCATTTTATTGTGGGGTGCTGCTGCAGAGGTTCAATCCATATTTGTGCTGCAGAAGCGGGCTGTTCGGGGTATTTGTTGTGTTTCTCCGAGGGAGTCGGTACGGAATAAGTTTAAGGAATTAAATATTATGACACTATCTGGTCAATATATTCTTGAAGCCTTGTTGTATGTCCAAAAAAATATAAACGATTTTAAAACAAATGGTGACTTTCACCAGTATAATACGCGAAATAGAACTAATTTGAATGTACGACCAACCAGGCTCCAAAAGATAAATCACTCCTGATTTGGAAATTGTATTCGTTTTTACAAGCGCAATTAGAGAATTATCACTAAATAAATTCAAAGTCCTCGTTAAACGAAAACTAATCAACAAAGCTTTTTATAAATTTGAGGACTACTTAAATGATCCTAATCCTTGTGATTGAATTGCTCCAGTTCAAACAATTTGTATGACAATACTTGGCGATTAAAAAGAGTGGCGGAAAGTTTCTTGCCAGTTCTTCTTACCCGCTCTACGCCCTTGACTTGCGAACTGGTAGTAAATGTAAATTTACGATTAATTTAACTTGACTATTCAAAAGTGTACTTAGTTACCTACTTGAATAAAGATATTTTGAGTTTGAGTTTGAGTTTGAAACACTTCTCTGCTATCCACTCAACTCAGTATAGGGAAATTTAAAATATAGTGAACGCTATCTGTCTAGTACAAAGGAAACTGTCAATCTTAACTACTGCTCAATAGCATCGCAGTCGTGAGCAAATGTTGCCTTCTCCTCCGGGGAACTAAAAACCATAATATTACAATAAGCAAGGAATATGATTCATATAGACACGCGCATTTTCTTGTAAAACAGTTTCCAATAGTATTTGTACATTTTCATACGAGTTCCATCAAACAGCTATCGGGTTCTCAAAGAGGCAGTCAACCCCTCACTTTAATAACATACCTTGATGTGATATTTCATCCCTTGAGCTGCAACGCAGCATCTTTGAAACTGAGATTTATGGCACTAAGCACCTTTGGTATCGCGTTCATGTTTCTTCGCAAATCTAATAGTTTTGTTACTTTATACGTTATTTATACTAAATGGCAATTTGCTAATTCTCAATGTTTATTGCTCTGTATCTATTTCAACACAAATTTATCTAGTCTTTATTCAATAATATATAGCACATGTATACGGAAAAAATATGCTTATTTCCGTTGTTATAGTCATTGTTAAGTCAATATTTATTAAAACGTAGTATTATTTTGAGACTTATAATTTGAGAAGATCACGGTCTATTTCCCTTAAAAAATAAAAATAAATCAATGGCTCTACAACCTTTTTAGGTCCGGGCCTCAGATTTCTGAATCTATTTCATGATCATTTGTCAATCTAATAGACAAGTAGGTGATCAGCCTCCTGTGCCTGACACACGCCGTCGAGTTTCTGGGTTTAAGGCAAGCCGGTTTCGTTACGACGTTTTCCTTCACAGTTCGAGCGAATATTAAATGCGCACTATTGAAAGAAAGTCCGTTAGTTTGTAGTTATAGTTGGTGCATAGCCGGGGATTGAACCTACGACACTGAAACGCTGAAGCCACTAGGCCAACACTGTTACTTCCCTTTTACAAAACCTTAAAATGACTACGCAAAATACAGAATAACGTACTAATTGATAAAAAATCGAATCAGAAAACAAAGCACTACTATCTATATAGCAATAACGAAGATTGTTTATATTGCGAGTGAAGTTCGTAGCACCTGGGCCTCAAGTCGTAAATATACGCAAACGGGCAAAGTTGGGAACAACGAGGCCTGTAGAGATTGAAAGTGATAGTAACTTCTGTTCAAGAAACGCACCTCACGTCTTTAGAAGATATATTAGACATTTAACAAACGTAGATTTACAATTATTTCCTGTAAAATTACATAGTTAGCTCTAAGTATTTCTGAAAGTAATTTTATTTTTTTATTTTACGTCTAGTATCTTTGGCAAACTGTGTTTTCTTACTAAGACTAAGTGTTCAATAAATATAATTTAATGTATTTATATATCCACGCCTTTTTCCTGAAGGTGTAGGCCACCACAGATCTCCACTTCTACGCCCCTGACATATGTCTCTCGCTTCATCCACTTTCATGAAATTCACCATGCATTCTCGTCGGTTATGGGTACTTTTAACTTGCCTCTTCTCTAGTACCTCTTGGTATTTGGTCCGACCCAATCCGACCCGACCATTCAATTCCGGAGTCATAAAAGTTATCTTGAATTAACAGGGCTAAAAAGTCTGAGGACCTTGCTAACTTGTCGAAAAGTATCAATGAAATTGGAAACAAGATAAAAATCTCTCAATCATTACCCAAAATGTTGGTGAAAAATTTACGACTTCTTACTTCTAATATAACACATATGCATTTAATAACTTCGGGTATATTTTACAATTCAATATATTTTCTCCAGCAGCACCTGCGTAATAGCTTTAACAAAATGAAATAACATAAATTTTCCTTAAATTCCAAATATTCGCTGACTTGGCCTCCACTTTCTGTCCTTACGTAATTTCATTTCTCAGTCAAAAAGTGTACAATTGGCATACGTAGTCGGTCCCAAAGTTCTGTCATAAATGGAAATAAAGATAAAAACAAAACTACTTATCAGTTTTTAATGAGTGATATATCAATTCATAGTACATTAATTAAGGAATAGAAATAGCATAAAAATATTCGAAATGACCTCCCTTTTTTTTAATACTGGCCCTTAAACGCCGCGGCCAGTCATCTATCGCAACACGCACGATATTCATGTCGATTTCAGTCTCTGATTTTTTTAAATATGACTTCAGAATCTCCAAATTTTTATGTGGTATAGCACAGACCTTCCCCTCTAAGACCTGCTAAAATTTATAGCCCAAAGGATTAAGGTCCGGACTGGAGTAAGGCCAATCCTCATGTATAATTAAGTCGATGTTTTCACGCTCATACCAGGCTTTAGTGGTCTTGGCTTTGTATGCAGGCGAAGAGTCCTGCTGGAACACGAAGTGATGTCCCGCAAATAGGGTGCTGGACAGGTCTTTGACAAGGCGATCCAAAACCGTCTCTTGGTACACTTTAGCACTGGTTTTGAACCCCTTTTCGCAAAAATAAACCTCAGTTAGCCCGGATAGGACATTCCCAACTAGACCATTACTGATGATAGATGATGACCATGTTGCACCCTTGGAAGTTTATTTTCAGCTTCTTCAGAACTCCTAGCGTACACTGTATCATTTTCTTTATTGTACTCGTCTTCAATATCGAAAATTTTTTCGTCCGTAAAGAGGATATCACGGTGTCGGTGTTTCGCGTACCGCTTATATGACACCCGCGATCTCTTAAGCCTTATTGCTTTTAGACGAGCATTAAGTAAGTTCCTACTCTTTTTTTGTATGCTCGTAGACCAAGGTCTTCATTTAAAACCTTTTTCACTGTTTTCCTACTGACTCCCATCTGCATAGCCATCAACTTCTGATTTCGGACAGGATTTCTTACTATCCGCGCCTTGATAGCTTTGATTACTGCTGGTGTTCTTGCGGAGCGTGGCTGACCAGTTCTTTCTCTTGTACTCAACACTGGAGACTTCAAGGTACCTATCAATAGTACTGTACACAAACCTAAGCGTTATATTCAAATTTTTGAGCAACTTGAAAATGGTACTCGGCGAGTGCCCACAGCGGTGCAACGCAATAACAACTATTCGGTTTACTTTCAATGTCCACTCCATCGTGAAAAATTACGGAAAGTTATTGTTTTTTGTTTTAAAACAATAGTCAAACATTCCAAAATAGAATGCAATAATTTTTTTATAAAATCCTCCTCGAAATTTAGAAATAATGTGCCAGTGACAGAACTTTGGGACCAACTACGTATATATCGATGTTATTTTTTAAATTAAATGGAAATACAGCTGTATGATGAGTAAAAAAAGATTTTTTTCCGTAGAATACGGCTAATGTACCATAATCATAGAGCATACTGTTTGCCGATATTGTGCATTCCTGTAGGATTTTTTTGAACTGACACTATTCCAGGATCTGTGCTGAGCTCAGGGAGCCATCTAGCAATACCAATTTAAATCTAGATTTACAGACAATACGTACATATTAGTATTAAAAATAAATATATACTTTAAATGCTATAATTAAAGTGTTACTGACACGAAATATGTATTAATAACTATGCATTAAAAGAATAATAAAAACTAATTTATTGGTTCATTAAAATGTTACAAGCAATAAAACACACTTTACATTTCAGGCTCTTGAAACGCACCCTTAAAAAATATACTGCAACCAATAATTGCCTAAGGATCGAATGTTTACTTGATATGAATAAAAACTGTTTTTTAGGTTTTTCCGTGAATTCCAATATTAGTCTCTATAAAAAAAAATCTGAGAGAATATTTTGGGATTCATTTTTATTGATATAGATGAACGCATTAAAAATCGCATCCAAAGAACATGATTAATACAAAATACCATCCGTATCACCTCGACGTCCGTCGTTCCACAACAGAGCGTTTTCTAAGGCAGTTTTGCCGCGCACCACCACTATGTGGAACCAGCTACCCACAGAAGTATATCCGAACCAATTCGACTTAGGGTCCTTCAAGAAAAGAGCGTACCAATTCTTGAAAGGTTGGCAACGCACTTGCGAGCCTTCTCGCAATGTGAGTGTCCATGGGCGGCGGTATCACTTAACATCAGGTGAGCCTCCTGCCCGTTTGCCTCCTATTACATTAAAAAAAAAATGACTTCATAATGATTGGAAAAATTCACTGGACTGAACAGGGCTCACCAGAGGTACAAGTATTATTAGTTCTCCTATAATAAAGACATTTCGGGCTGTCTTTTTACGTGTTTTCAACTAATGTTCGGCGTCAACATGGTGGTTCCATTTTTATACAACAACGAATTGAAAATTTTAATCTGAAAATATTACCAAGTTCATTTATTTCTAAATAAGAAAACATAACAGACATGTCACAAAAACAAGATATGTAAAAAATATATACAAGTTATAATCATAGAAGTGTGAATAAATTGTTTCACAATTTTTTTTTTAATTTATGAAAATTTTATAGTACATACACGATAAACGGTCTTTCAAGCAAAAGTCGGTCTTAAAAGAGCGTACCAAGTCTTATGTACCGGCGACACACTTGCGAGCCTTCTGGTAATGTGAGTGTCCATGGGCGGCGATATCACTTAACATCAGATGATCCCTCTGCCCGTTTGCCTGCTATTACATATACAAGAACGATTTTGAAAGGCGCTTGAAAGCAGTAGGGGAGCACAATACATTTTTTGCTGGTAATTCATATTTTAATTAGCCGTCTTATAGATAATAAATTAAATACAACGAAGTCCTGAACGCCATTAGCCTGTAATTAAGGATTTTAGTAAGGGAAATTTTCACTGACGTAAGATAAACATTAATTACGCGAAATAATTACGTCGCAACTGTAATCAGTGAAGAACACTTCCACATTTTGAGGGTAAAATTTGATTTCTGAAGTATTTAATATAAAAGCGGTATATATTTGAATATTAATTTAATTTTCAAGGACTAACACATTCCTTATATTTTTTAAACATTAATATATATAACTAGTTGTCCCCGCGAACTTCGTTTCTCCTTAATGTGATTTTACTTAGCCTACCTTTTTAGTACATACCAAAATGGAACATTTTGTTATGCTAGCTACCCCAGAGACTGTTTTGTTTTCTGGAATAAAAACTTTTTAGGATTTTCTGTGATTTTTTCTCTATATAAACCTCAGAGTTCAAGTCATAAGTTTTTAATTAACAAATAAAAAATAGGGGTTGATCGTAGAAGGTTGAAAATTAAGGGTTGTCTGTATTTTTGTATCATAAAAAAATAAAAACAAATTTAAAAAATAATAATAGGGGTAACCCTTAACATTTTGCGGGATGAAGAAGAGATGATGTCCGATTCGCAGACCTAACCGCATGCACACGAAATTTCACCAAAATCGGTCGAGCCACTTCGGAGGAGTTTAATTACAAACACCGTGACTCGAGAATTTTATAGCTGCTGAAAACCAATAGGATTTGGAATAACTAATAATAAGGAGTAATTTGAAGAACTACATTTTATATGCAGTTGTCGCGCTTCTAAACAAAACTGCTATTGTTACATTTATACAAACCACAGTGGGTTTCAATGTAACTTACCATGATTATATTATCTTCTAAATTAATTAAAAAAGCTACGCAGTTTATGATAATTGAAGCACAATCTGATTGGCTACTAAGACTGATTGGAGCACAGCGCGTAGACATTTCAACTGTCGCCTAATGCTCTTTATGAGGCCTCTAATCAAAGGCGAGCTGGAAAAGAGCCGATTGAACGTCAATGATTAACGGAAATGGTTGTTACGCTTCGTCTTCTTTATATTGACATTAAGTCAGGTATGTATGATGTCCTTTGGTGTTTATTGGATACACATTAGTACCTTATACGCAAATAATCTTAATATATAAAACAAAGTCGGGATAGTTCAAACACCAATAATTCGAAAACGGCTGGACCGGTGGTGTAATTTGTTGTATTTCTCTTAAAAATAAAAGAATAAAAAATATAATTAGTATTCTTCCATAAAACCTAATCTAATAAATCATAAATTTAGTCCAGGTTTTTCAAATTCCTTGACTGTTAGGCGGTAAGAACGAGAAGAAACATTGGTAAGAAGAGGTCAGCTAATAAGTACTATTTAGGCGATAATTGAAATAAAACATTTTTATTTAGGTAAGTATTAAAATGTCGAATACTATTCTAGTAAAAGAATGTGTATGAGTTACGTAAATAATGTAATTCGCGTCAAGATTTCATTGAAATGTGTCGTGGTCGCGTGATTTAAAGAGAGCAAATACTTAAGTTTAATATTAATAACCTATCTCTTCTTGGTCTAAGATTTTCGTATCTGTTTCTTTATCATTTTTGTAATAACAACTTTTTAGGCCGGTTTTCTCGCGATGTTTTCCTTCACAAATTAGCGTTAAATTTGCTGGTAACATCCATTGGTGTCGGGATTCGAACCTGCGACTATTAAAAATTATTATTATAAAATACTGTTAGTCTAATAGCGACGAACAGATAATTCTAAGTGCCTACATTGTAAGGAAACCCGCATATTCAGGCGCGAAAATCGACAACGTGTGTCAGAAGGCTGATGAATAAGCAAGACTCATAACGATTTGTGTACATTTGATGTGAGTAGAAATTTTCATCTCAAACAAGGAAGCATACTATAATCTTACTAGCGTTCAGTGGCGGCTTCTCACGGCTGGATATTTATTTTATTAAATATATAGTATCCCGGACATTTTTGTCAACATTGATGTCTTCTATAAAGCTGTAGTAGATCACTTTGTTTTATCGTCAATAGTTTCCGCAGCGTACGTATGGATATTTTATTGGAATTTTTTGACATCTTGGATTACATTATCGATACTTAGGTACATATCACTAATTTTTTATCTATTTTGTAGCCGATATTCATCAGGCATAATGTAGCCTATTCTTTAATCATAAGGAAAATATTAAAAAGCTTTATATTTCCGACATTTGGGGTATATCCTAATGATCTACCAAAAATGGGAAGCCGTAAAAATAAGCACTGCGTACCTTTCAGTTACTTAAAATTTAATAAAAAAATTCGTTCTGCTTTCGGTAAAATTAATTACAAGGGTTATCAAGGACACAAAGCCTGATTGATGCTAATATTAATAACGTCTTGGTTTCACGTAAGTCGGGGGAATTAGGACTAAATCTAGGCTTTTCGTCTTACAAAGGCCGAGTCTTCATATTGGGTATTGTGTACATATAATGGATCTTTGTTCTACTATTCGCTATTCAGTCGTGTTAAAATAATTTAATTACATAAAAATAATCACTGAGGTGCGCGTATAATATAACTATTACAAAATTGGTGAGATGCTTATATGAAATTCAGGTGTCACCTATTAGGCTTCTAAAAAAACCAGCAAGTACAACGAGTATTTTATCTAAATTTATGACAGCTAGTAACTTCTTTGAGTGTAAAATATTAAATTATATAGACGCGTTTATCTTTAAATAAAAATTTAACTTAAAAGTACAAAGCTATACCTAGCGCGATGACGCATACACAAATTAACTCGAGAATATGAAGTTTTAATATCTTTAAAGTTTTTAACAGCATAAGAAAAATGTAAATAATGCTATATGTGAAACGACGTTAATATTCTTCTACCATTATCATCGCGTTGACAGGGCGTCAACGCGAAAAACGCATACAAGTGTTTCCACTATACTAAAACGATCCGTAGCTTTGATGAAAGTTCGATGGCAAAAAAAGTAATAGAATTAAAACGGGTCATGACAGGACCCGAGAGTATCACTGGAAAAAATAAAGCTGCTCGAATATTGGCTTCCTTTACCGGCTTGGAGCGTGTAACGAGGCAAATGGATGGTAAGTAATGAGGTACTGAGAACGAATAGGATAATTTAAAATTTTCAGTACTTCGCATGCGACTCTTTGAAGTGAGGTAATGTGAAATGCATATCTAAAATTGCACAACAATATATAGTTCTCATTTTTATATTATATATGTATTAACATATTATTTATCTGTATTTGCGTGAACTTAAGGCAGCTTTTGCCGCGCACCACTATATGGAACCAGCCATGCCCACTAAGGTATTTCTGATCCAATTCGACTTAGGGTCCTTCAATATTTTTTTTGATACCGCCGCCCATGGTCACTCGCACTGCCAGAAGGCTCGCAAGCGCACTGCCAGCCTTTTAAGAATTGGTACGGTCTTTTCATGAAGGAAGTGTATTACATGCAAGTTGGAGCTGTTTTAAGGTGTAGCCGTGATTCGAAAAATTTACCAAAACCCTTAATGATATCGTTAACCATTTTGTTTATTTCTATAATATTTAATAGCAATATTAAAGTACTTACACAGTAATTGTGTTGATAAACTTCACGTACCTGAAAAATAAATATTAATAATCAGAAAACATATAATCAAATTATGTTATTAACTGCCTATGGTATCATTTACTGTAACGCAAAATAAACGAAGAAGAAAATACAAGAAACAATTTACAACTTCACATTTTCCTTCGGATTCATTAAAGCGCAACGCGATCTATTTTTATTGCTTTCTCAAAGGGAATAAACACTTTGAAACCCACTAAGAGAATAACAGGATTCTCGCAACATCAATAAACTTGATTGCAGGAACAAGTAACGCTACAACGACCATCTCCACTCTTTCTTGGAACGTATAATTTGCATCATTTCATCAAAATTACTAGGCTAGCTTTGTACAATCTTTGCAAAACATCATTTCGCGATTGTTAGGATTTATATTTTAATATTGTATTATATATATAATTCAACAATAGTAGAGTAACAATTTAATACGCGTTTGTTGCAATATGGACTTCGTAATATCGATTTTTCATTCGCACAATAAACCATATTATATTCATTAATATATTTATGTTTTGTAATAATATTTATTATTTTTACTATTTTTTTTAAGTAGTAGGAGGCAAACGGGCAAGAGGCTCACCTGATGTTAAGTGACACTGCCGCCCAGGAACACATTGCCAGAAGGCTCGCAAATGCATTGCCGGCCTTTCAAGAATTGGTACGCTTTTTACTTGAAGGACCCTTTATTGGGTAGAAATCAAACCAATTAGGCATCAACAGTAGCTATTAATCAAATTATAATCACTGACCAAAATAATATGACGTATATAATATGCATATCAATGATGTGCAACTACATAGGTATATAATTCATTGAATAAATTCCTAGTTAAAAATCTCGATAAAGATATACTATACAAATGGGTGGCTAATAATACTTATTCTGCTTCAACATATTCACCTCATCATATAAAAGAAATGCAAGATTAGAAAATGTCATATTAACTCCAAAACAGCCTGAAAATACCGCACACGTACATTCATCCAGACAATATGACATGACAAACTTCAAATTAAACCCGTAGGTAATTCCGTCACGTTTCAAATGTATCACGTAAACAAAATAAAAAGAAACCCCTAGTTTACAAATCTAACAGGATTACAAAGGCGAAATGTATAAAATTACGAATGTTTTGCGGTAGCGTAGGCCGGTTTTTACTGTTTACGAGCGCATTCAATAAGAATTTTATTCACAGGTTTATTGAGACGGAAAAATGACACTTAAAAGTTTGGCGTAGGGCATTAAATTGCGCAAATGTAATTTTATTGCCACTTAAAATTTCTTAAATCGCCGTGTACACATAAAAAAAATATTTTTCGCTATCTAGCTATAAAAACTGTAGCTGGTCAAAGTCTGAACACAAAAGAAATGATTTATAACAGAGATAGAAAAAAAGAACAATAATTTATTAATTATAAAAAGTTTGGACATATGCACATTTATAGCCACACTTGCCCATATTCAGGCGCATCCTTTATCTACTATATAAAAATAAGTCGGGTTTTCCTTCCTGACGCTATAACTCCAGAACGCACGAACCGATTTCCACGGTTTTGCATTCGATGGAAAGGTCTCGGGCTTCGTGAGGTTTATAGCAAAGAAAATTCAGGAAAAATTTCAACAGAAAAGTGGGATCACCAAACGAAATTTTACATCAAACGCAGCCATCTGGTGGCGAAACGGAGTTCGCCAAGTTTGCTAGTTATATATAAGGTCTTACTAATTTTTTTATTTAATTAGATTTAACATTAAAACTTTTTCTTTAAAATCATTACTATAAATCACCTAAATCAACCTCCTTTTGCTTTAAACATACCATGCACCACGAAAGACCTATAATGATCTATAACCCACAAGTTGTGGACAACAACATCCTCTGAGTCAGATAAATTTTGTCACAACCATATTTTGTTATCAATTAATTTGATTAATATTTGCGCTATATATCACTCCCTACTTAATGTTTAGGGTTTTACTATTACTATTGAAATTACAACTCAAAATAACAAGATTTTCCTACGGTTTAACGATATTATTTACAACGTTTCGAGTACTTTACAGCAGTCATGGTCGGCGAGCGTTAGAGATCGTCCAAGAACTATTTAATGTGTATGCGTAAAACCTAAGTACGGCGCCAGTTTTTATAACGCGTGCCCCAAGGTTGCGACTTCTTCAGTCGCACTCTTTATTTCTGAAGGTCATGTTAGTAGCGCCGCACAACTTCCTCCACTCTCCCCAGTCTCCGACAAGCCTCTGCGCCCGGGTGATGGTTAAGACCCGTAATGGCCTTTACTTGATCGATCCAGCGAGTACCTTGGCCTCGAGGTCTGGTGCCTTCCATTCTGCCAGTCACGATGAGATTTTCTAGGCTTTCTGGATCTCTACGTGTTACATGTCCAAAAAAACTCAGGATGTGTTGGTAACAAAGTACTTGTAACCGTCTTTGTATAGACACGTTTGCTTCCTTAGCTGTCCAGGGAATCCTTACAATCCAACACCACATTTTCATAGCATCGATTTTTCTCCTTTCAGATGTCTATAAAGGTAATGGTTATACTTCACAACACAACAGCTTCACCGCAACGAAATGACACCTCCTTCGTATCATCTAAGTAGACGAGGCGGGGCAAATTACGTCATGACAGTGTCAAAGATAACCGAGGAATACTAAACTAATGCCTTCAACCTAATAACAGTGACACTGATACCACAGAGTCAGGATAATTCCCCAGTGTTAATTTTGGTTAGTGGAGACGGAACGTGACAAGTAGGCAAAACCACACGTATTGTACATATATACCACTTAACACGACATTGACTTTATAACAGATAGGCTTTATATAAACGCAATAAAGCTGTATCAGCTCACCAGGTCCAATTTGTCTACAATCGTTCGGTTTCAATCCGGATATAAATCTATAATGCTCTTTCCAAATAAAATAGTTAGTCGTTTTTGCTCTCCATCCTGAATTAGCCAAAAACCTCATACTAATGGAATATCGAACTGAATTAAAATTCTTGATGATTATAATTTATTGATACATAAATTCGTATTAAAAAATCTATTATTATTTATATATTTATAATAGTATTTATTAACGTTGTAGATCAATATTTACACTTCCTTTTATAAAGGAAGCTTTTGTAAAAAAAAATTGAACGATCATAATGCTGTGTAAAAACAAGAATTTTAAACGAAAAAGATGTACAAACTTAATCAATATACCAAAACCCCGGTTGCTTTGTATCGATTCATTCTCTTTGATGGTCTAAACACTGTAAACAGACAACAATCCAAACTATCCGCCGTATAAAGGAGATAAACGAAAAATAGACAAACAAGAATTTGATCGAACAATTCGAAACTATTTAGATAAAACTCATTTAACAATCTTTGATATAAGTTTTCGGATAAATGCTACGCGACAAGAACACACGTAAAATCCGAATTTACCAGATTCTTGAGCAGATTGCTCGCTAACTTTGCAGGTGTTTCTCGGTGAATTTTCGTTGGAGAAAATTTATCTAGCGAGACAGTGCTCATATTGTGAATTTAGAATATCATATTCCCTAATGCTGTGTTAAGCAAATTGATGCACATTAGTTGAAGTATCCATTATAAAAATGTCTTTCCTCGTAACTTTAGCTGTTGTGTTAAAATAAAAATAAATGGATAGTGGTCCATCATTTAGCATAGTTCAGGTTTTTGAGAAATAAAAGATCAATGTTGGCCTAGCGGCTTCAGCGTGCAACTCTCATCCCCGAGGTCGTAGGTTCAATCACCGGCTGTGCACCAATGGACTTTCGTTCTATGTGCCGATTAACAGAACGAACGGTGAAGGAAAACATCGTGAGGAAACCGGCTTGCCTTAGACCCAAAAATTCGACGGCGTGTGTCAGGCACAAGACGCTGATCACCTACTAGGCTATTACATTGACAAATGATCATGAAACACATACAGCAATCTGACCTGGACCAGCCAGACCTAAAAAGGTTGTAGCGCCACTGATTTATTTTAATTTTAAAGGTACTACTAGCTACATATCGGTACGTACCTTACCAATGCCAAAGCTATAAAACAAATTCTGATCGTATTAGTAAAAGTATCCTTTTTCAGACAAAGCAAGTGTTTATTTTGCGTCCGAAATTCCCGAGTAATTAAGCTATACCAACTTATTCTGCGGCTTCGAAGCTAATAATGTATCTAATGTTCTCTACATACATGAACACTGAACAGGTATTGAGAATACTCCAAAATCATTAATATGTCAAATGGAAGAGTCTAGCTGCCCACGACTCAAGGAATCCTAGTGTAGGCTAATGCACTTTCTGTTATCTTATATATATCCCTTTGTATTATGTGTAATAAACTTGATTTTTCTTTTCTTGCACTACCAAATTATCGACATCAATATTAGTATGTCTATAAAACGTCATAATAAATAAATATAATGCATTACTTATGCAAACGCCGTTCTGTTATCGTTTAGTAGAAAATTCTCGCGATAAATATTCCACTTTCTCTTAAAATAATAATCCCATCCACGTATATTTATGGCATCAGGCCGTTCGATTACCTTCCACCATAAATATTTATGGCCGAATATATGCCACTGTAACTTATAGAATAAATGCAAAAGAAAAACTGAAAAATACGATAGATTTTCACATTTTTATCGCATATTATTACTTTTTGTTCCACGAGTGAGCGTTTTTTAAAGCAGTTTTTGCATGCACCACCACAATGTGGAACCAGCCACCCACTGAAGAATTTCCGCACCAATTCGACTAAGGTCTTTCAAGAAAATAACGTTTTCTTTCTTAAAAAGGCCAGCAACGCACTTGCGAGCCCTCTGGCATTGAGAGTGTCCTTGGGGGCGGTATCACTTGATAGATATAAAATTGTAAATTAGATGAGAGATAGACGTTCTAAAGTCAATTCATGAAGTTAATTCGAAAGAATCACTTGGGTTATTATATAATATTAAAATTCCAAACGCATTACCTTTTTACAATTAACAATTTCACTTGGTTTATATGGTCTGCCTGAAACTCGATAGCGAGTGTGTTATCAGCCTTTAATGACTCTTCAGACATATGTAAAGTAAAGTGTAAAGTGTGAAGTGTTTTAATTTATTAGATCATAAAGTTTTGGAATACTATGATAGGTTATAAAATCTTACAACTATAATAATAATAATAATAATAATCTTTATTGACATATTTGTAATTACAGAAATCCTATGAAGACTCTGACACCTAAACTAGGCTTTAGTGCCTGTATCTCAGGAGTCAGTGGCTTCTCCCAATATAATTCGTAACAAGTGTCAAGAGAGCTTATTCAAAATTTTACAAGACAATACTTTTTATAGACATTTGTAAATTCCAGATATTACATCTAATTATCCTCTTACACATAATATACTTAAACAAAAATAACATATATTAAAAAAAAAAATGTTTCAGTATAAATTACAATGAATATAATAGGTAATAAAATAGGTACATACACATAAAATACTAAAATACATAAATATACATAATACATAAATATACATAATTATACATTTTACATATGGGTATATGTAACACTAGTATAAATATATAAATTATACACATAATTAATGAAGCAAAAATAACTAAAATATTATTGTAGCATGTTAGTTAAATAGATCTTCTGTTTCCTCATAATTTAAGGACAAAAGCCAAGTCTTAACAATTGATTTGCAGTCATGTAGTGAAAGAGGGTAGAAATTTAATTTTTTGTTTATTTTATTATATAGAAAGACTGAGAGATATGCTCGTTGTCGCCTTGCGAAGGTAGTACGGAATTTTGCTGTGGGGAGTACATTTGGTATACAGCGTTTGTTACTGCAAACCTCTGGGTTATAAGGGGTATGGACATGTTGTTTGGCTATTATATTAAAGACGAATAACTGTCTAACACTGAGGAGCTCACACTGTTTATATAAAAGTGTGGTTGAAAATCTGTAGGGTTTGAAAGTCATTACTTTTAGTAAAGATCTATGGGCTCTTTCAAGCTGAATTAGATGTGACTTGCACGCTCCACCCCACACGCTCACGCAGTATCCAATAACCGATTTTACTAAGGCAAAGTAAACAGTGCGGAGTAGTTCAAATTCCGCGGCATAACGTAATTTTTTGAATGTCCAGATTAGTTTTCGCGTGCGTGCCGTTATAATCTCAATGTGAGGAAGCCAACTCAATTTATTATCTAATTCGATACCGAGGTATTTAATGGTATTGGATTTTGTTATATTAATGCAAGTACAATTGCGCTCAGAGACACATATGTGTATTTTAAGATTAATATCAGTCATATGGGAATTAATAGTTTGGAACTGAATATACGAAGTTTTAGAAATATTTAAAGTAAGTAAATTTTCCCTGAGCCATCTAGCCACCTTCTGCAGTC
This sequence comes from Pieris napi, assembly GCF_905475465.1. Taxonomy (NCBI): domain Eukaryota; kingdom Metazoa; phylum Arthropoda; class Insecta; order Lepidoptera; family Pieridae; genus Pieris; species Pieris napi. The sequence continues at coordinate 10,804,841 of NC_062244.1, forward strand.
CGCTTTCGGCAATATTTTGTATCTCGGTCCAGGTGTCCCCATAAAAAACTATAGCCGTATCATCGGCATAGGTAAACAACCTGCAACTAGTTAGGGACATATTACATAGGTCGTTTATGTAAATAAGAAAAAGACTTGGACCAAGAATACTGCCTTGCGGAACTCCAAAAGTTACATTTGCGTCGGAACTAATATAATTATTAATCTTAACCCTTTGCACCCGACCACTAAGGAAATCTTTAAAAATAAGCAGGGCTGAGTCTCTTATTCCAATTCGCTCCAATTTGTCCACAAGTATAGGTATTGAGACGGTATCAAATGCCTTGGCAAGATCGAGGAAAACACCAAGGCACTTTTGTTTCCTGTCAAGTTTTTCTGTGACAAACTCAATCAAGCTACCCACAGCGTCTTCTGTTGACATACCCATTCTGAAACCAAATTGTGAGCTGGACAGAATATTGTACCGATTTAAAAACTGTATTAACCTCACGTTAAGCATCTTTTCTAGGATTTTTGATAGTGCTGTAAGCACAGAAATCGGTCTGTAGTTTGCAACACAATCCCGTGCCCCACCCTTGTGAACAGGAGTAATGAGAGACCTTTTAAAGACTTTTGGAAAGCAGCCTTCCCTAAAACATGTCTGAAACAAGATAGTAAGCGGCGATACAATGACATGTCTTACCATTTTTAGAAATCGAGCTGGTATAGAGTCCCAACCAGTGGCACAATCATTTTTTAAGCTTAAGATGAGAGATTCCACCTCAACCTCATCTGGTGGCATTAGTACGAAGGAGTTAGTCAAGCAATTAGATCTTGTACATATGTAGTTATACTTACACCCTGTAAGTTTTTCAGCTAGCTCTCTACCAACATTAGAAAAATAACTATTTATGTCCTCAACCGCATCCAATGCGTTACAATTCCTAATTAACTCATCGGCAGAAGATTTTTTACTTGAACTATCGGTGACATATTTTATTGCAGCCCAGGTTTCTTTATTTGATTTTGCACTTTTTAATAAGAATTTATCGTGTTCGCGCTTCAATTTTCTAAGTAATGAGCAACAAAAATTCCTGTACCTTTTATAGGTTATTTTAAGAATTTCATTTTGGGGGTCCCTTTTTAAATTAAGATGCAGTTTATCCCGGTGACGGATACAGCGAAGTAGGCCCGGAGTCATCCAGGGCTTAAGAGATTTTTTGCGCCTGGGTACACGGACTTTTTCAGTGTTAGCTTTAATAGCAGATGACAGAATTTCAACAAATCGAGTCGCAGCAGACTCGGCGTCTTGCTTGTTAGTCATAAAAGTAAAATCAGCCAATTCAACATATTTTATAGCTTCACTAAAATTTACTCTTTCAACAATGGAAGGGCACTGAGTATTAGTCCGTTTACTGTTAAGGGATAGATTTATTAGAATAGAGTCGTGATCAGTTACGGTGGAATTTATAACTATAACACTAGTTTGTAAAACAGTTTTAACCATTACATGATCGAGACAATTGCTTAATCGTGTTGGATATGTGTGGCCTGGCAGAAAACCCAATTCGCTGGTTAAATTTAAGTAAGAGTTACTGTTTCTGTCACCGTTTCCAGGTTTTATATCGATATTTATATCACCTATTAAAAATATATTCTTAGATTTTATAGATTTAACAATATCATTCAAAGCATTCAAAAAGCGCTCAGTGTAGTAAAAGGATGGTGATCTATAAATAGCTAAAAGTACAATATCTGGTACTATTTTAGCTAGCAGAAAGTTAGCATCTTTAGGATTAGGTTCTTCAATTTCGCAATTTATATTTTGTTTAGCATAAATTATAATACCGTCATTTTGATTTAAGCATTTTTTTGTGAAATAAGAATTATAATCCTTGAGACTGGGTATGGGTTTATTATCGTTTAACCAGCATTCAGTTAAAATTATTATATCTGGATCAAAGTACAGACGAGCTATATGGGCCAAGAATGCATCAATATTTTTGTAAACGCTACGGATATTTTGTGTTATAATTTTTAGGGAGTTTCCTGATTTTTTTACTAAATCATTACAATTAATTATATCACAACTGTAGGCAGTTGCCACTGTTATATTATCAATATCATTATTTATATTATCAATAAATCTAGCCATTTGTAAAATATTAAGCTTTTTGTCGCAGCTACTCGTGTCTGAGAAATGCTGACATTTTTACAAAGATAAGATCTCGATTTCAACATGATCACTAGACTAAGAATGTATGATTTTTTAGTTATGTAAAATACAATACAATGAACAGAGTATAAGTATGTATATAAAGTAAAACAATAATATAATATATAAAAAAATAAAATAATATCTATAAAAACAATAATTAAGTGCTGGATTTTCACAAACAGGAAAGTTATCGTAGGCCGGCGGAGTTTCCTGGGGGCCTCAAAAAGTCATTGTTTTAGACGAAGTTTATTTAAATCACCCTCACTATCAATTCTAATATGCCGTTTACCTTCATCTTGTCTCAGGTAGGTTCTTCCAAATGAGGTCCAGCAGAATTTATATCCATTTTCCTGAGCAAATGCACGAGCCAGATAATTTAATCGTTTTCCGCAGGGTGATAGACATTCTGAAATAAAAAATGGCTTTGCTGGTCCTTCCAAACTTAAGTGTGCCGTGTTCAATTTGTTAGCAGAATTCATTTTGTTAAATTTGCGTGCCTTTTCAATAATACCATCTTTCAATATAACGCTGCCCAATTCCACAATAATTGCTCCATGTCCAGTTTTACTTTTTGTACGATAAATATCCTTAATATCCTGTTTCTGTATGGGAAAATCAATAACATCTGCAGCTTTTGAAGCAATTTTACATAAACTATCCTTATTTTCACCGGTAATCTTAGGAATATTTCTTAGTTCAAGTTTAGTTGAGGCAGACGTTCGTTCCAGCGACTCGATTTTCTTTTCAAGCTGATCAATATACAGACGATCTGACTGATTTGACGACTCATTGGTCTAGTGGTTAGTACCCCTGACTGCGAATCCATGGGTCCCGGGTTCGATCCCCGGCTGAGGCGAACATCGATGTGATGAGCATTTGGTGTTGTTCTTAGGTCTTGGGTGTTTAAATATGTATTTATATGTATATCTATCTATAATATGTATGTATATCCGTTGCCTAGTACCCATAACACAAGCTTCACCAGCTTAACATGTGACTAGGTCAATTGGTGTGAATTGTCTTTAAAAAGAAAAAAAAGAAAAAGATCTTCATTCCTCTGTTTTTCCAACTTCTCGTATTTAGCTTTCATATCTTCGTACTGCTTAGAGACAAAAGCAATGGAGTCTTTTATTTCTGTATTTTGTGTCAAGATTTCTCTCATGGAGGATTGCAAGGAGGTGAATTTACTTTCATTTTGAGAGTTTGCTTTAGCAAGCATATCCTTAATTTCGGTTATGAATTTTTTAATATAGGACTCATCCTGCTTGCGCCTCATAGTTACATTGCTTCGCTCCTCATTAGATAAATCTGGCGCGGAGCCCGAAAAAGAAGCTTTCGGCGCGTTCAACCTAGCTTCCTTTAAGTCTTCGGGAGTGGGGGTGCTGGGAGGTGTGCGCTTAAGAGGCATATTTCTGACAAAAGATGACACCAGAGTACACGAAAAAATAAACTTGGACCAGCCCCCTATAAATTTCCGCTACCCGCTATCGCTTATGAATTACGGCAACTTACAAAGCTTGCGTATCGATGATGCGCGCAGACGGAGCGTACAACTTAAGCTGTCTCACAAGTGTTGTCCCGTTCGCACAGATGCACTTACTGCAACGCAACTCATGCGCTCCTGGTACACACCTTAATTTATTCGCACGGAATTTATTTTTAATTTGATTTTTAAGTTATAAAACAAATAGAATGCACACGTCTAAACGCTTCCGCGGTCCAAGGGGGAGAGGAAGTAGTATTAGATTGACAAATGATAACGAAACATATACAGAAATCTGAGGCCCAGGCCCTAATAAGGCGTCACGGATTTATTTATTACTTTTTGTGTGACTGACATTTATAATGTATCCAAGAAGGGTGGGTTTACATGTCCAACTAGGAACATACATGGAGTACTTTTACAAAAAAGCTTTGTTTTAGGAATTGATTCTTCATAGAAACTTTCCTATATTATTTGTAATTATTTAATGTATATAACATATGTATAAAAGTACGCGCTGTAATATTATTAGAATTGCTTTAGTAAGTATCTTCGTAAAAAAGACAGACGATTATAACGTCAACATATTTCAGTAAAAACTTTCTTATTTTCAAGCGCCTTCATAACTTTCATTGCATACCTACACGAACTTTATTAAGTTTACACAAAAACAATAAAAGCAAATACCATGATAAAAGATTCACAGCAGAATGAGGTCAGCGCTCAATATGTGGCGCGGCGACCCTAACGTCGGGCCGTCACCATTATGCTAAGTAGATAACGGTGCTGTATCGGCTCACGGTATTTCGGAGTTCGGACCACCTACACCATTTCGTTAAATTTTATCGAAGGACCGTGAAGAGCTATTGATATCTAGTTTCCTATGTACAGTACCTATAAAGTCGCTGCAGATAATATTTTGAAAATCGAATTGTTATTGTCATAGCAACGCAAAGTATGAATAAATTTTAGTAGCTTACTTCTTAGTGGGAGAGACGAATTCCGATTTCTGGTTGTGGTGACTCTGCGCCAAAGCCGAAACATATTTAAAAAAAAAATGAACTACCTACCACCAAATTCAATAAACTTATGTATCTCCTGTGTTAAATTGTATGTAAGATATCACTAGAACTCTGAATGGTTCGCGAATGTGTCATCAGCTTTTAATGACTCTTAAGACATGTTATACAAGATTAGATCTTTCATTACAGTTTTGTTTCAAATCAGTGTCTTACATGCATGTGTGTTTGATAATAGTGTTTAAAGTGTGTCATTTTAAATAAACCGCTAGCCACCAAATTCTAATAAACTTATGTATCTCTATGTTAAATTATATGTCAGATAATACTAGAAAGGCAACACAAATATGATTCCACATCAATTAAAACTATAACCCGCTTCCAATTCCAGAGAACCCTCGTAAATAAATAAAACGCCACGCCACTGACTGGCACGAAAAACCTTAAAATACAATATTTATTCAATCCGGCTGAGCGCGGTAGCAGAAGGTTCACGTAAATATTCGTATCGAATCAGCCGAGGTATGTATCGAATAAAGTCGTCTATCGGCAATCGATGACACTCCACTTTACGACCTCGCTACCCAACTAGATATCAGACAGGTAACAACATTCCAGCTGATACGGACACAGAATATATTGCACAGTGGATACACTATTTATTTTAGATACAAATATTGTTTGCTACAGAGTATTAAAATTGTTATTTACACCTCCATAAAAGAATACGTTACAAGGGTAAACCTTTTAAAAGATCACAAGAAAATGTGTTGGACATTAAAAAATATACCATATGCTTGCCAGGAGGCAAACTGGCAGGAGGCTCTGACGTTAAGTGACCCATGGACACTCACATTGCCAGAAGGCTCGCAAGTACGTTGCCGGCCTTTCAATAATTGGTACGCTCTTTTTTTGAAGGACCCTAAGTCGAATTGAGGGTAGGTTAGACGTTAGAAACGTAATAAACGTAAGGTTATTATCATTATTTTTTTATTTTTTTAACAAATATATTAACACGTTAGTGGGACGACGCAAATCTCTCTCCAACTATCTAACTTTAACTGGTATAATTGTTATACATTGTATAAAGCATATTAGCATTGTATAAGCTCATTCACACTAGAATAGCGTACAAAAAATATTAATCAAATAGAAAATTAGCCCTAACCATACCATGTGAAAAAAAATACAAAATTTGTATTGAGAAAAAATAAATAAGTACTTTAAACAAAAAAAAACAATACGTTTAGGTAAAAAACCTCTAATTTTTGACAAAAACCTTTCAATTAATTCATATTAAGAAACCTATATGGGGTTTTCGTACCCAATAACAGTTCAATACAAACACTTAGCAAGCATATTCTATAGACAAATAGCTCATGATTATCCTTCGGTACTGCTAATTGAAAACCCGTATTCCAGAGGTGAAAATTCCTGTCAAAGGTATTGTCCCGAATCCGGCAGTATTGGCTCTAACGAGGCGTAACATATCGATCATGTGCTAAGCCACAGTATGTCTGTGCTATTATCTGCTTAAGCGTGAATGGCCCAATGGCATAAGTGATCGTGAGTTCAAATCCCGGCAGTGTATCAATGAACCTTTCTTTTTAAATAGCAATTAGCAGTAGCTCGTAAAGTAAAGGTAAACAGTGTGAAGAAAACGGCATGTTAAAAGGCCGGCAACGCACTTGCGAGCCCTCTGACATTCTAGGTCATGTCTGTCATAGGACATGTATCACTTAAGATAAGGTGAGCCTCCTGCCCTTTTGCCCAAAATTTACAGCCCGTATCAGGCAAAGACGCGCTGTTCTCCTTCTTGTCTATAATAGAAAATTATCAAAAAGCAGATGTAAACGGAGGCCAGACTTAGGGTTGTAGAGCCCCTATATATAACAATATCAATTCTTTGGAAATCTGATCTATAAAGTGCATGAAAAGAAAGATCCCTGGGTAAATCCCAGGGTTGCCATGATCCACTGGGCAAACACAAAACTTGATTAGGAGTGGGTGACATCTAGAGAGAACAATAAGCCTATCAAAGGTATAATAAAGATAAAATGTAAACAATAGATAAACTTTCACGTTAATAACTCTGATTTTGGGCGTTCAATAACCTTGGAACGATTATTTATGAAAATCCGTGTAATTTTATCGGAAGCACGAAACGATAATATTGATGTTAACATAAATTTGTAAGTTTACAGAAACGGTTTATTACTGTTAGTATGTTGTTATGAACTGAGAATACGTTCTTAATATTAATAATTCATGTTTGATTCATCATATTTACACAATTTATGTAATAAATTCACGAACAAAGTTAGTTATGATATTTGATGTCATTTATTTAAATGGGTATATTTATGTTAACTAATTAAATAACGTATCGCGATTATATCTGATTAAACAGTACTTATCCGGAGCTTGGTATATTCGGTTAAGTGCCTATCAAATCTTGTACCTAATCCGTTGTTTTGCTGGTATTTTTTTTTTGCTTAACAATAAGCAAACAATATATTTATTTTATTTTATTAATGTTTTTACTGTATTTAAATGTTTCGTAACATGTGTTTACCAGAACTGTCATGTATTTTAGATAAGATAGCTTTTAACATAATTATGCTGTAAATATAGTATTATGTATGATGTGGTAAACTTCAATAAAAAAAATAAGTATTGCTTTGACATACGAATGTTATATTTAGCTCTATGTGTCGACTTCTTAACAAACTTGGGTAAATACAAATGTAACTTAAAAATATTTGAAAAAAATATATTTTTTAAATTCCTCTTGATATGTTACAGATACGCATTTAAGATGCATCATATAGTATGTAATTACAAATATTACATTATTATGAAGTTAGAGATTCAAACACTACTTAAACTACACAAAAATGTTTTTTTAATATGCATAATTATTTAACTTACATTCTCTTATAGTTAAATAGATAACCAACTATATATTTTTAATGTATATACGATAGTATAAAATTTGTATAATTATATATCTCATCTTAAAGTGTATATATTATATATGTGCAATGCTAAGAACTATACATTTTCTATACAGTACATTTCGTTTTCTAAGGCAGTTTTTGCCGCGCACCACCACTATGTGGAACCAGCTGCCCACTGAAGTATTTCTGAACCAATTCAACTTAGGGTCCTTCAAGAAAAGAGCGTACCAATTATTGAACTGCCGGCAACGCACTTGCGAGCCTTCTGGCAGTGCAAGTGTCCATGGGCGGCGGTATCACTTAACATAACGAGCCTCTTACCCGTTTGCCTCTTATTACAAAAAAAATACAGAAAAAGGAAGAGGCTCAGTCGTAACAAACGTTCAATTAACAGTTATTTTACAAGAAAATTCACAGAGCTAGGTTATATTGAAACCACACACGTATTATAATTGCCTTGTCATTGTAAATTGCCGTTCGATTCGCGTAATTTCACATGACCGCGAGCGAGTGACATTATTGAGTAGCCGGAAAATGGTGTAAATTTGAGCGACAAATTTGGAAACAAGTTGGAAATTGTTTTATTAGATCTCGCATTTACAATTCTAATTATATATTTATGTGAATAAATAATTATACCGACCCTATACTCCCGACTATATGGGACCCACACGCAATGAAACTGGTGATAAAACGACTTGAAAAAAGTAGATTATCTATTGAACCTGCTTTAGAATAAAACAAAAAAGGAAACTATTTTAAGGCTGGCCTCGCACTAGCAAGCCCTCTGGTAATACGTGTATCTATAGACGGCGATATCACTCAACATTATGGTGGCTGTACACACTCGGCGAGAGCCTCTCGCCGAGAGTCTCGACCGAGAGGACCGAGAGAAGAGCGCAGCCTGTACACACTCGTTACGTTATTTGTATTTAAAACACCGTTAATAATGGACGTGGAAACCGCTGCTGCTGTTTGTCTTTGTGCAATAAGTTATTATAATTTTCTTCACGTTTACCATAAAAAAAAATAACGAAGCCATGGCGAAGAAGAAGATGGTGGATGGTTACTATGCACCGCAACAGAAATAGGTAATTAGGTTCATAAAGTTACGTCCACGGTACGTAGCCATGAGTGAATCTCGCTTTTTCTTTAGTTCCTCAATTGGGATATCCATCGGCCGGCTTATTCGCATCCAAGCATCATGTAGAGATTGTTTATTTTTGTGTCCTACATCCTTCGGATTCCATAACAACGATTCCCTTTGGTAACACTACAAAAACTCTAATTCGCGTTCGTTAGACCACATTGTGCGATACGTCCTGTCACAACCACAGTCATCGAGCAAGTGATTGAACGAGTGTATACAGGTCGCTCTCGTTTTACTCGCGAGATCCTTTGACTCGTGCGCAAAAAACCGACAGGCGACCGAGAGAGGCGAGACCGACTGCGAGGAAGCGAGGCGAGACGAGAGCTCTACTGTACACTCTCGCCCTCGGCCTGTCTCGGGGTGTCTCGCCGAGTGTGTACAGCCACCATTAAATGAGCCTCTTGCCCGTTTCCCTCCGTTATTTAAAAAAAAAATATTAGGCAAAGTAGCTAAAAGTATTCTTTGTTATCATTGCTTTGGGTTAACAATTCGCGCGGCTTCACCGGTACAAGCTGCTGTTCATTTATGGAAGTAATTACTGAGGCTTTCTGTGACTTTTTAAAAAACCTTCTTTGGCCAAAAACTCGGTGCAATAAAATAATTAAATCAAGAAACTCTGCCCATCCACAGAGGCATTCCAACCGCTACACACAACGTTAATTCTTTTTTAACTCAATTCTCCACACAAACGAGATAAATTCGCTTAGTTTTTGAACTGTCATTGCAATTGTTTTGTTATTTTATTAAAAGGTTAGTGGCTGACATCTGTTTTGATAAATATAACATTTTATTATGGACTAGTTTTTCAACAATTTTTTATTCAAATAGATTGTTTTACAAATCAACAATTTTCAAACTATAAACCAGCGTACTTCCTTTAGGTCGAACTTTAAGCCAACTGATCAGGTCCGTATGTGTTGTTACGTAGGTCAAGATAGACTTTAATCTCGAACAAAACATATATGTAATTATATATCACTCGCTGCCCGCGCGAACTTCGTTTCTCCTTGTGATTTTACGTAGCCTACCTTTTTAGTACATACCAACATGAAATATTTTGCTATGCTACTACCCCAGAGACTGTTCGGTTTTCTGGGATGAAAATTTTTTGGTTTTTCTGTGAGTTTTTCTCTATATATATAAACCTCTCAGTTCAAGTCGTAAGTTTTAAATTAACAAATAAAAATAGGGGTTGATCGTAGAGGGGTGACCATTAAGGGTTGTATGTATTTTTGTATGCTGTATCATAAAAAAAATAAAAACAAAAAGTTTTGTCATTAAAATAAAAAAAATTGTGGTAGGACTACCCTTACATTTAGGTGGACAATAAATAGATGCTATCCGATTCTCAGACTTACTGAATATGCATAAAAATCTCTTTTAGTACAATATTGCCTATATTTTAAGTACAAAATAAGCGCATCAGTGCGGTTTTAGGTATTCGGTAGGTCGGCTTGAATTGGCCAACACAGTAAATGTCAACGAAGCGGTGTGGTTAGCATTGTCGGATCTAGTAGGTCAAGGGGCCTTTAGATTGTCGATGTTCACGGTATCTGTTTTAACTAAATTCCGAGCTAGTCTAATACAAATGCCTAATTAATACATAATACATTATCCTGTCTTTTTTAAATAAAATAAATACGAATTATTATACATTAATCACTCGAAGTTTTAAGAGTTCAGCAGTAGTATTTGCAGCAGCGTTATTAGTTAAAGTTTTACTCATACACAAATTATTGTCCAGATAATTTTTATTAATAAAAACTTAAACTTGAATCCGAAACTCGGCTGCACAGAGATTTATTCCTTACAAATATTAGGGATAGCATCTTTCGACTGCTTTTCTAGATAAATCCTTTTTTACATTTATTAATTAAAAAATATTGTTACATACGCGTTAAATATGATGCGATTACATAAGCTAATTGACATATATACATTATACATACAACCCTTTGATTTTTTTAAATTTTCACTTTTTTTTTATTGATAAAAGCTAATCAACGCTCGGCACACTAATACATTGGTAATACAACCACAATATTAAACAAAAAATTAGTAAACAAAAAAAATTAAATAACAAAAAACAAAACAAAAATCGATTTTATAGTGTGAGGGGAGCAACTATGGATATCCAGACCTAGCTCGTTTATTCACAAATTTGGTGATATTCTCTGTAAAAGAAATCATAATTCTGGGTCTATTTTCTTACAATATGTTGTTTATATACGTGTTAATATGAACATACTAAATCTATCTGTACACGCCAATAGACCTTAAAGTTGTGAATCGCGTAACCACACTAATTGCTCACAATAATAATTGACACAATGCACGATAAAACTGTTACAAATTACGACAATGCAGTACTTATAGTTACGTGTATTGCATGGACAATATTGTCACACTCCACTTCCACGCTGGGTAAATAGCGCTCTTATTTACTTGCAAATTAGCTGCTGGTTTCCGCCTGCCGACATAGATTTCGAGTATTTTGGCTGTCTTTTCATCAGTGATCGTTATATTTTAGTCAATTTAAATAAAACACTTGAGCAGTTGGCCTAGTGGCGTCAGCGTGCAACTCTCATCCCTGAGGTCGTAGGTTCGATCCCCAGCTTCAGTGAGTGCAGTGCGACTTTCTTTATATATGCTCATTAAACATTCGATCGAACGGTGAAGGAAAACATCGTGAGGAAACTGACATGTCTTAGACCCAAAAAAGTCGACGTCGTGTGTCAGGCATTACCTATTAAATTGAAAAATGATCATGAAACATATTCAGAAATCTGAGGCCTAGACCTCAAGAGGTTGTAGCAACATTGATTTATTTTTTTGATTACTGATACTACCCGAGGTATTGTAAAGTTATATATTAATTATGTTATTTAGCAACTTCTGTTTTTTTTAATATCCTCCAAATGTTGCAGGGGGATGTGGGAGTCAACCCATAACGCCACTACCGTCAGACCGCCGAAATATGCCAGTGTACGCGCGTCCGGTTTTTTGAAGCGCGTATACTAAAACGACCGTATACGCGCAGAAAAATACGCTAGTCCGAAACCGACCTAATCCCAACTGCGTGAGTCAACATTGACATAATTAACGCACTCCGATGGCAACATTGATGAAACCTAATGACCCTTTCCTTAGCAAATGGCATTATTATGCCATATGCGGTACCATCGCCATTGGTGTGGTGCCAAGCGCTAAGGGTTATGCGTTCACAGCTCGAATCCAATTTATAGCTTGGCAATTGCTACGTAAACATAACCCTATATTAGTAAACTGAAATGAAGGCGCATAATAGCTATTAACGTTCTTGACCACCGGTATTGTAAAGTTATATAATAATTATGTTATTTAGCTACTTCTTCTCTTTTCATTGAAGTGAAACTTTTTTAGGCGCATGAGGGTAAATTTTTTAAAAAACGTCACTAAGATGTGCAGTCATAGAAAAGGGAGAGACCGATTGAGAGAGAGTGAGAAGGGTGAATCACCTTATAGAAATTCTATTTTTAATAAAATTTCGTAAAGAGATTTATGGATTATTTTTCCGACCCTAATGTCGGCCAATAGAATTGCACCATTCGACGTCACGTGGTACAACCTACATGGTATTATACTGAAAATTTTTTGTGAAAATTTTCTCTGGTCGTTGCTTCAAGAAAAGTATTAAGTAGTTGTTTTATTCATTATGAAATTCTTATTTGTTAACTGTACATTTCGTCTCATGGTGCAATTCTATTGGCCGACATTTGGGTCGGAAAAATAATCCCCCGAATACCACGCGAGCTTCAAAATTATCTGGTATTTCCCTCAAGGTTCGTTGCAAACAAATATAGTCGTCATGACGACTATATTAATTGTTTTCAACGAACCTATCGGGAAATACCCGATAATTTTGAAGCTCTTGTGGTATTACATATGAATATTTTATATTTTATGCAAAATAATTTATTGAAATCTCAAATGACGAATTTTAAATTAAAATGTATTATTTGTATTACTTCCTTATTCCCTCCCTCTAAGTCTCGGAAATAAAAATTAGTTTTCCAAAGAAGTTTCACTTCTGGCATGTGTACTTTGTACGCAAGCACTTTTTTTTAAATATACGAGGTGAAAATGAATTTGCACATCCCCTTCTTGCCTCTGAATGTTGCAGGGGGATGTGGGAGTCGACCCATAACAAAATCTTGGCTGTTTAGAGACTGGGTGAAAACCACGTCGAACCTACAAAGCCACGTTACAGAAGGGTTGCTGGTAGATTGCGACCGGGTTCAACAACCTTTACCCTAGGTGCACTAAAGAATTATAAATATATTATTGAAAAATAATTAAGCACGCCTATTTCCATCATCTGACATCTTTCCATATCAATATAGCGTATTGTGGTTATGATTATTATAACCCATATTAGTATATTTAAAGAAGTTTTATTTTTGCCGGCCTATACTACCTGTATAGGCCGGCAACGCACTCGCGAGCCCTCTGGCAGAGTGTCCGTTGTTGTCCGTTGAGTGAACTGGCTTCGTATGTTTGCTTTGTTTCGTCTGTAAGTTGTATTCACTTATTCTGCCCTAAATTGACAAGAATTTAGGGTCGCCCGTTAGGACAGGAGTGTTTAGGATAATAAAAAAAGTTTGTAAAAAAATATACAATTTTTTGTCTATAGCTTCGGGTAATTGTGCTAGTGTTACCAGTGGTATAAGCCCGGGACTCGATATTATGAAGACGCTCTTAGTGCAAATGTCGTGCTTTATCTCGCTGAACGGATGTATCAAATACCTTTTATTGTATGAACTTTGTGACTTGCCTAGAATAAGAAGACATCAGGTGTAATTCTTGATTTTTGCATTTAGAAACGTAATTATAAACTATTTCCCGGGTGACTTCGCGTGATAGTAAATTGTTATTTAAATATATAGGCGGAAAAGAAGTTTGTGTTAGACCAATTAAAGTTTTAACTACACAGCATACTATATAAATCTAGATTTTCTGTTGAACTTTAAACATTATTTGGAGAGATATAATCTCTGCTAACTTGTACTATAAATATTGTTAGGGGAATCTTTACATTACAATTACTCCTTCAAGAGCGTACCAATTCTTGAAAGGCCGGCAACGCACTTGCGAGCCCTCTGGCAATTTGAGTGTCCATGGGCGGTATCACTTAACATCAGGTGAGCCTCCTACCTGTTTGCCTCCTATTACATAAAAAACAAAACTTCACAATCACCTATGTCTAATTACCTATCAAATCAGCATGGCAAATCAAAATATAATTAAAAACAATTAAAACATTTAGAATGTACACGCGTAAACCAACGACACTATTAAAAAAATCATTCTACATCAATACCATAGCAATAGCAAGTATTGACTCTTCTTTGATATACCTTTCAACCTCTGGATGAAGTGTGATCTGATAAAAATATTTATATTAAACCTTAAACCGCCTTCAAATACCTATCAATAATATTTACTCCTAGATACCTATACGTATATGTCTCGTTCTCTGTATTGATGAAACTGGAATAATATACCCTTATCTGAAATGCCCGATTTAAACCATCTTGATATGATTTTTATACCAAAATTTAGCACACATGCTCATAATCCTAAACATGTTTTGTTTTTATAGAACCGGGGGCAAAGGAACAGAAGGGTGACCTGATGTGTAACCGCCCATGGCTTACAACCCGGCCTTTTCAGAATAAAGAGTAAAAATAAATTATAATACTCAATTATCAAATTCTAAGAATATCACTTACCCGTAAACCTCATTTTTTGTCATTTGATTTATTACACGGCTACCAATACGGGCTGGGAATATTAAACCCTCAGTTACTGTACTAAATATCTGACTTTCGATACAGATTTTGTGCAAACCGCATGTCCCGAACCAAATCCATTACGGCGAGTCGCACATCTGAGAGTGAGATTGCTACTGTGGAACGTGCAACCACAAATTCTTTCGAAACTAACAATATTTAGTAACAGCATTTGTTTTGTTAGTTGTTTACATTTAGATCCTTCAAATTTGCAATACGCAACTACACTAATGGATATCAACAGAAAATATGTTAAATTGATTCTAAATTTACATGTACTACTAGTTCGCAAGTCTATGGCGTAGAGCGGTCAAGAAGAACTGGCAAGAAACTCTCCGCCACTCTTTTTAATTTCGTTTATAGACATATTTTTTTTATTAATTGTCTCTGCACACAAACGCAATTTAACATTACCATCTAACTTAAGAGACTAATAAGTAATTTAAAACAAACCTTAATTACCAAAAAGGATTTTTAACATTAAGTGTCCAATAACACTACTTACAGTCTCTATTGAAGACCACTATCCACTTACCACTGTGCACTTAAAACAAATACTAAACATTTTTTAATATATTTTTTTAATTTTAATTTTTACCAAAATAAGCTACCATTACAGTTTACTGCACTGCGGCAACTATTTAAATTAATACACATAGAAAAAATAATATAAACAGAACATTAAATATTTACAAAAAACTTAACAAATTTTTAGCTATCAAAAGTTTAAATATGATATTAGGTACCGGAAATTATAGACAAAACTTGTATTAAGCGTCATGATTGCTAATTCGATTCAATTTCATAAAAACCATACAGGGAAAGGTAGAGATGAATTTTCGCAGTCTATTAACGAAATTAATATTAATCTTTGGGTACTTGGCAAACCCACGTACAAACATTAGTGTGAAAGCATGTAAATTTAGATGAATAAAAAATGAAAGTGCAGTAACACATTTAAAGGTCACAGATCATCAACCTCACGATGGCACAACCTGCTTACCTATCGCTATATGCAATCACTTTACCTTCAATATTAATATAAATTTCGTAATACCCATATGTGTTGTCATAATGACGATTTCAATTATTATAATTAGGACTTGTTGCAATCTCAATTTGTTTGAATAGAAATGTTAGCCTGACTCTCGATGGCCGTGCATTCGGACCCCGGCCGTGTAGAACATTTTAGTTTTCTATAAATATGTGTAATTCATAATTACTCATTCTCGAACGAGAACGGCATGTCAAACAAAAAAGAATGATCGCTTTCTTGCCTATTCATCAATAGTTGTAGCGCCACTATTTTTTCCCTTACTAAAAACACATTGCTTTATTTGACAGTTATTTTAAAATTAAACAGTGAAACATGAGATTCTCGTAGATAAATCTGATATTCATTACTTAAAAGGGATGTCAAATCTTACACATGGTACTTACTACTTATAATGAATAAACGTGCGACTCTCATACCTGAGGTCGTAGGGTCGATCCCCGGCTGTGCACCAATGGACTTTCTATGTCCGCATTTAACATTTGCTCGAACGGTGAAGGAAAACATCGTGAGGAAGCCGACATGTCTTAGCCCCAAAAAGGCGACGGCGTGTCTCAGACACTGGAGGCTGATCACCTACTTGCCTATTAGATTTAAATATGATCATGAAACAGATTCAGAAATCTGAGACTAAGATCTAAAGATTTTGTAGCGGCACTGATTTATTTTTTATTATTCATTAAAACTAAACCAACCATTGATTAATAATATATAACAATTAAATTATTTCAAAATCAAACACAAAAACAGACATGATATATGGCAACATCTTACTATTTCTTTAAACACGGATATTTTACCAAACCGTTTATAACCGGTTAACCCATATAAATAGCCATGACAACAGTGAGAGCTTATTAACACTTTGAATCATAGCTTTGAGGTCATTAACACCTCACGTCACGTCACGAGTAGTGTCATTTGTAATTAAACACACTTAACCTGTTACTATTTTAACTCCTTTATCATTTAACGAGAGTAAATGGAACGTGTCTATGATCGTATAAAGGTGATAGTCATATGTTTTGAGATATTTGCGTAAAATCAGATTCGACGATGCGTTTTGTCTCATTCATTTGTTTATTTTTTGGCACCAAATTAGCTTCATTATGAAGCTCTCATCTCTCAATCTATAATGCTACAATACAGAATTAGATTATATATTAAAGAAGAAGATTTTAAACATTATTTCAAAAATAACTTAATTTAAACATTAACGTTAGCCATTAATATATTAATTCCTTTTCGTAAAGTTTAGTGCTTTTACGTATATATTTTATAAAATAATTTGCCAAATCAATATTTAAATATATATAGTCAATTATCACAAAGCAAAACGCTATTAAAAAACTTTTACTATTAACAGGAGTTATGAACTATCACTTTGCCTACGAGACAATACAGATCTAGCCACGACCCAAAACCGAAATACCAGAATTCTTATAATTCATGCTTTTCACAAAAGCGCCCAACTTTTGCGGAGTCAGAATTTAGTTAAAATATTATAATTTGCTGGCACATTATGTTCACGGTCCACTCCACTTAATTTTGGAGACGCTCCAAGGAAAATGACCTCGTAATTTAAAAAATCTAGCATGGACCAGCTCCTTCTAGAGAACTCCTTTGCATAAGATAAAAATGAAATAATTACAATATTATCTTATATTTACGTGAGTATATATATTATAGCAGCCTTGCTCACAGCCTGACAATGATTTGCCGCATTAAATATATATATATATATTTACGCATATATATATTATATATGTATAACAAATATACTTCACTAGATTATAACCATATTGTGACATAGCTTTGAAATCAACCATGCGAAACAATTTTAAATATTTTGATTTCATTGTTAAACTATAATGACGTCTTTTAATCCATTAAAAAACTTTTCCAGATAAATTGTACCTTAAATAAACCAAAGGTAACTTAAGCGAAGACATTGTAAATACTAAAAACTATTTTAGGATTGCTATTGCGCATCACAAGCCATTATACCGTTATCTAAACTCGACTCTGCTTGCTGACAGTATCACATAACATATGCCATCAAAAAGAACGACCCACCACTTACCACATAGGTTTTCTATTCACATAGGTCTGCACATTTACCTGCAACAAATAAATACTAGATTATAATTTAAGACAAACTATGAATTTCTAAAAAACATTTTGTAATCTAACAACAGATTAAGAAGGGAGAAAATTAGGTTAATTTGGTTTTGTTTAAAGTATAGTCAAGTTATATTAAATGAATATGATTATATGATTAAAAATATAATGCATGCATGAATTTTCACATGCATCAGAAACAAAGCCATATCCCCAACATACATCATTGTCGGAGAAACATTTCTGCGTCAGTTTCATTTATAATTTACTAGCGAACCCACAGACGTTGTCCTGCATGATATTTCAAGCGATTAGGATATTAAACAAAGTATGAAAGTACTGACTTCAGCACCATCTGTCATGCTGATTTGTGAATCTAAACCATCCAGGGCTCCACCCATACGCATACAAAATAATCATTCAAATAGCCGTTTAAGAGGAGTTCAGTGACATACACACGTATATTAGAATTATATATATATATATATATATGTAAGCTATCCTATCTTTTAAGTGAGATCAAACTGCACACGGTGTGCAAATTCGGTTGATATTGGTTAGGTTGTTTAGGAGTCCATAGCGGACATACAACGTGACGCGTATATCTATATATATATTAAGATTAAGACAAGTACGTGTGTTCTTCTGCACACTATACAAACGGGCACACACACATTGTAAATATCAGAACCAAATACTAGAAGACATGCCGGTTTCTTGACGCAGTTTACCATCACGACCACAACTTAATTGCATATAGACACAGAAATACATTTGTACATAGCCGGGGTTTAATTGCCTAACTTGCAGAGCGTTGATTTGTTGGACAGGATATATTTATCTGCATCCACCCACTGCTCGCGATAATCACTCTGCCGCAATCACGACATTAGTTTTTTGTGAACAGTACTATTAAATTTCTATTTCAACATATGATAAATGGAATAATTTGAACGCGAATGATGCAATCAAGATTATCTTAACTATTGAGGTAGGTTAGGGATGGTTCGCGGTGTTTCTGTTATACCGTCCGCCAACACAATTTTTCATTTCAAATGGTCTTTAAGATACAAAATAAAATAAGTTTAAAGTTCAAAATTTTTTCAGTCACTTCCATATTAAACATAGTATATAATAAAATGTGCTAGTAACAAACAGGAAAGTTCATCTTTTAAAAGCAATATTACACATAAATGTAAATAAAATATCATTGAAATTCTTCGTGAATACAATAGAATAAACGCTACTAGGTGCTCGTAATACAGAGTTTGATATAAGTGGGCTGATCAATTTAAAAAAAGCCTTTTTAGCACATATTGGGTACCTAATCCACATCAACCGAATAAGCAAGCATTTTTAAATAGGTAATTACTAATTAAGTAAAAACTCAAATTTTTGTGATATTTTTCTTCTCTATTCTGCAAGTAAATTTTTTTGTGAAATTTAAGTTCACCATAATTGCAATGTATTTAGTATAAATAGATTTTAACTCATATTGTAGAAAATGTGGTATATATATAATTTTGTGTGCTTTAAAAATAAATAGAATATCATGGTTACACTCCTTCACTCCAACTAAAACGCGTTTAACTTTGAAACATTTTAATCAGGCATATAAAAATTTTAAAGGTATATTTTCGTAGCTTCTGATCCGGTTTTTCGTAACAGAGTTCCTTATCTTTCATTTAAAGTACAGAATAGTAAAAAATAGACAACAACAATGTCTATTCTATTTCCGGCGAAGTCTTGACAACACTTCTAAGACTTCAAGTTATCTAACTAGGTTAATCGTATACTTTAAGTTAATATTTTAAGCGATATACATAAACCGACGTTTGTGACCGCATAGAAATAGCATATCCATATAGCTGTCTATAGTTAAATCCATCTTGTTTAGCCTGCCCTCGCTTATACATACGAGTATGTTAGTACAATGACGAGTTAAGATAAAAAACATAATAATTGTAAAAGATAAAATATCTCTTCTATATTTTTTTAAAAAATTAAACAATATAATTGTGGTCTGACTCTTAATTGGGTAAGATTTTTGATGGGTTTGATTTGAAGAATTGGGTAGTTATAAAAAGGTTCAGGTTTTTGGATTTTTTGTTTTCTTTAATTTTAATATTAATAAGTTTTCTATTGTATTAGTATTAAGTTACTGTAAAATTAGGAAATAAATAAAATATATTCATTGCTTTGCTGCCAGTTTCCTCACGATACTACTTTCATTTTCCGTTGCACATAAAATATGTGTATAGGCGCGCTGCCGGAGTTTGTACCCCCAAAACAGGATTGGTACCTAATTATAGGTTACAAAGATTAACTAAACAGGTGGTTTAAATAATTTGCAAGTACAAAAATTATACACAATTGAAACTTTAAACCGGGTCACGTAAGCGCGTGGGAAAGCCATTCTCCAACAACTCATTCCACGATTCCCCGCCATTGTTACAATGTAAACATTATGACATAATTATTACGTACAAAGTATAATTTAGAGTGCCATTTTGGAGTGGATAAAATTTTAAATAGTGCTTGCTTTTATTCATCTGTTTTATATGCTTTCAAACTCAAGAACTTTTTTTTCTATAGAACGGGGGCAAACGGGCAGGAGGCTCAACTGATGTTAAGTGATACTGCCGCCCATGGACACTCTAAATGCCAGAGGGCTCGCTAGTGCGTTGCCGGCCTTTTAACTGGGGAACTTTAGAAACGATGATAATTGTGCGCCTAGGAAAACCGAAAACGTATTAGTTAATTGAAAAATAATTTTAATAATCTCCAGATGTATTTTATTTGAATATATTATTAAAAAGGGCAAAACTTTATACCCTCAGCTATTGTTATTGAAAAAAAAAATTGTTGTTTTACTAAAAACAACGTCTAACAGCAGCTTACCTGCTCCTACCGTTACTGTTACCAGCAACACTGATTTTCAGTCTGACTACATATATACGTTATACAATATACATACTCTAAGACTGACATCAACATTTATGTTTAGTCTGTACATACACATAAACAGTAATGTAACAATTTAAATTAAAATAAAAGTTATTTTAAAAAAGAGTCAAAATCTAATTGCAAACAAATACATCTTACCTAATGCATATTTAAGTTCGTGTATAATATAGAAGCTTAATATAGTTTATTTTATTTTGTATGGAGACATAAATATCATACATTTAGTAATTAGAAAAACAATAATATTACTACAATTATTGATGTTTGTTACGTATATAGTTCAATGCATCGTTTACTATTATGTATGAAAACTTGAGCACATTTCCTAACATAAGGTCTAAAATTAAAGTTCTATGTATAAAGGTCTATCAGGAATCGAACCATTTAGAAAAAAAGGCTTAACAGACAATTTCCTCAACATTTCGAGCAGAAAATGGGAATCGTCGTACTTGACACATGATACTTACTCAATAAGGTGTCTAGAAAATGTTTGGAAGTCTACAAACAAAAATGTTTAGGATTACAATAGTTCATGGAAAGAGAATTAGAAATTGAATTTTTTGGGATACTAACTAAATGTTTAATTAATTATCTGACGTAGTCTTATAATCGTGATGTAAATTCTGGCATATTTTATGAATTCTTTAAAACCGATGTACATGCCCAAACAATAAGAAGTAGTCGGCAATAAAGTTTCCCATTTTATGGACAACAATGCTGGCCCGCACCGATCTGGTTACGTGGAAGGGTTGCAATATTAAAAACGTAGAAAGTGAAAATATATCACGCCGCCATAGTACGTTATTACTGGATCGGAGTCCATCTACCAAAACATCTTCTTTGGCATATTCGGAACGGGTCTTTGGGAACCTTAAACAAGAAGAATCCAAACAATTAAAGAAAAGGATTTTACTATTTTTGAAGTAACCATATCAAGTTTTTTTTACTTTACAATATCTCTATTTACAAATCAGTAACGTATTATGTATGTGCATTGTGCAAATATTAAGTAAACACTTAAAACAAATTGCAATCGACTCCATAGAAAAAAAATCTTTAAAAGTTTGAGAAAGAATATTATATATTCAGGATTTATGACCTGAAGTTACAGTTAATACAGAAGTAATTAAAATAATTGTATTAAGAGATATTGGATGTACTGATAATTCTCACGCCGTTGTTATTAAAATTTATTTCCGAGTTCATGATTACAGGTATTAAAATGTTGAATATTCTGAGCAATAATACCAAAAAAAATTGCAATCGAAGACTATTGTTCCATTTTCATAGACACAATATGTCAAGGGCGAAATACCAAATTGAAAACTGAAACCCAACAAGGCAAATGCGCATTGTGATCTTGCGGTAAATACGACTTTAGCCCGCGACTTTGTCTGACCTACTTTATATGCCATAATCTATACATGTATCACAAAAAAAAACAAATGCAATTCAACACATACATATACAAAACAAATAATTCGTTGGCCCCGTGCCTCATAAATACAAAATAAAGAACTCCGAAATTTTAAAAGCAAAACATTTACATACTTCCCTATTCTTAGCTTGTCTTGATAATCATAGTATTAAAAATAAAATTAGGAGATTGATTAAATTGTTTAATTTAGTTTATGTATTAATTTAGTTAACGAATTACATAGGTTAACGGACCTTTTTCATTGTCCGTTGAGTGAACTGGCAAAAGTTCTATTATTTGTTAGTTCCTATAGTAGTTAGTAAATTTCTTGTATGTTTTGTGTAATTTTGTTTTTCCTAATTAATTTCGTATGTTTGCTTGTTTTGTTTCGTCTGTAAATTTTATTCACTTATTGTTCACGTTTCATTTAAGGTCGCATGTTTGGGCGTGAGTGTTTTTTTATAACTAAATAAAAATAAAATAAATCATAAAATTTATATCCCCAACATCTTAAATACATGCACCGCCACATTAGCATCTTGTTCAAAATTGTAAGTTGACAAGTTAAGTGACGAAGTAAGGAATCATTAAACTGTGAAGAAGCTTCAGCGAGGCTTGCTGACGGTGCGCAATGCGTAAGTAATTGAGCCTAGTTTCCAACGTCTTGCAAGCTAATTTATACATTATCATTCATAGCTTTCAAGTATAACTTAAGAATATATCAAATTTACAATTAATTTATCGACCGAATTCGGACCCTTAGGTGTTAAAAAAAAAGAGCGTACCAATTCTTAAAAGATTAGCAAAGCACTCTGGAGTCCTCTGGAATTATGTGTCCATGGTAGAGCTTCTAATAGTTTTATATAAAAAACTAGTGGACCCGACAGACGTTGTCCTGCATGATATTTCAAGCAATTAGTAAAGCAAAGTATGAAAGTACCGACTGCAGCGCCATCTGGCGGGCTGATTTGTGAATCTAAACCATTCCCAGATCCCCTTGAACACACACAAAAAAATTCATCAAAATCAGTCCAGTCGTTTGAGAGAAGTTCAGTGACATACACACTCACAGAAGAATTATATATATAAAGACTAGCAGACCGGCCAAGCGTTGTTGTGGCTAAGATTTTTGTTATATTACATAGTAGTAAACTATTCAAGGGAAACGGTAGGAGAACGTATGTGAAAGGTTGGTACTTTTAACACAGCGCTATCTGTTACAATTGTATCAAATAATAAACAAATATTAGTAATAAAATAATATTGCGGGTATAACTGTCGCCGCACACGGGCCACACGCCACAGCCACAAACGCCGCCACGAGAAGCTAGAAGCGGCTACAAAGGTAGCTGAAGCGCGCGACAGCCACTTGTGGCCGGTGGTCGACACTTGCGGTCGGTGGCTGCTACTTTTTTTAACCCTTGCCTGCAGTATCATAATGGACTCTGACGAAGAAGGTTTAATTGCGCTATTTGCTTTTGATATAAAGACGTCGTCGTAGAAGGCGAAACCATAGTTATTGGATACACAGAAAGACATTAAATATCCCCTCACCACGACAGGTCGGTAATCGACAACAATTAAACTATACATGATGAAGCATTTGGCCTCAGTGAAAATATGATGAGGCCATATTCTGGAAAATATTTGGACTTAGACAAAAAAGTTTTCAATTACAGGTTAAGCCGTGCCAGACGTTGCATTGATTGTACCTTCGGCGTACTAGCAAACAAATGGAGAATATTACACATCGCCTATTAAACACTTCTGTTCATTTCTCGGAAGACATTGTGAAATCTTGTTGCATTTTGCACAACTTTATTCGCAAAAGGGTTGGTTTCAATTTTCGTCACACTTTGAAAATAGTGGGTCTCGAAAATATACAAAATACAGGCTGGCCAGTAACACGAGCGTCTACTGCAAGAGATACGTTAAAAGATTATTTTATGAATAAAGTAGCAATATCGTGGCAAGAAAATAGAATATATAGAATATTTTGAATCCCAAATCGCAGGACGGGATTGTATCTCTGATATAAATAATTCTATATCCATATTTATCTACCTATATGAAACACAGACTACGTGCGTGCGTTTCCGTCGACTTCAGGTTAACTGAGGTAAGGGAGAGAGGGGCGCGGAATCGTGCGAGTGGCGCTTTTTGTGTCGGCGTTTAGTGGCCGCTGCGAGTCACAAGAAGCAAGCTGCGACGATTTGTAGCGTGTGGCCGCCACCGGCGCCAACCGTGTGCGGCGAGTCCATAAAATGTATGAAAATTACAGGAAATATGCCAGTGGCGGCGTTTTGTGGTTGTGGCCGGTGGCCCATGTGCGGGGACTCTTAATTGAGATGTAAGCTATCCTATCTTTTGAGTTGTATCAAACTACACACGGTGTGCAAATTTGAATGAAATCGGTTCGGTAGTTTAGGAGTCCATAGCGGACAAACAACGTGACACGAAATTTATATTATCACTTAAATTGTGACATGTTTTAGTTATCTTTCCACTATAGCAACATATTTTCTATACTCGAAACCGTTACTAAACTAAGGATTTTTAAGTTAAAACCGGGTAAATTTGATCTCTCCGACTCGTACCGATCTAGACCGACAATGTTTTACTGTACAGTATAACTGATACTCAGTAAACTGATCTTCTGTTTAACCTAGAACAATATACAAGTGGAAATACTAACTGCAATTCAATACTGATATTTGATGTTAGTCAGTATGTTCTTGAATACATACCATTTATTATCATATTTATATATTTTCTTTGGCTAATTCCCCGACTATATTGTCGTTGGAGGTAACGTATTTAATTCATAACTAGTATGATTAAGTATTACTTATTTCTGTTAATAGCACAGCAGGCGGAAAATATAAACGGCTCAAATATAAGAGTCTTTCATCCAACATTGATCTCGTTCCCTTTAGAGTAGACACTGTTGGGCCGTATGTTAGTGGACAGGCGCTAATTAAAGATTATAGTTGGTCACCTATAATACTTGGTAGACATCTGGTGCTTTACTCGCTCAATACGTATCGCAATACAGCGAAGAAATGCTGCCAAAATTAATGGTATGCCACAGGGACCAAACCTTTTAAATTTGTTTTATTTACTATTTATTAATTTTTTTTATTATTATCACTATGTAGGTTAAGTTATAAATACTGTATACAAAAATTAAAATTTAAAACTTTCGTACAGCATTATTTTTTTGAAGTTTGTCTCTATTTAATTCCTATAATTTGTTTATGTACCTATCATGTATATGACTAGAGTAGAAATCTAAAATAATCGGCACATTACGAGGGCTCAAAATTTATTGGAGCCATTCAGTGCTTACTACCTACTAGTAGATCATGATAGACCACCACAAAGCATTCAAACCTCAACATTATGTACAACTGCAGAACATTTCTATTTAATTTCCAATATTAATTTACCATTACAGTTACCTGTGAATGTCTCAACGGATCGCAGTAATTACACTCCCGCGTCACGTCCACAATAATCTTCTCACATAAATGGGATTATAGTGGCTCCCTGATTGATGTGACGTACCAGCACCGATGTAATCTGATCTATCTGATGTAGGTTATGAATGGACTCCTTACTTGCATTCTAATGCGCAGTATGTTTCCATTCTGTTTTATTGGTTGCCAGTGCCTATGGCAAAAGTATAAAAGTATTTATCACATTTCCTAGCTTAAATAGGATAATAATTTTGGCTATATTTTAGTTAGCTGTAGGAGAAAGTAAACGAATAGTCAAGATACTTATTATTATAAGTACATGGATGTGGAACCCAATGGGCACCCATTTTAGTAGTCGTGTTGCCCGTCTTGAACGGGGGAGTTATTTTTTTTTTAAACAACTGGAGTTCCCTTAGGAATACTGGGAGTCAATTGTTCGCTAGTTCGCAAAAATGTCTAGTGAAGCGGATCGTGAAAGACTTCAGCTGTCAAGGTGATGAAATTTTGATTCAATACGGCTCATAGGTGATGAAACGAGGCAGGAGGTATCAACCCAACCATATAACGTTTTTATTACTTTTAGACTGTATCTAGTTTTGTAAAAAACCTAGAATAGTGCTTCATTAAACCTTAGTTATTCCCTAATTTCGAAATTGATTACAAAAATACCATCCAACGATTTTTAGCTTCTATCAAGAACATGACTCAAGCTCTCCACGTGTTCAAACCACCAGCTGGCCTTGAACTGCCCTGGGTTTTACATATTTTTAGCATATTTAAAATAAGATAAGAAACTATTTAATTGGCTGGTATACTACAATCTCTTTATGACGGGAAAAATTATAAATAAAATAATTAATTAACGAATAAACCGATAACTAGAGGAGTAAAAATAAGGAAATTCCTTATGTCGTTCTAACAAAAAACACACTAAACTAATTTCCATACATTAGGTAAACAGTATCAATACATTATTTTAAGGTACTTCTTCTAACTAAAGTACCTATATTCGACTATTACGTTAAATTGTTACGTTGTAATAACACAGATGATGCAGTGGTTTGTCTAAGAGTAAACAATATATAAAATATAAATGATATTATCTTTGTTCACAAAATTTTAAATAACTTGGTAGATTTACCAAATGCCTTCAAGTAAATTTCCTCAGAAAGAGAAACCCAAGAAAAATATCAGTCCTTTTTTACGTTTTGGCAGTGAGGGACCAACGTCGGTTATAATGCTCCTCTAAACAGATCTCGATCTGCAGTGAACAACGCTTTGAGTACATGCGAGGAAGATCCATTTATAACAGTCTCCATGTCTTTAGGCGTAAGATGCTGCAGCCACTGTTGATCCGTCACCAATAATAACAATTGCAAAGTATTTAATTTTTAAACTGCATATTTGTATTACTTAATTTAGTTTATTGTCTTTTTTTTATTGTATAATTTCTTTTCTCTTTGTATTGTAATGATTCCTTCTAAATGTTTTGCACACTTGTCGTTGATAATAGTTTTAGATTAACAATTAAGTAATAAAACATACACAGACACACACACACACACATACACACAATTTATGCATTCACACATACCCCATATGGTTTCCTTATATGTGTATCTATATATATATATAAATATATATATATATATATATATATATAAAATATCCCATGAACGTCCTACCGTAGAAAAATATAATGTATTGGTATGTCTGTGTACATGTGTGTGTGAAGAATTATGTTTGACTATTTACTTAATAGAAAAGTTAATTTTTTCTCATAAATTACTCTAAGAGTTTTTACAACTAATGTTATTGATATATACAAGATATAACAAGCCATGTTGCCGTAACATTATCTCTGCATATTTAGTTATAGTTGAATGAATTAGTATGTCTTGCGGCAAGTGTTGTAACTTATAATCAATTTATGCAGGTTCAATTAATTTTACATGTGTGCATTTGTAATTTACCTATCAATAGTAGTTAGTAATGTATATAATCAGGGACTTAATAAACTCTAAACCAACCTTTAAGATTAAAAACAATAAAATCAGTTAACTTGAAATATCACGGTTTACGTATGACTTCTTTTTTATAGAACAGCAAACGGGCAGTCCGCCGCATACTTCCGCCCACGGACACTCTCAATGCCAGAGGGCTCGCGAGTGTGTTGCCGTGCGTTTTGTACGCTCTTTCCTGGACCCTAAGTCGAATTGGTTCGGAAATACTTCAATGGGCAGCTGGTTCCACAAAGTGGCGGTGCGCGGCAAAAACTGCCTTTAAAAACGCTCAGTAACGGCGGACGTCGAGGTGATACGGGTGGAATTTCATATTCTACCTCGTCGTCCGATGATGCAGCTGCAGTTATTCATCCGAACAACTCAAATATTAAACCTACCAATGAGACAGGTTTAATGTTTTTTGACAGTTTAAATGTTTGTAAACGCTCTATTACGTCAAGTATTTCTCGTCGTTGTATTGCTAATTTTTTATTTGTTATGTTGACAACACAATTACGTGATAAAGTTATCATAATAATGAATAAAAAAAATTAAATGTATATAATTATTGTTATGTAAGTCAACGAAGCTAATAATAATTATATCATTTCTTGGCGATTAAAAAGAGTGGCGAAGAATTGCCAGTTCTTCTCTTCCGTTCACCGCCCTTGATTTTAGAACTGGCAGTAAATGTAAAATTAGAAGCATTTAAAATAAATTTCTTTTTTGACGTTCATAAGTGTACATTGTGTTACCTATATTAACGCCTCTTATATTTCCTTCACAGACTAGTTGTTTGGCTTAATGAGACTATCCCGAAACAATACCAAGAAATGGTTTGTTTTATTAAAATCTGATTAAACTTAAGTTAAATGAAAAAGTACATAAAATTCATATTAAAAATAAGGAAGGATTTATTTAATGATTATACATTCCTTTAGGAATATTTTGTATTAATATTTGGTATATGCATAAATAGATTTATTACAATATACATAATATACATAGTTATAGAAAAACAACAAGATTATTTTCCAAAATTTTTAGTTTTTTTTTTAAATTTAAACTTCGTATAAAAATAAAACCCAGCCAAAATGAAACCTGCGACAGTACTCCACGCCAGCCGCGACCCCAAACAATATAGTCGCATATTGGTTACAAAATACAGCAAAACAGCTATTTACGTTAACATCCTCCGAGTACCCGCCCCATATTATTAAGAGGTTAGTCGCACTACGGGTTTTTCGCACAATAAACGCAACAAAGCGATATTTTTTGGGAGGCAAACAAGCTGGCGTGTGAGCAGCCCATTGACATTCGCAATTTCAACTCTTGATATAGCAATTTACATTAAAATCATAACAGATATCCTACCTATTAATAATTATATTTAAGTACTCCAACAAGTGATTTTTGATTCATTTGCACGTGTACAGGGAAAACCGGGGTTTCCGGGCATTTGAAATGTTTTTAGTGAAACATCATTTAGTGTAAAGTACCTTGTACGTTATCAAAACCTCCTTGTCTGAAAAAATCAGTAAAAATTTAAAAAAAAAGGTGCGTGCCCCTTTTTTTTTTTTTTTTTTTTTTTTATATCCGAGGTGGAAATGCATTTGCGCATCCCCTGAACAGGGGTATGTGGGACTCGACCCACGCCAAAATCTCTGCTATTCAGAGACTGGGTGAGCAATACCCACTAAAACCACCTCGAGTAGTTCCGACAAAGCCGCGTTACAGAGGCTCCGGGGTCGCTGTCGCATTCTACCGGGACCTCAACGGCATGTTTCACTCAGAAACCTCTGGTGCAGTATACACTACATAGGAGGTAGGATATGGGCATATCTTCTCCTATTTACTCCCCGTCTTCTACCCCTAGGATTCGTCCTAAAGCGCTCCCTCTCTCGTTCTGCTGTCTCCTTCTGTAGCATGACATGCTCACAGAAGGATACCACTGCATTCCATACCTCGTCACTGCCGACCATTTTTTGTACAACACAAGGCAAAGCAAGGTTATTACCCACCACAGAACTAAGATTATGACGTAACTGAGACCACTGCGGACAATCCTCCAACGTATGCTGTGCAGTATCATCATTTGCGCCACACTCCAAGCAGCTCAGTGTTGGTTCCCGCCGCACGATGTCATGCAAGTATCGCCCAAAACATCCATGTCCTGTCAACACCTGCACAAGACGAAAAGTAAGGGCACCACTTTTTCTATTTGCCCAGTCACTAAGTACAGGACGAATAGCCTCCACCGTTCTATGCCCCGCTGCTGGGTTAGCTAAGTCTTGGTACCATTTTTGCATAGTAGCTGATCGCGCCAAACGTCTTAAATTCTCGACTTCCTCAACACCAGGGTAAATACCTTCAGCCCTCGACTCCATCCGGTGATTGTATACTAAAGTGAGAGCCTCAGCCTCTAACTCCCAAGGTGGAGTGCCAGCCAATATACAACAAGCGGTAAAAGACACCGTTCGGTAACAACGGACTATTCTTCTTGCCACAACCCTTTGCGGCCTCCGTAGAAGGATTTTATTGGTTACAGTGAGCGAGTCTTGCCACACTGGGGCTCCGTAAAGTGCCATGCTTCGAATGACCCCACAGTAAAGCCTCCGACACCGTTCGTCAGGTCCACCTATATTTGGAAGCAGACGACTTAGTGCCCCTGCTGCACCAACTAGTCTCGAACCAAGGGCTTTAAAATGATCCTCAAACTTCCACCTACCATCAAGAATGAGCCCTAAATATTTCATATTACGACCAACCGACACTCTAACTTCATTAACAATAATTGATGCTCTAGAAGGCGGGCCACCTCTTGGCCCGTGAAACAAGAGCGCACTAGTCTTTTCAAGAGCAACCTTGAGTCCTAGTAGACCAATCCTATCAACTACTAAAGAGGTCCCAACTTCTACTAGACGTACCACTTCTTGAAAGTCTCTTCCTTGCGCTACAATAAGGGTATCATCTGCATAGCAAAACATTTTTAACTTAGGTAGCAACGTACCCCTAAGCACCCAATCGTATCCAATGTTCCATAAAAGGGGGCCCAGTACCGAGCCCTGAGGAACCCCGCACTTCATTGGCCACCGAACCAGCTCTCCTGAGTCATTTACATACAGAATCTTACGATCTTCTAAATAACTTCTGACAAGATTCTGAAGATATAAGGGCACACCGTGGAAACGGAGAGCCTCCATTATGACTGTAAACGGCAAGCTATTGAAAGCATTAGAAATATCCAAGGAAACTGCCAAGGCCTTACCTCCACTACGGACAGCCTCCATAGTGAAATGTTTCAAGGCGCCAATCGCTTCTAATGTTGATCGCCCAACTCTAAATCCGTACTGAGCGTCTGCTAAATCTGGACCAACAACAGATATATGTTGACTTAAGCGCCAAACTATTATCCTTTCTAAAAGCTTACCCACCTCATTAAGTAAAACTATTGGGCGGTATGCTGATGAAGTGTCTTGCGGACGACCGGGCTTGCGCAATAAACATAGACGACCCTCCTTCCATAGTTGCGGAAATTGTCCAGTAAGAAAACAAAGATTAAATGATTCCCGCATTTCACCCTCTAGATATTCAACAGCAATTGCCAATACACGGCCGTGTATACCGTCTGGACCTGGGGCTCTCCTACGCTTTTTTAGACGATCCACTACGTTTGCAAATTCCACATCACTAACCAAGGGAATCTCGCCTTCTATTTCTGGTCTTATATCAGATGTCATCCGTGGAGGAACAATGTTGGGGTCAGCGGGAAATAGTTCAGATACAATTCTGGCGACAAAGTCTGACCGGAGTGTCTCAGTTAGTGAAGGACCTCCTGCCTGCAATTTATTTCGTACAAGACGGTATGGGCGCCCCCATGGATCCTGATTGAGACTTTCGAGAAACTCACTATGTGCCTTATCCTTAGCCTGACTAATAGCCAGTTGTAGAGCCTTCTTATGTTCTACAAATTGAGAGTGAAGTCGTTGTTCTTGAGCAGCATCACGCTGATGTCTTCGGCGATTGCGAAGATATGCTCTTCTAGCACTGTTGCACATTTCACGTAAATAAGCAATATCCTCGTTCCACCAATGAACCATTTTACGTGATGGCTGGCGCCTCCATTTTGACATGGAAGCGTTTGATATTGCTTTTGCCGCATGACGAAGACGACTAGCTGCTTCATTAACGTCTGTAGGCCAAATAGCGGGTGCACACCAGGCTTGTACAATAGCCGCCTCTTCTGCTAGATCCTTATTTAGACTGCTGAGAACCCAGCGTGGGAATGCCTGTCTATTAACACCCACTTCATACCGTCTCTGGGATTTAAAAATATTGAACCTAATATAGCGATGGTCCGACAGAGTCTCAATATCTTCCGCAACTTTCCAATTTTGCACCGAGGAGGCTAAACTTGGTGAAGAAAATGTTAGATCCACCAAGGATTGCCCTTGCGCCCGCACACAGGTTGGAACGTTCCCTCTATTAAGCAGAAAAAGTCCCAATTCTGTATACCATTCCTCTACAGCTTTACCTCTATCGTTAGTGAGGCTATCACCCCATATTTGAGATCGGGCATTAAAGTCGCCTAATACTATCACTGGCAATTGTGCTCGTTGAATTGGGAGACATAAGTTGTCCAGAAAAGTAAGAAACTCCGATAGTTCTCTGTTGGGAGAAAAATAAACAGCAACTATTATGAGACCGTTCCACTCAGCCACAACATAACCTATTCCACGATCCTTTAAAATAAGAGGATATCCACCAGGTCGAGCAATTATACTGACGAGGCCACTTAAATCTTCTAACCAATGAGATGGTGAAGGTACAAAGTATGGCTCCGAGACAACAGTAATATCAATATCCCATTCAGCCCTAGTCTGCAGGAGAAGGTCCTGTGCCCTAGCGCAGTGATTTATATTTGCCTGAAGAAAGTTAATATGTGCCCTACTACCCATTATTGAGACATAATATCAGCCTCCCGAGCCTGAGCCTGATTTACAGTGCTGATCCCTCTACCCAAATGCGCCATCTTTGCCTTCACAACAGGAGGATTACATTTTCTTCCCCTCATTATGTGGTCCGCTGGCTTACCAGCATCGCCACAGACAGCACAGTGCGCTACAGCCGCTGTACATGTTGCAGATTGATGACCATTCTTTCCACATCGGAAACATAAAGTGCTACGATCCACTTCTGACGGACATTTCACACTAATATGGCCCAAACCTAGACATTTGTAGCATCGTAGAGGGCCATCTTCTATCACCTGAATGTGAGCTGAACTCCAACCTACAAGCAAACGACCTTCAGTGACTTTTTTAGCTGCAGTGACTGGGCATTGTACAAAAACTACATTGTTTCCACCCTGGCCCCTTACAAGAGTGCTCGCCTTTATTAAATCCACCTCACATTCACCCTTTGCAGCTATTGCTGCAATGACTTCTTGGACAGACACAGAGTCATCCAGGCCCCCAATTCGAAGAGCTGCTCGCTTCACCGGCGTATCCACCCTAACCTCTTCTGCAAGAACGCTGCGGAGTTTCTCAGCAAGTTGGCTAGCCTTTTCTGCACTTTGAGTTCCGGGTATCTCAATAATTCGGGCTCCTGTTGCAGTCTCTCTAATTCTGACTTCAGTCACGCCTAAGTCAGCTAATACGACATTGTCCCTAGCCTTTTTTAATATACCCGCATACGTTACACCTCTATCTGCGGCCTCCTGCTGCAATTTAATGACAACCGCAGCAGATCGCGGTGCAGAAAGTTTAGCTTTTTTTCGTGCTTTCGACACCGCACTTGGCACAGTTGCCATCTCCGCAGGAGTAGACAATATCTTACTTTTACGCTTAGGATGCGCAACAACTGACGTCCAGGCACCATCCTGCTCCTGGGAGCAACTTGGAGTAGGGCAAAGACCCTCAAGCACCTGAATTGGATTATCAGTGGCACCTGCATCAGGCAGCACATTAATGGAAGACCCCACAGGTCTCGCATGCTCCCTTTCTTTTGAAGCTGCAAGGGGCGGACGAATAATACTTGCTGGTAATAAGCGGTCCTCCATTCCCGCCAATTTGGCATCGATCATTGCACCCACCGAGCGCATGACCTCACCTTGTATCTCATTTGTTATAGTCTTCAAAAAATTTGGGTCTTGTGAGGGGTTAACTTCGGAAATAGCTGATCTTTCAGAGAACTCCCTTCGCAGTGCCTTTAAAGATCCTTCCAGATCAGCAACATGGTTTCGCAGACGTTTGTTATCCGCCTGCAGGCGGCGAGTCTCCTCTGCCACTGAACGAGACGTTAAAGATTTAATTATCTCCTGCAAGTCTTCTGCCGCCTTTTGCAGATCGTCAGAATGAGGTTGAGTAAGACTCCCTGGATTTTTAGCAAACTCCAGAAGCTTAGCCGTTCTTATCGCCGCTCTCTGTCGTATATCTACTGCGCCCAGAGATTCAATCTCTTCATCGAGAAGATATGACGCTTTAATCAGAGACTTTTTTCCGGCTTCCTTGCGAAAAGTCTTACTCCGTAAGTGCCTCTCAAAGGCAACTTCCGCCGCTTCTTCTTTAGCCTCCTTAAACGCTTTCCTGGCTTTTCCAACACCAATAGAATGAGAACTCGGCTTTTTCTTAACAGTTTCCCTCCTTGAAACCGATTGTTCTGTCTCAGTATCAGAAGCAGATATACAGTCGACATTCAGAGGCTCCTTGAAGAAAGACCGTTTACGGTTCTTAGCCACCCCAGATATGCTCGATTCCGAGCTACAATCATCCATTTTGAACAAAACCACAACACTTATTATCAAACCAAGATATCATTACAAAAAAAAAAAAAAAATAATAATATAATAATAATATATAATATATATATAGAAAACAACAACAGACACACACACAACGACACAAAGATTAAGAACCACGAATACTTTAAAACCTATTATCCGAAGACTGCGGAAATTAATCAACGCATGACCTTGAACAATTATACCAAAACCAATAAAATAATGCGGAAATTAATCAACGCAAGACACAAAATCTCCTCTTCTTCAAGACACAAACGATTTCTTCAAACCAAAGACGATCAATACTCGCGAAAAGTAGGTACGTCAACGCATAGCAATAACAGCGTCTGCGCTTCACAAAAGACACGTCCGCCTCGGTCGAGAGCTCGACGCGCCTGAATCAAGGTGCGTGCCCCTAGAAAAAGATTTCAAAAAACAATTACACGCCCAATAAACTTGTATTAATAAAAACCGCAAGTGGCTTAGACCTCAGTCGTCATTCGCGAGGAAAAACCCCTGTTTAGCCGCAGTGCGAGCACAACATTAACTGAATAAGGCAGTTCAAAGCCTCGGTTAACATAATTTGGCAAGGCCATATGCGAGACGCTCCTTATAATACGCCGTTTTCTCCAGGAATATTCTGAGCCAATCGAGTGTATAGTCATTGAATACCGCCATTGTTGAAATCGGATTATAATATTTCTTTTAAAGTATTAAATAACGAAAACGAGATTTTAATTGTGTAGAACCATAGTTTAAGTTTAACATATTTATTAATTTAGTACATATATTATTATTACTATGTAGGTTATGACTATTGTTTAAAATGTATATTTGTGTGGTAGAAATAAATATATTTGCAAATGCGTTTATCAATTTACTGGTTGTAGTTTTTTTTTCTTTGTGTACTCAAAATAATATAATCATATTAGTTTTTGCCTTAACTATTTTAATTCATATTCTGTTATTATGAAAATTGGCATACAAGCTATTATCTTGTATACCTAAATGTATAAAGGGTTTGTTTTGAAAAAAAATAATAACATAAAATTACACAGTTCTCTAGAAAAATTAAATTTTTCTATCAAATCCGTCACTTTACCGACTGATTAATTTAAAATTCAAAACACATGGATTTTTTTGAGTGTAGCTGTAATATTAAGTCAATGTGGTATCCAAATATACTAAGATTTACTTAGATAAAAAGTGGATTTGGTTATTTTTCAAATCCGACATTGTTCTACGATCATGACGATACATTCGGGTCTATATATATACTAAAAAAAAACGCAGTCAGGTCACATATACATAGTAAAATACAGCAATAGACACACAACAATAAAAAATAGACCATCATAATATCTATAAACATTTTTATCCGTAAAATATACACAAACTATATACAAAAACTACTTTCATAAAACAACGAAGTCATTCGGCGTGAAATCAAAATTGTGTCGTCAAGTAGCAAGTAAAAATGCAACGTCAGCGCGCGTCGCCCCAATGAATATTAATAACGTTTTCAAAGTCAGACTCGGTCGTAAAATATTCTAAGGATTGGTAAACATTACTACTCACCGAACCACCGAAGATCGATAAGGCAAACACACGTGACACAGTTCCAATGTTTTTGGGTCGATTTATGTTTAATTCAATCAAAAACGCACGTCTTCATTAAATTATGATTACTGGACCTGTCCTATACAATGTAATAAATCCAACTGCCAACTATTCCTTAACGATACTTTCTTAATGGTATTTTTGTAAATCAAACTGTTTTTACGTATTCTAAGGGCCAGAAACAAAGCAGCCTGTTGGAGGCATTTGACAACTACAGGCACAGAAACTTTGATATTAAATAATGAATATTTATTATTTTTAAAGGCAATGTAACATTCTTTTTTTTCTATACAGTTTTTTTTTTTATTTTTTTTTCTTTCTCGAAGGTGACTTCCTCGTCAGTTATTTGTGGACACGGTGGTACGTCCTGTATTCGTTCGAGGTATGTACGACAAAAGCAGTGTTGGCCTAGTGGCTTCAGCGTGCGAATCTCATCCCTGAGGTCGTAGGTTCGACCCCGGCTGTGCATCAATGAACTTTCTTTCTGTACGCATTTAACATTCACTCGAACGGTGAAGGAAAATATCGCAAGGAAACCGACATGTCTTAGAGGCTGATCACCTACTTGCCTATTAAATTTAAAAATGATCATGAAACAGATACAGACATCTGAGGCCCAGACCTAAAGAGGTTGTAGCGCCACTGATTTATTTTTTTATTTTTACGACATGGCCTACTTCACCACCGTTGCCTTGTATACTTGTTAACTACTTCTCAATCATCAGTTCTATCCTAAGCATTCGCTTCCGTATTATTGTCACTACGTCTTATCAAAATACGTACACAAAAAATCGAATCATAGAAGCACAAACGATGTGTATCAGACGGTAAAAATCTAAGAACTAAAATTAATTTTCGACTTGAGAAGTCGCGTTATTAATTTAATCCTCACCGATGCAAGGAGAGGCAGTTATGAAACTCGACGGTTCAACTCTCCCGTGCAAGGGTTTTCATTTTCTTTTATTTCATAGAAAGCAATCAAACTGAATTTTCTCTTGGTATCTACCGGGGAACTCAAATGAACATTTCTTACGTTTAAAAATAATTTTCTTTTCACCCTTGTGACGTTTTTCGCTTATTATCTTCGTGTTTCGCACTGTAATGTTACTTTTACGTATAATGAGTTCTCTGTTTGAATGCTTATTGATAAAAGTATGCACAATTCAAAACATAGAATTAGATTGAAAAATATTAGATAAACAATCTTTTTCTGGCTTAACCCAACTAGCAGAATACTAGATTAATAGAATATCAATAGTGTATTTAATTAAACATCAATTAAAACATCGCTTCGATATTAATTAAGACACTTTTTATATTTTATTACGTGTAAAACTAATTAGAAAATGCAATTACAGTAGTATTTAGAGAATAATATAATTAATGCAAATAATTATTTATGTTTAAGTCCATTAGACACAGGTTTTAGTCACTTCCTATTAAATATTTTACGAAACTGAGTCAACTGAAACTTATTCGGGTTTAGGACGTCTTAAAATTATAAAATTAGGTTTTCTGGCCGCGTCTGTTGGTTGTATGAACGCAGAAATTACCAAATTCAATAATAGATAGTATGGAATGTTTTGGTGTAGAATATTTTTGTTTATGTAACAGGGGGCAAACGGGCAGGAAGCTCATCTGAGTTTATGTGATGCCCACGCCCAAGGACACTTACATTGCCAGAAGACTCGTAAATGCGTTGCCTACCTTTTAAGAATTGGTATGCTCTTTTATTCGAGGGCCCTAGGTACATTGGTTCGGAAATGCTTCAGTAGGCAGCTGGTTCCACATAGTGGTGGCGGCAAAAACTAGCTTAAAAATCACTCAGTTGTGGAACGACGGACGTCGAGGTAACACGGATATTTCGTATGCATGCATGCTGCATCCGACCATCTCTCTTGAGACTCTCTTCTTTATGTCAACCGATAAAAATATATTCGTTATTGTTGAAGAGGTCTCTATCTTGCCAAAATAATTGCTAATACCTAGAAGTTAGATATATAATATTAATAAAGCCCGTTTTATTTCCAATCATGACAAAAGCAAATTATAGTACACAGCTTAGATAATTTTGCATTTTTATATTTTTTTTTATTTTGCTTGTTATCCTATATATATATACTAGCTTCCTTCAGTACCGTCGATCGGAACCACTTCACGGGTAAAGGCCTCGTTCAGCTTTTTCCAACTGACTCTGTCTATGGCTCTCTTTCTCCATTCGTTTTCTGCTACCGCTTCTATTTCTTCTAACCACCTTTTTTTTGGGCGACCTCTTCTCGTTTTTCCTCTTGGTCCTTTCCATACCGTTGTCTTTAAGGTCCATCTATTATCGGTGTATCTTGCTACCAAGGAAGTTAGATATATGGCAAACGGAAATCATCAAAATACTGATATCCTAGTTCTCTACTTCTCTTTTCCGTTTAGCCATAAATCATATTAATGAGTCTCATCATGCCGATCTTATCAAACACTAATTAATTCGCCTCTTTCATAAATTAACATCGGTATACAGCTTTCAAAAGCACTTTCTCTGTTTCAAATGTCAGAGCTATGAATTTAAATTCGTTGTTAATGGCGAACTATATGTTTTCAATTTGCATAATTTAAAAAAATAGAAATTGATTTAAATTAATGTATAAATTGCTCGTTTATGCCATAAGAGTACGTAAGGAGTGTTATTTACTTTTATACGAACTAACAGTGATTGTAGAATGGGAAAGAAAGGCGTTTTTAAAGGATGACCAGAGTTATCTATATAATATATATAAAAGTTATGTTGGTTTGTGTACGCTTCAAAAACTCACAAAGTTCAGCACCGATCGAACTGAAATTTTAGCATGATATATAATCCGCATCAAGGATTGGAGGCAATATAAGTGTCCATAGACGGATAACATCAGATGAGCCTCTTACCCGCGTGCCCCTGTTCAATAAAAAAAATCGGTTGTCTGCAAAGTCGGTTTACTGACGATAGTTGAACGTGACAACGTCATAAAAAAATATTGATGGGATGGTTGCATTTTTCAAAAAAAAAAAAATTATTTAATTTGTTTGATAGGTATTTTGTATGGATATAGAGAAGGAGGTAAATGGAAATCACA
This sequence comes from Pieris napi, assembly GCF_905475465.1. Classification (NCBI taxonomy): domain Eukaryota; kingdom Metazoa; phylum Arthropoda; class Insecta; order Lepidoptera; family Pieridae; genus Pieris; species Pieris napi. The sequence goes on from NC_062244.1 coordinate 10,844,024, forward strand.
ATTGAATTGATCAAGTTACATTTATTTGTACGCATAAATACAATTATGTCAATTTTAAATGGAACGCCTCAGAGTGAGGTAACGCCGCATGAGTTATGTTTTTTCTTGCGTGCAGCCGGCTCCATCGAATTATAAGACGTTGTCACGTCAAAAACCCAATCACGGTTCTCGGTTCGGTCCAGTTAAATATTATTTAACGAAAAACAATGCATGAATTCTAACCATAATAGTGAAGTTCCGGTAGAATCGAAATTATATACGAAGAATATTTGACCAGATATGGGTCCGTACTAAGCTGTGAACGGCATTATAGTGAGCATCAACTCTTAAGGTCTAGAGAAATTCACTATACCTATTACATTATGAACTCCATCATCACATACTCCATACTTGAACAGTTCTCATCGCATGCGCCAGTTATTTAGGAACAATTTAGAAAAAATGCAAGATTTATCTTTGGGAGCCAACAAACAACTTGTACAGTAAAATAAAACGCCAGGCCAAATCGAGGTGTTAAATCCGAAAGCTAATCACGTACTAGTCTATCGTCCTTAAAAACGATCTTCAGATATCTGAGGTCAACATCCTGTAAGGGCTGTACTGCCAAAAATTTATAATTATTACACACATATTCGGACTCTTCCTACTGATTGTGTTGGTATCAATTAATATAAACCCACCAACTAAATTACAATTTCTAATATATATACCTTTATAGTAATAAATATTTATATGTATATTTTTTTAATTGTAATAGATTTCGGAAGTAAGTGTTAATGTGTTTGAAATACTTGCTGCATAAGACCAGCGCCTTTTATCAGTATCCTAATTGCGACAGCCCTACGTTCCTGCGTTTTTATGCAAATTCAATGTAGTCCTCCCATCCGTCGCGCTAAAGCCATGACCTTGGTAAAGCGCCGTACAAAATCTCATTATTGAGATTAGGATCTCTAAATTTACAGAGTAAATTCTCTATATACAATATTTGTAACTTATATGGCGCAAGCAATAGATAGGCATGAATAGCTATTTCCTATAAAGAATAAAAAAACATTTAGTGTTACCGATATATGATTGATGCGTGTATTGTATAAGCAATTAATACAGTTACATTACAATTGCATACGCGTTGTATAACTTAAATCAATCTATTTGCGATTATAACTAAACAAGAAACATACACGTCGAATTTTAAACATCGTATTCTTTATTAGTTTATAAACAAAATTTACAAAGAAATCATAACTGTACGCCTAAATTAGCTACTGTATATATATGTTTGACCTAATCAGTCTCAAGTATTATGTTAATATTAATTAGAAAAAATGTAGTTAGTATTGGAAAGAATTGTTTTTGAATTTTTGTAACGAATGAATCCAAAAATCCTGGTCCGATATCTAAAGTTCATTAGAGTCCTAAAGTCCAAACATTTCCATTTTTTTTTCTTTTATATAATATTTTCCAGTCGTGGATAACCATTTGTAAGGAAACTTGCATGGTTAACCAGTTGAAGGTAGGTATAAGGATGTGAATAAATTATTTTGTTAACGCAAGTTAAACCACGAAGTTAAACCAATCACATACTAAAAAGCCGCAATTTTATATAATGATTTAAGCGGTTATAAATAATTCATCAAGATTAAAAGTCTATCTATATAGGTCACGATACAGGCTAAGTGATAAAGTAATTAAACTTTGATTATTAAAAAAAATCTAAATCTTATGCGTCAAGTCAAGTTACAATAACTCCCAACGCATCTGAAACCCTAATCGAAATGTTACAGTTGTAGAATCTTCGTTGTATAATCAAAAATGAATATTAATTGAACTAGTATTGAAGAAGCGAAATCAAAAGGTCGCGCTAATAAATTAATTCTAAATGTCAAATTATGACCCCTAACATCAATCTCAATTCCATGCCTCTGAAGATAAAATTTGTATCTTTACATCAAAGCAATAAATTACCATTAATCACGGAATTGGAGCATGATGAATAAATAGATGATATAAGATATTCCGATATCCATCGTATCGAACTTGGTTCGATTAAAAAGCTCAGGGTTCAATTTCAAATTAAAATGCTTTGTATAACTATATTCAAGGAACATCGGTGGATTTACCAGCACGCTGAACAGGCTGGAGCTTAGGCCGGCAGACTTTCGGGGCGGCAAATTTGGATACCGAATTATTTTTGACACTTCATAGAAATCAAAATGATTTCTATATGACGGTTTTCTGATGTTATTAATAGAAGTCTGCGACAAATTTTGCCAATGACTTTCCCGACTAACTTGTCATTATACATTATGTCTAGCAAACTTGAATATTCTAGAGTAAAACAGCTAGTTCATCGCCATCAGCAATCAACCTCTGCGTATTCAGCTTACACTTTGAACGAGTGAAATTGCAGAAAATGTGTTTCATCAACCCATACATATGCGGCAAAAACTACACAGCCTATACCTTGAAGATATGTAAATCTTCCACTGTCTAGATAAAGCCTGCAGAAAAAACATAGAGTTCATTAGGAAGGTAACGTACCGTTAAGGTAGCAAACATGTGCAAGAACAACACCACCACACCAACAAATAATGCTTACTTTATCTTTCGCCTTCTTCTACGTGTGTAGAAAAAACGACACTAACAATAGAAAAAAGTTATTTAATACATTGAAAGTTTTATTATAACGCATTATCTAGTGAAACAAAGTTTATTTAAATATAACAAAAAAATATTTGTACTCAAATTAAAGTAATGGACATTTTTAAATGTTCACTATGCTAACTTCAGGGTGTTCGTTTTTTGTGACGGTGTGCGTGATTTTTCCCTAACGCGCCAAAAGAAGTATAACTTCAAAAATATCAGTCATGACTTATGGATTTAGAGACAACTAGAAAATATCACCTTTTTAGTTAATTTAAAAAGAGTGTTTCATGAAAATTATAATGAAAGGCTTTAAACAACTTTGATGATATTATTACGTCATAGCCGGAGCGATGCAACCCGACCTTTGCCGTACCTTCACATCCGGGTCAACGATGGCATTCTTTGTATATGAATAACTAGTTTCCTCGTAGTGCACATTGACAAAATATCATATCACACTTATTTATTTAATTATAAGTAATCTTACAGCTAACATACATATTATAAAACAAAACACTTCGACAATACAAAAAGCCAAAACATATTACATAGATAGGCAATATACACGAAACAGAAAACAAATAAATAATTAATAGACAAAAATATATATAAAAAAGAAAACTAAAATTTATCATTTGAATAATACTTAATATTTCAAATTACTGCTTAAACAAAATTAGTCTTCCAGCCTCTTCAAATACTTTCTCACATCTTCTTTGGTGAGGTGGTAAATATCAATATCCTCACTTAGGAGACTGTTTCTACTCAAGCAATATTTTAAGAAAACTTTACAAAGACTCTTGTCTCTGACTCTTTAATTAACGTGGTTTCGGTTCTTAAAGAAACAATACAATTAGATTGACGAGTTAATTTGGAAGTTAGCGTTTCTATCTTTTGAAGATCTATATTGTTTTCACAAAATACGCAAGATCTAGCCTGCTTAATTTAATGAGTTAGTGAAAGGATTTACACAAGCAGTTACATAATACTGCATATGAACTGTTAAAGATGTGCACAGTATTTTAGCGTTTCGCTACTTTCTAATAACACAGCGCTTAAGAGTGTAATTTTATTTCAAAGTGCGCTGAGTCAATAGGTTATTACAGCGTTCTTCATATTCGAGCAGATACTCGCTGTGGTTAGGTTAGGGCTAGGGCTAACAGCCATCTTAGAACATCTGTACCACCAGGAGGCTAGCAAATTCTGTCTTTAAGGTACGCTTTTCTCTTTAATGGCTGTAGTAACAGAAATACCTGGCAGCTGGTTCTAGTAGGAGCGTCAATAACTGTCTTTAAAACGATTCGCGGTGGAACACCAGACGTCAAAGTGATTTTTTCACTTTGACTTAAAAGTCCCTAAATTACCAATATTGGAAAAATATACCATCCACGTGTATTTATCATAAATACGGTAATAACTGCGCTTATAAGAGAACAGGTGACAAACCCGAATTAAAAATAACGATGAATTATTAAAGCTAAAGCATGCAAATACAGGGGTCTAGGCTCAGAATATGATTTTGTCCCAATCGGTGTCGAGACCCTTGGTCCGTGGGTACCTAGCGCTTTAAGGCTTTTTCAAGAAATATCAAAAAGGTTAGTCGAGTAGTTCGGTCTCCTGTGATAGAGATGGAAGATCTGGTAGCTACCTCGGACAAAGATTTAGTCTCGCTATTCAAAGTGGGAACGCTGCCAGTATCTTCGGAACCTTGCCTAAAGGACTCCTTTTAATAATATATTTTAGTTATTATATTTTAAGGTTATTTATTCATTAGAACCCTCTAATTTAATTTAATAATATCAGTTTGTTAGCATATCGTATATCTAATATTATATTATAAGTGTTTCATTCTAAATATTATATTATTAAGTAAGATATAATATGATATAGGGCATTTACAAAATTAAATAACAAAATTAAATAAAGTTATTAAGAAATCAATGTTGACGCCAAATACTTTAACCATTTAAGTACGTCCATCCACATCCAAGTAAGCGACTTATTTGTTTTAATTTAAACGTAATGGAAATATTAATTAAAAACTTTAAATGTCTAGGTTTTTTTATTCGACTTTTGCCTTTTGTGAAACCTACATTCTTCATAACAAAAAACTTTGTTAAGTTCAAGAGGAGTTAAATTGCCGTCGCATTTCTCATAAAATTTACACTAGGACGCCTAGAATTGCAGTGAAATAGAATTAATTTTTTTTTACGTGTTTATAAACCAGTTGTTAACACAAAAAATTTTCTTTGTTTTATGCATTTATTTGTGTTTTAACTAGACTTTATTATATACATACTATATATACTATTTTTCTACACGTCAAACGCCATTTTTCGATATAAAAGACTGAATACTAAAGTGTTTTATTAATTTATGTGTAATAATTTTATTATTTACCTAGATAAATCTTTATTATTATTTCTTAAGAGGTTCAAAAGATGTTAATACAATTAATTAATAAGTCAAAATAATATAAATATAATAACCATAATAATAATAAATTATATTTCAGGTTTTATGGGTTTTTTTTAGCACAAATATTCTGTGCTACACTTTACTACTTAAAAACCTTTTAAAACAAATAATATAACTTTCTAAACAGTGCTTGCAACTAAAACCACATAAAAAAATAACTAACATTTGTGGACCTCAGCAAAGTATAAAAACTGTTACTACAAAGAGGCCTCTCTAGTAGGTCTCAAAGCTTTACGATAATTTGAACAAACAAGTTAGCGTGTGATATAAAAAAGTGACCGCTAGATAAGCTCACGGCGTTATCAAACTCACGGGCATAAAGAGGAAATCCACGTTACAAAATGTTCGGTAATCGTATAATAATATTTTAATTCATAAGTTTAGTAAACCTTCATATCATACATGTGGCATAATATAATTTTTGCTTTAATAAAATTATTTTTACGTTAATTTTTCTACGTATACTACTGGTATAATTTAAGTAGTGTATTTATTTTGATTGTATGTAGAACTATTGTTTTTCAGCATGTATGTCCAGGGGTTGATCGTGTACAGCAGTGCGAGCGACCCTAAGGCCTCCTTGATGCAGCCTTATTGGAACACGAAGTGGTTTTAATGGGGATTGCACTTCTTAACTCTAACTAAAGATTCTAGTGTGATTCCGAACCTCACATACCCCTGCTACTTTCCAGAGTAAATTAATTTAGTTTTTATTTATTCATCTTAAGTTAGGCTAGATCGTTATGTTACACGTGTATTATTTTTTTTTATCAACGCTTCAGAATGCTACTATTATAATCAAACAAGCACTATTTTTTTTATTTTCCTATACATAGCAGCGAAAATGGAGTCTAATTATATAATTTATTTTGCACATTCTACAAGATTATTTCTGTCCAAATATTATTGCGAACTCGCGCACGTACAGTATACAAATAACTAAATTCATAAAATCTACTTAATGAAGATTACCATTGCAACTTTAACCTACCTTCACGCTCATTTTAATGCAACATTTAATTAAAACTGCATAACTTTTCGCAGAACGCTTTTTCTATTAAAAATATAGTATGAGCTTTAATGAAAGGAAACATTTTAAAACTCAATTAATACTGCGCTGCATCTAATCGTTTAGCTACTGTTTATTAATTTTTGTATTGTAATAACTATAAGAAGTCAAGTAGTGCAATGATGGCCTAGTGGCTTCAGTGTCAGCCGGGTCGTGACTTCAAATCACAGTTTGGCACTGGAGTTTGCTTCCTGAGCGTTCAAGAATTGCTTGTACGTTGGAGAAAAACTTGAGGAAGTTATCATGCCTTAAACCCACAGACCGATGTCAGGCAGAAAAGGCTAATAAATACTTGCTTCTTAAAAAAAAAAAAATGTTCAAAAAAAGAATATAAATAAAAAATGTGCGTGTACTAGTGTACACACGTTAGTAGTGAAACTTCTTTATGACCTTATTTTTCGAAAAATTATCTATAATATGCAACTTTACAGAAATTGGTTAAATAAAGTTAAATTAGATAAAGTTTAACAAAAGGCTTTTAATATCACAGACTTGAATACAAATAATACAATTATTTCATTTTACCTTATTACCACTAAGATTATTTCAGAATTTCATAAATTGTAATAGAATTTTTAGTATCATTGTTATCGATATTATACATTTTTGTTATTAATGGTTTAGAATCTCTTTGAATCAACCCTAGAAGGGACAAGAAAAAGACGCGCGTAACGGTCAAATGTGACGCGTAACCAAAAAATGTGACGCGTAACGAAAAAATGTTACACAATTTTTTTTCCAACCCCGATAAAGAAGTTTCACTTCAAAATCTGTGGTCTATTCTATTGTTTGTCGTAAGTTATCTACATGATCATCGTGACTTCCAGAAGCAAGAACTCATATAAACACGTTAAACAATAACTTGACCTAATGGCGGCTATAATATCATCGGTCAATGTATAACGTTAACTTATAGTCATCAGCCCGTGGTGGAAATTTGTGCATATAATATTTAATATAGAGAAAGAAGAAAGTGTCCAACGTCCAACAGTCTCTATTAGGGAATGACACTGTTCTTGTGTTGTGTGTGTGTTGTATTTTCTATTTTACACTAATATTATTATTTTTTTTTCTTAAATAACTAAAAGTCGATAAAATTTGTTAAGTCACGAACCCAGTGTGACATACATTTGTGCACCTGTGTCATTTCTACTTTGTAATTGAATAGATAATTAGATTGTCTTGGGTTCATATATTCAACAATTCTTGTTTCAATCTCTTTCAACTCAGTTCCTCTAATAATCCACAGTTTTCAACTAAAAGCTCTTCTTTACATCTAATTGTTATTTTTGTAAAATTATAGATCTATTTAAAAAGTACATTATAATTCCAAATTTAAATATTTTCCCGATTTAACGTTTCAAATTGAAAAGCAAATATAAATTTATTAGAGATCGGCTAAGCTTATAAACGAGGTCATACTGTCCTAGCTCGAGTTGTAAAAATTATATCTTACAAAATGCCGCTTCTACGCTATTAAACGAATAACTGAGTTATTAATCTTGTAATTATTTTTAACACCGGATGCAGTAGGTAAACTGCATTTATATAGATTACATTCATCGTGTACATACCTTATTTATGACGTCAAGTTGAACTCAAACCAATGAAGTCGTGTGTTCCTGCAATTCAAACAAAACAAATTATTTTTTTGTTCTGTGACTTAAACAATACATAGTAGAAATTCTCATAACAATAAGTATTTTTTTAAAAAACACTTTTGTAACGGATTGAAGCTATGTATTATTATAAACTTTAATTATTTTACATAATTTTAAATTTTTCGCGTACTTAACAGCGTGCGTGTTCACGGTGACGTGACTGAAGACAAAAGGTGTTGAAAGTCAAAAAGTATCACAGCTGTAGAAAAAGTTATATTATCTGTATTTATTTCCCCGGAGTTAACCGGCACGCGAAAAATTAAAAATAATTATAAGTTTATAATAGCGTCAATCCGTTCAAAAAGTGTTTTCTTTAAATGTGTAAAAGTTATGCTAATAAAAGACAATACAATAAGCATTTTATTCAACAAAATTTTTACGAGACTATAGCGCCCTTGGCCGAATGTACTTTTAGTGAAATAACAAAGAAAGCTATCTTCAAAACTTGTAATGCAAAGCTCGTACATTTGTGGTATGCAGTTCCATTAGCAAACGGCATGGTCTATTGTAGTCGAGACCACAAGTCCCGGTGGCTTAAAACTGCCACAGATTATAATATTCGCTTAGAAAACCTGAGAATAACCTCTAACAATACAACCTTTTCTACGTTATTTAGTTAACCAATGGTGTTTAGATTCTGTTTGGGAAATCAAAATATCATTAAGATATCTATATTTGAAGGCCTAAACAAACTTGTTACCAATCGTGGTCTTCATACAAATAAAACCATTTTTGGAAACATAAGTTTTGCTTTATAGTTTATAGCACTATATATTGTATTTCTTTTTAAGTGTTTCCTTGATTAGGAATTTAAAATTGTACTAGTGTAGCCCTTCAGGTACTAAGATTAAACCCATTAGTGGTTTTTTGGTGTTTTATGTACTATTATTTTTAGCATTAATAAATATACAGTTAAAATCTGTTATACCGACATCTAAGGGACTATTCATTTGGTCGTAAAAACCGATAGTCGTAACAGCCGATGACGTTGCTAAGTACCTAATACAATATAATTCTGCCGGGACCTGTGACTTTGGTCAATATAACCGGTATGTTGTTCTAAACGATATTGTCGTAAACAATTTTGGCTATATTTAAAAAATAACTATACTGATTTTACAGCTAAAGAACATTTTAGATGCATCTGATCAAAATCATGTAACTTTTCCCAGTTGAGTCTATAGAGATATCACTTTACATAACGTGAGTATGAACACGAGTGCCTACGTGATCTAACGCCCTATGGGATTTATTGCTTACACGGAAAAAATATAGCTCGCATTACGAAGACGCACTGTTCGCCAGTTATCCACGATGAGCATATCCAATGTGCTAAATTAGAAAATAACTGGCGGTGAACGTTTGTCAATGGCAAATAAATGAGGCAATATTGAACAACAGAAAGCAGTAAATTAGACCGAATTTTGTTCTATTCTATGTGAGTCTATATTCTAGGTGATTTGATATTTATAAGTCGTGTTTGTTAATTGAATGTTTAACGAAACCTTATTTAGATGATATAATATGATTTTTCCTTGTAAACTTTTGTCTTTTAACATATTTTAGACGCAATACACTCATATACTTAACCGCATATGTGGTATAAATGCTTCGGAGACTTAACGTGACTTGAAACGCAAAGGTGTTGAATTTGATTTTCGGAAAAACAATATTTAAATTGCAAATTGTCTGTTAATTCTACACTAAAAATTATAAATGTAACAGGTATATATTCACGTCATAGTGGGGTATAAAATAGAGAGCTATTGTATATATCCAATACCATCTCATAAGTGCTTCATTCATGTGTTTGTAATCCTACGATTTCTGTTTGGAAAGCATCAAATAAAACGTGTGTGTACTAACGCGTGTAGCTAGAAGTTATACTTCTTTGGCGTAACAAGATAAAAATCTTTTCAAAAATTTTATCTTTCGTCTTATTCTAAGTTTGTAGAAAAAACTACACTAACAATAGAAAAAAAATTATTCCCTAACGAGCCAAAAGAAGTATAACTTCAAAAAAACTAAAATGTTGACTGTAGCTAACTTCAGGGTGTCGGTTTTTTGTGACGGTGTGTGCGCGCATCGTAAAAATTTACTATAATTATATAATTTTTCCCTAATGCGCCAAAAGAAGTATAACTTTAAAAAAATATCTATATAGAGATAATAATAAGATAATAACAAGTATCCATATACATTATATGGATACTTGTTATTATCCCAGTCAACCATTATATCGGAAAACACGTCAGTCTTTGAGAGCTTTACATTCCAATACATTTTCGTCACAAATACTCAACTTTCGGGTCACCGAGTCACGATACACGAGTAATTTGGGTCAAGAGTGGCAAGTCGATAAAATGACCCTCTTTAAGCAGCTTTTTTCTTATATCCTATTAATATTAAAAATGCGATCTCTGTATCACTTATCAGACTTTCACTCAAGACTACTTTAAATAAAATATTATATTTCTAATATAAGGTAAGCATTGTCTGGGACTTTCTTTATAAATAATGCATAACTATTACATTATGATAACTTTACGGTTTTAATAAAACGTTTAGTCACGTCTTGACTATCAATGATAAAAGCTTGAATCTTTGAACTAACTTTCAATATCAAAATACAGTACCTACCTACCCACCGCTCGATTCTGGAGCTATCTGTTTTTTTTTAAATCCTTATGTGTTAGCGATAGATTGCCTTTAGAAAATTAGCCACAATTACCTGTTGAAATATTTGTATAATTCATTTGCTAATATAAATTGCAACTGTATACGTTTTATTAGATTTTACATCATTACAAAGAAAATAATGTAAAGAATTTAAAAAAATTGTTGCCAGCTATGTCATCCACGAGTGTTGCCAGATGTAAACTGGTATATTTATCAATTATTTCCAGTTATCATAGTATCCAGTTAAAAATTGGCCGCAAGGAGAGGTTGCCATGCTTTCAATAAACGATTCTAGCTCGCATAGTCCATACGTTTCCTCTTAAATTCAACTGCTTTAGACACTTATTTTATCCAATTTGTTATCTGTTTCATTTTGGCATACACATTTAAGTACCAATAAAAGTATCAGCCACCGTATACAGTTTCCAAAAATGTTATTTCATTTGGCGATAACAAGACCTCATATTTATACGGTAACGAGACTTCAAGTCAGTATCCCTAATAAACTAATATATTTAAAACTCGACACACAAAGCTCGTACATTCCAGAACCTCTTCCAGGTTCTCTTTTTAACAATGATACCTTATTCTCTCTTTCTTCCGTAGAGTTCATTCAATTTCCGATATTTAATTTGTTAATGCTCCATACAACCAATATACTCCTATTCGAAAGGTCAAAGGTTGTAGCGAAAGCGATGGCTTTCACAATGACTCGGCCATGCTTTAATGTCATAGATGAGCTGGTGAGAGCTCCGTACAGTACTGAGAAGAATCGAACTAATGAATCTCCTTTCCTGCGGAGTGCAATTCGTTTTATGTCAGCAAAAATCTTTTACTGACACTCGACTCCAATAAATCTTTAGTTATAAATAAGATTATATTAAGTAGAATGGAATTCAGGTATAAAAAGGTGTGTACTGTGTAGACGTTGTATCTTATAAACGTGGAAACATACATGCCAGTCTCATATAAGGTTGAAATATTCATTTATAGCTGTTAACTAAGCTGGAACGAAGCTGTCAACCAAATTCTCTCGACTCCAATAAATATTTAGTTACAAAAAGGATCTTTACTTATCTCTATGATTGAAGCAATAATTTTTAAAATAAATTTCAGGTATAAAATGATTCTAGAAATGTCTATAGACATGGAATCATACATATTCATTATTGATATCTTAAGGCTCTATCCCAGCACGAATTGCTGTGTCAGTATCGATCTTTCAAAACGGATACATAAACTACTTAACTCCACCATATATTTTTTCCATTCTCCCTACTTCAAGAAATGATAACGAAAAATGGAAAGAAACAATGTACTTTTTAGGTGACCATATAGGCCCTTAAGCTGAATCAATGCTGTCAATAGACATACATAATGTTACAAACATATTAAACTAAAACATGTTTCACATAGTTTCACAACAGTTAACACTGTCGTGTCTATATTTAAATAACAAAAAACCACAATGTAACATAACACATAAAGAAAACGTTTTCCTAGTCATAAATGTCGCTCCAAAGTACCGTAGGCAAAATAATCTGATAATCGAATTGACATTAGACATTTACGCAATCGAAAATATCTGCGCTTTAACGAACAAAAGATGGAATACGACTCGCATTGTGTTCATAATAACTCGACCGCAATGAGAACATCCCGCCGTTCGCTATTCGATTACTCAATTGGAGATGATTGCGGACATAAATCTGTGCATGACAATCAATGCGAAATGTCATTGGGCTGGTGACTTTTGGGACTCAAATAATATTACGTTGAGTATCATGTAATTACAGCGACGTCCGTTGATTAAAAACCAGTTTATATTGCATTTTATCAATTTAATTGTATGAAAAAAAAAACAAATCAAACATCGCTTTAAGCGGTATTTAATATTTCGTACGTAAACATAAAACAGACCGTTTACCGTTCTATTTACCGTTTTTTTATAAATATTCCAATGTGTTGTATCTCAGACTTTACAAGTAAATGCATGTTGAGAAATATACATTATACATGCAAACATTATTACATTATAAACAGTCACAATGTTGTAATTCATAAAAATAAAGTATAAGTAAAAATTCATAAAAATAAAGTACAAGCAATTTCAAGAAATTCCGATAGAAAAAAAAGGTAAGAAATTCAACCGGGGTTTTTGCTATACGCCTTATACCTTTCCTAAATAAGTTATTCATCCTGCCACAATATCAATCAGCTGTCCCATGGACGAGGTGGGCGCAGGTCAATGACCGTGCGTTATCCAATAAAGGCGAAGCGGAGATGCCACTAATCAAAGACCTCGATAGCGGTGAGATTTTAACAGGTTTCCTAATGCGCTGTGACCGCTGACCGTGTGTTGTATAACGAAGCCAATCATCACGGGAAAGTGAATATCGGAATTCTTTTAAATGGCGAAAGTTATGATGACAGGTAATTTACAGAATTAAAATTTTTAGGTATATATACAGAAAATAGTGAGCAGTGACTAGCGGCTTAAGTGTGCGACTCTCATCCATTAGGTCGTAGGTTCGATCCCCGGATGTGCACCAATGGACTTTTATTCTACGTCTAACGGGGAAGGAAAACATCGTAAGGAAACCGGCTTGCCTTAGACTCAAAAAGTCGACGGCGTGTATCAGGCACAGGAGGCTGATCACCTATTAGATTGACAAATGATCATGAAACAGATACATAAATCTGAGGCCCAAGCCTGAAAAGATTGTAGTGCCACTGATTTATTTCTATTTCGTTTTATACAGAAAATAGGTGTACCGTGGGTATCCAGTTTTAACAGGAAATTGGATGCAGATAATATTTAGTTGCTATTATTAGTAATCAAATGTCTGCAGTGTATTAATCTAACGATAATAAGAGTATAATCAGGTCACATAGACAGGAAGGAAGTTTTATAGTCATAACTCAGTAAGGCGATCACAGTTATTATAATAATCTTTTTCTAGGATATAATTTTAACTGCTAAGTTAAATAAAAGATAACTTCATCATAATACTGCCTACCGATGTTGTTATAAAATTGAAAGTGTATTAACTATTAAATACGTAGAGGGAGATGGGAGGTTACAAAGGGCAACTTGAAGTGGAATTTACGTTTTATAATCCTGAGCACGGCGAATTTAAATTTATTGAACAAGAAAACATCTGATAACGCTGTAAATATTTGCATTAGGCTACTCCATAGAGATTCCATCACAGGCGCTTGACTGGAATCCTCAAGAAAAGCGGAAATATGGCAGTGCCAAACAAACCTGGTACGGCTTGCAGATGAGGCAAAGAGATCCGAAAAAACTTGGAGCGTGATACGCATGAGAATAAATGAATTAGACGTAAAACGTCCTTGACTCAGACTTAAGTTAGTAGCAAATATTGAAAACACCGGGCCTCGTAATAACATAAAATAAGACCACGATCAAGCTACGGTCAATGCCATCGACCATGAAGCCCGTGGGCATGAAAACAACGTAACATTTAAGCATTTATTTACGTAATGTTCCAATGCTTTAACTGACATTCATCTTAATGATAAGAATAATACAAAAGAAATCCAACAGGTGAATTCGAAAAAAACAACATTTTCTTACGTAGGACATCTTCAAAAAATTATATTAGTAATGCTCTAGATATTTTTAACAAATCCTTTGGTTCAATTAATCTTTGGACTATTATCAACAGACTGTTTGGACAATTATCTTTCAGTACCGTTAAAAAATTACATCCAATCGCAAATGAAGTAAAGCAGAAATAGACAATCGCCACACAAATCTTCACGAATCACGATAAAAACAGTTATTCATATTTCAATACTTTCAAAAACAATGCTGTTTATATAAATGGTCAAGAAATAACGGTCGGTGACCCGACGAAGCTCCAACCTCAACATACTGACTGTAACGGTCCGGAGGTTTTTGTTAAGAATTGTCGGACATCTTGTATGGCAATTTGTTTCATTCCGACGTCATTCCTAGAAAGGAATCATAGGCTACGTACACACCGGAGGCTGCTAATAGGCGTTAGACAACGTAGCTACTAAAAAAACGTGTGTGTACTTATGTACATACACGTTATACTTCCTTGGCATAACAAGATAAAAATCTCTTCAAAAAAATTTAGGTTTCGCCTTATTCTATTTGTAGAAAAACCAATACTAACAATAGAAAAAAAATTGAATCTCTTTTTCCCTAACGAGCCAAAAGAAGTATAACTTCAAAAAACTAAAACTATAGCTAACTTTAGGGTGTCGGTTTTTGTGACGGTGTGCGCGTACATCGTAAACATTTACTCTCATCATTTTTCCCTAACGCGCCAAAAGAAGTATTTCTTCAAAAATAACAGACATTATAGAAATAATATATTGTACTAGAAGACAGGTGTGCTGTTACATTTGAATTAAGAACATTGTCAACTGGCTAAGTCAACTGAAATTTGTTTGCGCCATTAAGGCCTAAGGTCCATAATATACAATGATTCATCTTTATGAAGCAACCAATTTTAGTGTCATAGCTGATTTCACAATGTAAAATTACCAATACAAAAGTCACCAGTACTTGCGCAATTAGTGAATAATAATATAATTTCAAAGGCCGGCAACACACTTTCGAACCTTCTGGCAATGTGAGTTTAATCACTTAACATCAGATGAGCCTCCTGCCGATTTTCCGAATGGTACAAAAAATAAACATTAACAACCTGCCAGTACGAATGTACCCCGAGTTGACCTTTCATGAAGATTCTCGTTAATCAAGGCTTTTTATGAATGCTCTTCCGTCGAGGTTTTATATCTAGCGATCTATTCTAATCAAAGTACGCATTAGAACGCATAACCATTACTTGGCGGGTGCTTTTAACCTCGACCTCTTTCTAGGTGTTGTGTTGTTTTTCTTTTTTTTTTTTTTATAGAATAGGGGGGCAAACGAGCTTGCGGGACGACCAAAAAGGGCAGTCCACGCAGCCCATAGACACCCATTTTTAATGCCGGCCTTTGAGGGAGGAGTAGGCTCGTTTTTTAAAAATTTGGAGGTCGTATCTCTGAGGGAAGACCCCTCCCGGGAGCCGATTCCACAGTTCGCTAGTTCGCAAAAGAAAATGCCTTGTGAAGCGGACCGTGGAAGACCTCCAACCATCAAGATGATGCTGGTGAAATTTAGAGGTCGTTCGGCTCGTACGGTGATGAAAAGAGGCAGGAGGGATCAACCCAAACAATTCTTCCGAACACTCTCCGTGATAAACTTTGTAAAAAACGCAAAGAGACGCAATGTCTCTGCGTAGCGATAGAGAATCAAGCCGATCAGTAAGACATTGGAGATTGACAATTCTTACTGTATTAAAGCAAAATCAGTCTTACCCTAGCGGCTAATAGTAACTTGAACGTGATGTCTAACCCAGGACATTAATAGCTTTTTATATTCTTTTCAGTTGTCTTCTTCAGTGCTGAAGGTCGCGTCAATGTACTGCCTACTGCTCTGGTAGTATATTTATGTTACAGGATGCAAGAAGGCAGAAGGCTCACCTGATGTTAAGTGATACCGCCGTCCATGGACACTCGCCAGAAGGCTCGCAAGCACGCAGCCGGACTTTTAAGAAATAGTACGCTCTTTTCTTGGTGGAGCCTATTCCTCATTGGTTCGGAAATTCTTCAGTGAGCAGCTGGTTCCCTAAGTGGTGGTGCGCGGCAGAAATTGCCTTAAAAAAACGCTAAGTTTTTGAACGACGGACGTCGAAGTATATATATATATCTCTCTACCTCTATCAGTCTAGCTTACCTTAGCGCAACTGTTTTATAATATGTGTGCAAATATTAACGCTTTTTTGTACGGCAAGGTAAGGTATGGATTTTGGTCTAATTCACTAGCTTACCTCCTTCTCTTATTAAAAATAAAATAAAAAAATCTGTGGGCACCATGATCAATGTCACTAATAGGCAAGTAGGTGATCAGCCTTCTGTGCCTGACACACGCCGACTTTTTGGGTCTAAGGCAAGCCGGTTTTCTCACGATGTTTTCCTTTACCGTTTGAACGAATGTTAAAATGGAAATGGAAAGAAAGTCCATTTTTGCAGTCAATGCAATAAAAAAATCCCTTCATTCATTATTTCTCATCGTAAGCATACTCCAAAGGATTTATTGGAAGAAAACTTAATTGTAAATACAAATACAGTACAATATTATTACAAATAGTAAGAAAGGACCTCCCTCGATAAAATTACTTCAAATTTACATAAGGCGTTTATATTATTAAAACGAATTGACGCTTAATTTAAACAAAGATGCAATTTAACATACAATAAGGTGGTTGGGGGTTTCCGTACCAATTTATCAATTGACCAATGTACTAGACCCTACTGTGAAACTATTCGTATTGTTAAATGTAATATTATATGGTTGCGTAGAGATGTGGGATCTTTCTGCAACTTCTATCGCATTCACCATAGAGAGTTTCAGAGGATTATCGGATTAATACTTGCAGCTAAGTTTCATTAGAGGACCTCGAGGTAGGAAACGAAATTCCACCCGCATCACCACCATGTGAAACCAGCTGGTGCCCACTGAAGTTTTTCTAAACCAATGCGACATAGGGTATTTCAAGAGCGTGCCAGTTCTTAAAAGACCGGCGACGGCGACGCACTTGCGAGCCTCTTAGCATGTGATTGCCCATAGGCGGTATCACTTAACATCAGATGAGCCTCCTGCCCGTTTGTCCCCTGTTATATAAATAAAAAAACGTCCAGTATTTAAACAATGATCTGTAGTTGAAACACTATAAACTCAAACAGAACCTTAAAATACCCTTTATAACAATATAACACCAAATATTATTTATTTAACTATTAATAAAACAATATACGCCTTTCATAGCTCCAAATATCGCCTACAATAATAAACCATCTATTCCCAATTGAATTGTATGCCTATTATCACAATAAATTACACATCACATATTCATTGAATAGAATGAATCATTATTTTGAAATGGTTTTTGATAACATACGTAAGAGAACAATGAAGATGACGGTTTAAAAGACATAACAAAAAACGTGATGCCATTCATAAAGCAAGGGCGTGACTTCGCTTACATTTCAATCAATTTAGTTTTTTAAAACTTCTTTACTAATTCCGGTACCTCCACGAACTTTTCATATCGTCAATACGATAATGTTAGTTTTTATAAGAAACATTTTCCATATAATTATTATTCATGAGCTTCCCGAGTCCCAAATACGCCCACAGAACTTAAGTTTTACTTACAAAACATTACAATTCTATTGGAGTGACTTTTCAATTTAGCAAAAAGTTACAAATAAACAAAAAACTAAGATAAGCCATGCTATCCCTCAAAAACTGGATTCTAAACTGTCTCGGGCTATAAACGTTTCAAATACTCGTATGTATCCGAACGAACAGGTCTGAGTAGAAGTACCCTCTCAGGAGCTATGCGTTCCTGGTACTTTTCGTGTAAATATTTGACTGGACATTAAACAAACTCATGAGTTATGGAATATTTTTTGCACCTACATACGTTTGGCCTTTATGGCAATTCTTACAGAATCAACCATCTTGCAAGGCCATTAATCGGACTAAGTCTTTGTTTCGTAGAAAGAAGAAAAATTATGATCTAACTAACTTGGTTTGATAAACTTATTTTCATTTCAATCGACCACTGTCTCTGAATTGCATATAAAATTCTGCATCGGGCAAAACAAGTATATTAATGAAATGTATAGATTGAAATACTTATTCTGGCTGGATACTGAGGGCCCTTAATAAACCATGATTTCACATATCCGGCCCGTGTGCAGGAAATTCGATTATCTTCATTCGCTAATTAGACAAGGCAATAATTCACTGATAAGGATATAAAGTAATTATCGCTTATTCACGTTTCGTCACAGTGTCTTAAGTAATATAACTGCGCGTAATTCATTAGTATCGCCGTTTATTAGCAAAATGGTTTTGATAAAACTCTTTTAATACTTGGTCGGTCACAACTCAACTGATTTTAAACAATTTATAAACCTAATAATAACTCTAGCAGCTGCAGAAGATGACATCATACCCATACCAGATGATGATATTAGCCACTGGAATCTTTGGGACTAGTGAGTCTATAGAGCAATCAAGGGTTCTATAGGTTGGAGCACCACCAGATAGACACCTTCTTCCTCCACATAATACTTGTATAAGTTATGCACAAGTTTTAATTGGGTAGAACATACGCGTATTTTTAAAAATAGCACTAAACCTATCGAACGCAATGAGGTAATTAGATTTAACTGGTTTTTGAAATAACTGGTTTCATAAAGGTTTTTCCAACCGTCGAATCGTATAAGAACTGATTCGGTATTTGTTTGATATTATATCTCAATAAAGTTTATTTCTTAAGTTAAAAAACAACAAAAAGCTTAAAAACATAACAATAATATTAGAACATAAAAATGATTAAATTAATTTTGTTTGTGGAAAATAAAAACTAAAATACATAAAAGTATACCTAAGAAATGAAAATACTATTTCGCCTATACATTGTGTACGCACTGAAATGCAATATTAAACTAACAATTAAAGTAATAATACCAGAAATACTGTAAAAATAAATATAATAAATTCTGGCTGCAATGAGCCGGCCACTGATTAGCAGAAATCCTTGAAACTATATTTTAGTCTAAGGAAAAATTCAACATTTAATTATTGCGAAGTTTCCTATAACTATACTCTATTTTAATAGTCTTTAGTATTGCTTATGACAATGAATGTGAAACAATATGAAATCAACGTTAATCTGCGATGGGCCTATTTTTCGTTAACGTGTATTTTTTTTTGTGAAACTTCTTTAAGTAATAAGGCTCGGAAATTTAAAGTTTTGATAAGAAAGATATGAACAAGACTTAATAATTAGTTTGCCAAAGAAGTTTCAATCCTGAGATGTGTACTAAAAAACTTTTTTTGTGTAAGCGACAATAATCGAATAAATATTTCTTTCTTTTCGAAGGACCGTCTAAGCACATTCGAATAAACACCAAATATGGTATATCTAATTCTAATTTATATTTTCTAGCTAACGACTATGTTGTCGTCGGAGATATTAAATAACTAACGTATATGTACAACTTAAGTAAATGATATTGGTAACCCGGATGATTAAACACTACTACCTATTTCTTTTAACATCTTTTTGTATAACATTCACAGCAAATCCCAGAAAGATGCCTCTTAACGTATTGTTAAACATTATTTATTTTAAGTTCCCCTCTGTTACTTTTAATCCCATAGAATTACATCTAATTCTAATAAAACGAATTTGTTGAATATCCTAACTCCAGAACCAACAAAATCTACAGTCGCAAAGTTTGCAACATAAAACATCTTCATTAATTTCAAAAAATAGCAATTTACGAGTACCGCAGCCAGACATAATTGTGAACTTTTTACATTAAATAAACGGGAACAACCTAAAAAAGTTAACTCGGCGCAGAAAGCATGCAAGATAAAGCTGTGTTTTTGTAGGACCGAGGTCACGGTACTAATTAATAATTAACATTTGCTTAATTAATATTTTTCTATTTCGGCATCACTTATTATGTAATTTGATAAGAGTTTAGTATATTAATCACTTGTTTTTGTGCGCAACGAGTTGACAAGGAAGACGGAAACATGTGAGGCCTTTAATATTTTTATAGAAATATTGATTATTGATTAAAATTGCATTACAAGTTAGATAGAATACGGATACCGGGAAGCGACTTGCTGTTTTGCGATTATTGGTTATTGATTTGTGGATTCAGTTTTCGCACTTAGACTCTCAATAGGTCAGTTGTGGCTAAAGTCATGGCTAACTAAGCCAGCCCAACTCCTTCCGGAGCGTCCTCACTGTTCCTTAGATTCTGCACGTTGTTTAGCCACAGCCTCGCATTCTAGGACTACGTGGGTGACTGATCCCTCTGCGCTGAAACGACTTTACGACTACTGGTAGTAATAATATATCCGTCGTTTCACAACTGAGCGTTTTTTTAAGGCACTTTTTGCCGGGCACCACCCTTATGTGGAACCAGTTGCCCTTTGAAATATTTCCGAACCAATTCGACTAGGACTAGGATAGGGTTATCCTTCAAGAAAAGAGCGTACCAATTCCTAAAGGCCGGCAACGCACTCGCAAGCTCTCTGGCATTGAGAGTGTCTATGACCTATCACTTTGACCCCTGTTATACAAAAAAAAATACTAAGAGTGAGCCTAATCGCCAAAAAGGCATACAGGCCAAAAACTAAATCTTCTCTTATATCCTGTTACGGTAATAAAATCAGAACACTAATTGAAAGATTGGACATTATTGTTTCGTTTTATTTATAGAACAGGTTGCAAATAGAACTCACCTGTCGTTAAGTGATACAGCCCATAGAGACTCACACTGCCAGTACTTGCTTACGTTGCTTCCTTCATCTTTGTAATATATACGAACATACTTTAATTTTTTTATACTATTTAAAGATGAATTCTGGTTTAATTGTATTTATATTAAAAAGTAGGCAACTGAATTTATAAAGACGGAGAAATTTTAGTTTTTGATATATTTTTGTGTGATTTGTTTTTAAACAATACACACAAAAATATATGTTAGTAAACACATCTACAGCTGCTATTTTAACTGTCGGAAAATAGGACATTTACATTTGACCGATTTTGATGCTTTTAGTATGCTTTAGCAAGGAAATGTACGACCCCGTTGTAACGTTTCATGTTTTGTTCCATATATGGCCTATTTTTGCAGAAGTTATTTTGTAAAGCTACATTTAAAACAAGAAAACGTTTCATAAAATCCACTCCAATCCACTTTACAAAATACACAAATCTTGGATCTTGACAGTGATCATGATAAAGATTTATCTTAACAGCTTGGAGTTGTTTCTTACATTCAGTTTTAATTATTAGAAAAACAAATAATCCTGAATATTATTGCATATGAGACGGATATATTTTTTTAAAGACAATTCACACCAATTGACCTAGTCCCATGCTAAGCTGGTGAAGCTTGTGTTATGGGTACTAGGCAACGGATATACATACATATTATAGATAGATAGACATATAAATACATATTTAAACACCCAATTCCTAAGCACAACACCAAATACTTACCACATCGATGTTCATCTCAGCCGGGGATCGAACCCGGGACCCATGGATTCACAGTCAGGGGTACTAACCACTAGACCAATAAGTCGTCAAAATATATTAAGTTAGTAATAAATATATTTAGTTGCACACTGGCTGAATTCTCAAGAGTTGCTTTAATTATAAAAACGTTAAGGTATTTATTTTTTTAGTTTAATTTTTATATTAATAAGTTTGCTATTTTATTAGTATTAAGTTAATGTAAAAATAAGAAAATACATGAATATTTCGCTACAATTTCGGTACTATACCCGCGGGAACTGTCAAATCCCAACATTAATTACACGCCAAATAGATCGCTATCCATTAGTTTGTCTACATTTAAAGCGTGTAGATAGGAACGGATAACTAATGATGTTTTGGGGTCAATATTTCAGTTGTCCCGGGACATGCTATAATGGTCGTAATTGGTCCCCACACAGCAGCGTAGCGACAGAAGTCACGTCGGTAGAGTTATAGCGTTCGATACGTACGTGGGGTTAGTCCCTGTATGTAAAATGAATATAAGTTTAGGCGATTTTTCTTAAATTTTCTAAAATATTTCCTCTATGGAAGACAATTATATGGACTATCTTAAGTCTCTTTGTGCGTTTAACGAGTCAAAGAACAAAAAAAAACACGTGTACAATTCACACGTGGTAGAAGTGAAACCGTCAAAAATTTTGGTCCCAAGATAATGAGACAAATGTAAGTTTAATATAAATTATTAATTCTGATAAAAACTACAATAATAAAAAAAGTTTTTATAATGAATAATATGAAAATAAGACTTTTATTCACCATCGAAATGTAGTACTTATTAGACTTTTCTTTAAATATTGTTTTTATTTCAATTTATATTTTAATATTTAAGTTTAATATCAATATTTAATGTTGATTAAAACTAAATAAATAATTTAAAGTTTATACACTATATAATGCTTGCTATCTGATTTTCTACTACGTTAAATCTTATGAATTTATGTGACTCTCTTTTTACTGTCGCTTTTACGTTTCATGGACTGTCAAATCACTGCGATCCTAATGAAGTACTCACTTCAAAAAAATAACAAAATAATAATAAATCGCTATCTAATTACAATAATGCTGAGATTTTCATTTAAGAGATAGTCTTAGCGAAATTCTCACATCAAAATCAATATTTGGACATAAATATAATAAAATAAACATTGCATTACTGTTAGAATAAACAAATCCAAATAAAGATTGTACAACACGATCAAACATAACATAATGGCCCAAAAAGGAACAACATACACGCTGTCAATTCATTAATGATTCTTTTACTTAGAGACATTTCGATTTGTCTCTTCAAGTTAATAAGTAATAACCCCAAAAGCTATAATTCACTGACACACGACGCTATTTGAAAACATGCCACTTACACGAAAACTTTCCTATGTTAGCGAGGGCATTAAACAGGAGTTAAAGTTCGTCCCTCAAGCCTTCATTTAAATTACAACCCACAATACGCTTCAGGTTAACTTTGGACTGAGAGATTTTAATCAAGTTTTGTAAGTTCATCAAGACCTTACAATGAACAACTACTGTATTGACAATAAGAAACAAACAAATTATTATACGATAACTGAATCATATGTTGTACACAAGTAAGCTTTTTAATTTGTTAATTTGTTTTGCGTCGTTATTTTTTAAACTTTGTACTGTTTAGTTCTTCGTTCTTATTGTAAACTAATATAGGAGAACATTATACATTTACATTATACAGAATATTTCCGTTCATTTGTGGGATAGAAGCACAAACCCATAGATGCCACGAAACTATGTTTGAGTTCGATGGAGATCAAACCAGGAATTTAAATTTCAAACAATGTGCGTTCCACGCAACAATTATTACATTAAATAAAAACTAAAGACGACTCTTACTCTTATTATCTTATTCTTCTCTTCCGTTATACGCACTTGACTTGAGAACTGGCAGTAAATGTTAAATTAGAAGCATTTAATGTATCTTTCTTTTTTGACGTTCATATATTCGTTATATTTGCTACTCCATATGCCACGAATAGACGTGTCATATGCTACGGAGCTCCCATGAAAAATGGAGCAAAATATTGGCGAAACCCTAGAGACGGAAAACGAAGAAGAGGCCGACAGCGCAAAAGATGGGAGGACGAACTTCAACTATCAGCAGGCTACAACTTGAGAAGAGCCGCAAAGGATAGAGAACAGTGGAAAGGGATAGAGAACAGTGGAAAGCGTTAGAGGAGGCCTTTGCCAAGAGGCACACCGAACACAGAGTTTCGGAATATAAAGGCTAAATTATTATTATTGTTATTATTCCTCGTATAAATAAAGTAAAAATGCCTTAAACATGTTTATTGGTAAATTAATACGCGTAGTAATAACTAATGATATATTATATATTGCTACATATAATTTAAAAGCTTGATCATCATCATCAACCCACGATGAGGCTACTCTATGTGTAATGACGCAAACAGCTTGAAATACAATTAGATAATCGCATAAACGCTGTTACTCCGATTAAGGCATGCTGGACATAATCTGCATATATAAAACAATGCATCATTAATGTACATTAGCCGTATATGGTTATTGCATGCGTGTTTCAAACAGTTAATGGCAACCGGTATTAAAAAGGAGATGGAAATAAAATATAAGCAATTTTATACAGGTATTTGTTCTTATATGTTTGTAAGTAAAAATCAGTACAGTAGGTAGCGATTTAACGTTTTAATTGCCACTACTAGAAAGCTGAGTTCCAAACACTAAATTTATTTCCAAAAAAAAAACACAATGTGGCCCATTTCCATATTGTTATGGAATTCTTAAATTTAGTAAATTCTTTAACTGATTTATTTAATCTAGCAACTGATAGATATCATAGAGGAAATTTGAATTAAACCATAGAGAAGAGTACACTCCAAAAGATTTTGTTAATCATTTTCAGTAGACCAACATACACGATATTCTTAATGGGCGGATAGGTAGCCCCTATTTGCTGTCGTTAATTTCTCTAAGAATCCCTCCACCGTATACGACAAGATACTCACAATTATTCCATGTGCCTCGTACGAACACGAATTACCTTTATAATTCGCCAATGTATCGAATTTTATCTATGACACTTATAATGAGGATGTTGATATTTTCCACCTCACCAAAGAGGATGTTATATTCGAAGAGGCGGGAAGACTTTGACTTTGTTTAGCAGTAACAATTTAGTTTTTTCATTGAAATATTGAGTATTAAGTGTCGTTTGTTGAATGTTAAATTTCAGTGGCTTTTTGTCTATTAATGTTTATGTTCTATGTTTCATTTATATTGTTTGTCTATGTAATCTGTTTTGGCTTTGTATATTGTTTAAGTGTTTTGTTTTATAATATGTATGTTAGCTGTTAAATTACTAATAAATAAATATTTTCATATATATGTCCTAACCTAACCTTAACTTACAAACAAAATATTGCATAATAAACATGTATAGAGATAGGAAAAATTCAACCATTAAAATGTAGGTACCAGGATCTCAGAACTGTAGAGGAAGCAGTCAGTACAGTAAACAGAACAAAGTGGACGAGCGGCAATCTAACCGGACCGTTAAGAACAAGAAACGATGTCATATATCAACATCACACGGGGAAGATACCAAACATGCTACAATATTCTGAGAATAAGCCTGCGGTGTACAAGGTATATGCATTGAATTAATATGTAAATCTGAGTAAAATATAAATAATAATTATATTAAGGTAGATTTAACAACACACTCACATTGTTCTCGTAATATTCAAATAGGTGTATTACGTATGCGTTTGCTTAGAAATTTAAAATAAAGTATAAAGTTCAGTGCTTCTAATATATTGTTAGACATTTTAAATTCATTAAATAAGCCACAGTCCCTAAAAAATACAGCACCTACTCATTGGTTTTTTTTGCATGGAATCTCGCTGTCTTCCTGCCGGCCTTGAACGCCCAGCTCGGGCTGTTTTGGTGAGCGTAGCTCCGCCGGAATGGGATTTTCCCGCGACTAACGCAGTAGTGTCCTACGAGACCCGGACCTCGGCTTGGGCCGTCGCATGGTGGTTAATCGCCTGAAGGGCAGAACGGAAGCTCACTGGAGTGAGCGAAGTACGTAGTAATTGAGTCCGTCTTCCCCGGTGAAGGTGGATTTTTACCCTAGACTGATATTCATTTTGTATTGCCGCGCGAGCGTTTGTCGGCACCTACGCAGTGCCATTCATTAATAGTATGTAATCATAAAGCATTTTATTTTTTATATCATAAAACCATTCGCAAGCTACAGGTCTGTTCTGTACTGTATGTATTTAATTTCTAATCTACCATTAAAAATTATTTAATAGACTATTCTGAGTAGCACTATAAAACTAACTAATTTATATTATAAAATCAAATAATAGTATTGTCTTTGATTGACATAACTTTTATTCATTTAATAAAAAACTATTTTGACCGGATTGAAGTTATGTATTATTATAAATTTACAACTATTTGACATAATTTTAAATTTATCCGACGTTTCGCGTGCTTTACAGCGTGCGTGGTCACGGTGACTGAAGACAAAAGATGTTGAATGTCAAAAAGTATCACAGCTGCAGAGAAAGTTGAATTATCTGTATTTATTTCCCCGGAGTTGGTATCGACTAAAAGATGGAGGGTTTTGGCAAAAATGGCTCACGGTGTCCTCTATTTTCGCGGATTGTGTTTCTTTTTGAGATTTTAATTTGGATACCACGCACGCTGTAAAGCACGCGAAACGGCGGATAAATTTAAAATTATGTCAAATAGTTGTAAATTTATAATAATACATAACTTCAATCCGGTCAAAATAGTTTTTTATTAAATCAAATAATATTTTAGAAGACTTGTTCTTGACCTACAACCGGCAAATGCATACAATTTAAATTTACTAACCTTACTTCATGACTCACTGCGCACTTGGAAACATAAAATTGGTCATTGGATAAACAACTAATCGTAATTAAATGTACCTGTAACAAAGATAAGATATGTTTAGTATAAAAAATATTAATACAATTAACTTTTTGCGAGAGTTATTATATAAGTTAAACCATAAAGTAGTTTAAGACTAGTGGTTCAATGTTCGAGTCTCAATCACGTTAGAAAACTGGCATGTTTTAGAACGAAAAATCGGCGACGTGTTAAAAGTTCACATGTGTAAAGTTTGATGATAAATGTATGGCATCTCATCAGCTATTTTAAGTTTCAATAAGTAATTAGCATAAATTGGTTTTCACTTAAAAATTGTATGGTTAATTAAAACTACATAAAAAGATAAGCCTAATAGTCGTGAATAAAACGACTTCTTTTCTTTTTCGTGTGCTAAACAGCCTAGTCAAAAAAGTAGTAGCAGTATTCCATATAATATGTTTGTCTATCTATATATTTTCCGTGATCAACATATAACGCAATATGCATAAAACAAAACATTGCTCCAACTAAGTTAACTGTTATACTTATGTTTGCTTTTTTCGTCGGTTTATCACTCGTAGTACCTACTAGAATTTCTGTTAAATAATTTAAAAAATGAAAAATATTCATTAACTTATAGAGATACCTATATCTCTGCTAAGCTACCGATTCAATATAGTATAAGATCCCGATATACAACGACCTTCACCGGGATGATTATTTAATGAAACGTATTTTATATTTAATTTAATATGTCAATAAATATAATCCATATGGGTTGCCTATCAAAATTCAGTCCAGAGTATGTTTAATTAATATTTTAAAAAAATATTTTTTTTTATAATTTGCATGTAGTACATTTTTTTAATTTTTTTCAATCAATATTTTTAATCAGGGTAGTATTATATATGTTTCACTATAACTTTCATTTTTACTAAAGATATACAGTCGACTCTCGATAATTTGAAACTCAAGGGACCAGAGATAAATTTCAAATTATCAAGAGTTCAAAATAACAAGTGTTCGAATAACCACGAGGGGTAGGGGCGACTGAAGGAAATAAGAATTAGATCAAAATTTGTTACTTATTATTTCTATATTCTTATTATGTATTAACAATTATTCACAAATTTTTATTTCGAAAAGAAGTCTGTAATCTTTTTTTGAGTGAGTGACTCATTTATGTAAACAATTGACAAGTCTGTGTATGTATCTAACAAACGACAGGTATGTGCATGATAAACGCTTCAAATTATAGAGAGTAGGGAAGACCGGATTTCAAATTATCGCATGTTGGCGAGCAAGATAATACTTTTTCAACTTCAAATTACCGAAGGGACCAATTATCATTGATTTTATTCAATTTATCGAGTATTTTTCAAGGGACCGGAAAAAATATTCAAATTATTGAGAGATTCAAATTAACGAGTGTCAAATTATCGAGAGTCGACTGTATATATATACTTTAGTGTCACATAAAAAATATACACATAAATAATTAATTGATTAAAAACAACCTAACGTTTGCATATTCTATGGGCTTCATACTTTCGATTGGTATAGAATTTATCTAATAATCATACCGGTGAAATGTTTAATTTTTTTTTTTTTAATTTTAATTAAAATACTCTGGACTGAAATTTGCTAGGCAACCCATATGTATTATATTTATTGACATATTAAATTAAATATAAAATAAGTTTCATTAAATAAGCATCTCGGTGAAGGTCGTTGTCTACGGGATCTTAGACCAATAATTACTTTATAATTGGTACAACAACAAAAATGTCGTCTTCTAACGACTTAACTTTATTTCGAAGCTATTTCAATATCAGTCGAATTACGTAAAGCGAAATCGCAGTATTAAGATCAAAATCGGCTGCACTTACGCGATAAGTTTCCATTTAATATGCCCAATTACCTTATGGGCTTTAAATAATTTTAATTACGGCCAAATATACTAAATACATGTTTTGTAATTATCATGATAAATACATTTATCATAACCCAATATACAACAGTTTCACTAATTATGAAATGACTATAATTGAATTTCCGTATGATATTTCAGTAAATACAGCCTCATTTGCTATAATACAATTAACCAATTTAGTGATTGGACTTTCCATAGGTATTAAAAAATATAAGGATAAACGCGCTAATTTATTTATATTACTTGTTATTTAAGCGAGTATATATAGAGATCTATTACTACATACTAATAATTAGTGCAATCTTTAAAGGTATTTTTTCTAGATTATCAGTAACGTATGCCTGATACACTAAGTTCTAAGGCCTGACGTTTTTACGATGTTTTCCGTACGTTGTTAATTACTATATAAAAATAACTACACAATTATCCTTAATGTTAAATGTAATTTATTATTTGCGTTTAGTTAGGTAGAAATAACGAATATTGTTTGCTAGACTAATGTATATTATATAAGTTTAGTAACTCATACATAACTGTTCACAACGAGGATACCAAGATTGAAATGGAAATGGCTGGTCATATAATACGAGGTATAGAAAAGTGGAACAAAAAGATCATATATTGGTACCCAAGAAATAAGAAAAGAAAACGAGGTAGACAGTTTCGAAGGTGGGAAGACGAAATAAAATCCGTAACTGGGAAAATATGGACATGGAAAGCTCAGAACAGAGCAGAGTGGAAAGAAATGGAGGAGGCCTTTGCCAAAGTTGGGCAAACAGATGGGTTGTCGGTGTCACCGACTCACTAGCGATAATAGTTTAAGTTTAAAATAATGTAAAATTTTCTGTCTGCTTTTATTATTACATAACCATTCCTTGCTCAACAAGAGTCACCAACAAAGTTACAAGTAATAAAATCAATTGCAATATAAAATCAATAAAAAGCTTACATCGATTTCAAAGCAAATATATCAGAAAATTACAATAAGAGCGTGGAAACTCATTTTTCGCTGGTTTTACAACAAGTTACATTGGTTGCATATAATCGAAATGCATGTGATAAGAATGTTATTGTTACTTCGCCGTACGATAAACACAATTTGTAATACGGGTTTATGTTTTTTTGGGATTGTATAGATTTATATATAAGAACTTACATAAAAAAGTAAATCAATCAAAAATCAGTGAAGTTGCACTTTTTAACTACTTACGTCATTTTTCAACAGAAAGAGACGAAGAATTATTTTTTTATTTTTTTATTTATTAGTTAAATTACAGCTAACATACATATTATAAAACAAAACATTTAGACAATATACAAGGCCAAAACTAATAACAGATAAGCAATATATATGAAACAGAAAACATAAGTAAATTAATATAAATAAAAATATATATATAAAAATATATATATAATATTTTAGTTAAATGAGTGCAATTAGGTCTATTTTAGGAATGTCTAATGATTTGTTATAGCGAAGGAGGGCAAAAGAACTTGCAGGAACGAACACTGCCGCAGCATATAGACACAACATTTAATACAACAAATGAGTGCGGTGCCTAATGAAAGTATGCTTATAAGATTGTTTTTACTTTAGGCGAATACTACACATTATAACAATTTTTATTATATACAAATATTACATTATTATGAACTGAGGTTCTGTACTGCAGGTTGTATTGGACGTCAAACATTTGTTAAATTAAAATCATCACATGCTCTGTATAATTTATAACAATTAAGAAACTTGTATTGTAACAATTTGAAAATTAAGAACTCTTGTCCATGTAAAAAACAAAGAAGGTATCAAATAGTCACTTCTTCATTGTCTTTATCCTTCTGTGTAACATTATTGTTTAGCTTATAAGCTCATCCAAAACACAAACGCCTCTTAGAATAATAAAAAAATAGATTATTAACAACCGTAAGCAACTCAAATCACTTAAAAGAAGTTTTTATTTCAATTAGAGTATGCTCTCTCATTGAAATTTCTTTTTGAAACCATGCCTTCCTATTCGTAATAGCTGTAAAATGACCTGATAGCAAGCATCACCGAAACATAGCCTTTATATCGAACAATTATCCGTTGTATTTGCCAGTGCGTTACCTTTTATAAAGGCCATTAGCTCGTTACTCCTGCATAGTTTGCTAAATGTTCTATGAATAAATAACATTACATGAATGCAATTCTATTGTATATACCATGACACATGTTATTGTAATTGCTTTACGAACTCTGGGTATATACTATCGTGTATACCTTTCCAAATTTGACTAACAAAATAGCGACTAAAACCTATAAACCTGTAATAGTATGTAGTATTTAAATTTTTTCAGTACTTATTACTTATTGAGTATTCACTCATGAAACATCATAATAATAACCCAAAGTTTTACACATTATTTAAACAATTAATAAAATACTTTAGCGTAAGTTAGGTATACAACACTTCTCAGCTGCTTGGCAGTGCATGTCCTACTTTAGTTAACAGTGGCGCTACAACCTTTTAGGACGGGGCCTCAGATTTTATGTATCTGTTTCATTATTTTTTCTAATAGGCAATGAATTTCTAATCAGCCTTCTGTTCTTGACACAGTGTCCGTGACACACACCGTCGACTTTTTTGGTCTATGGGCGCACACATAGACAAAAATTCCATTGGTGCACAGCCGGTAATCGAACCACGGCTTCACGAATGAGAGTCCCTAGTCTGAAGCCTAGTTCAACGCTGCTCTTTTAGAGTAACTGATTAGATATTGATAAATAGCTACATCGTATCAAGACAATCTAATAATGTGAACCGCATACATTTTTTATTGGAACGAGCGTATCTAATCAATTAAGTGGCGTCTTCGTAATTTCAATTCATTAGTAGATTGGCCTGCAACAATTGCCGCAACGTGATGATATCATACATATAGATTATTTATACTTGTGACCTTGCTACATATATAAATTATATTAATCGTTAAAGAAAGTGTTACAATGTCGATGTAATAATTAGGGTTTATTGTGGATATTTTGACAAGGAACAAAAGAGATTTTTAGATGACGCAATTTTATTTATGGGACGTGTAGGGGGGGGGGTCAATACAAGCTTTAACCCAAATTTGTGAGGTTGGCACCCTTGTCCCCCGGCCGCCATCTTGGAAAATGGGGTGAAAACACGTTTTTGGCTATACCTCCTAAACTTTCCATCGTACAAAAAATTTGTAAAGACATATTTCGTAGCAAATCGCTTTGCCTACAATTATGTCCTCTAACAAATGTTCAGTTTGGCCCTAAAATTGTAACATTTCAATGGACTAATAGTTCTTGAAGTAATGTGAAACTATTTATATCCGAGGTGGGAATGACGTTTTCACATCCCCCGACCCACAGCACGAGGGTATGTTGTACCCAACTCACTCTAGGTAAACCCTCTGTTACTCAAAGAGCCGGGTGCGCAATACCAACTCGGGTGCTTACTACAATGCCGCAATCAAGGGCTCCTACGTACGCATTCGCCTTCTACTAACCAACACCAAGCGTTTAAAACTAAAACATTAGCATTACAATATTAATAGATTCCCTAAAAGCAAATGCCTGTAAAATTATGAATACATAAGCATTACATTATATGTAACAATCTGAGCTCTTAAATAATTACTATTTCATAAAACGCTGTAATCGAAATATCACTTGAAATTATAATTAGACAGATAGAAAGCGATTTTTTTATAACAGATTCAACTTATAGCAGAAATAATAGCTTCTATGAATTCTCCTAAGTATATATCAAGTTGGTGTATATTTATTCCAAAACCTCGGATAAAAACACTACTAGACTTTGTTGGGCCTCAGATTTCCGTATTTTTTCACATTATCCGTTATAGTCAGTGATGCTAGAAGGAATTTAGATTGAAATATAGTAATAGCTTCGATCCTGTGCTAGGTAGCACTGTGATCTCAAAAAGGTTCCTTTAGTACTCACTACGGCAAACGTTACTAGAGAAGATCATGTAACTGATTATTGAGAAGTAAATTTTAATAGTCGCGTGTAAGTAGTAGAATCCCGGGAACATATGTTAATTATTACTTGTTTTATACAGAATAATGTACAATCTATATACTATATATTTGTGAATATGTGAACACCATGTATCTACATAATAATTTAGTTATCTGCTGCATTGTTTTTATAACACCATGCGTCTATCATTTTAGTATAGTAGATTTTTACATTTATACAAAATACTCTAAAAACTATTTTAGCATACTTAATCTAAGTATGGAGTTTCTTGCTGATACTTCTTCATATGAAACTATCTTTTGCAAGGGGCAACTACAGTCATTTCTTTTTTAATATTTTCAACTTGTAATTTTGACTTTCAAAAGTGCATTTTAAATAGGCCTAATTGAAATAAATAATTTGACTCTTTTATATAATATATAAATGTCGTAATAAGCAGTCATAAAATAACAGATTGGTTAACTATTGAAATAAAAATATAGTTGCAATTTTCTTATAATGGAATACGATTTACCTATATCAATATATCTATGAATGCCTAAGGTATAAAGCTTACGGTCCACAAGAGGTGAATGCACACGCCTAGTGGTCATACAAACCAGTTTCAAGTGCGAGTCTGCAAAACTCTTCCTTTTTTGCTTGAGAAGTACGAGAATAAAAATAATGTACGTGAGGTATTTTAGATAATAATTGTCTTGGTTCTATTTTGCTGCACCGTGGATCAAGCAACGCTGCAACTATTTATGAGCCCTACAACCCTTCACATATAGCATCTGTTTCATTGATAATTATCACAAAATAATTATACTAAAAATACAAGTAATATTGATGATAAATTATTTTGTGTTTATTTATTTTATTAATGTTTAAATATTTAACTTAATGGTTTTCGAAATTTTAATCATCAAATACTAGAATTTGATGCATGGACACGGCTAGGAACTGACGTTTGTATCATTTAAGGAATGATATAAATAAAATACTTTTTTGAAATTTATACAAGTCTATAGGTACATAGAAACACCTTTATTCAGGTCTATTAATATTATTATTAGTACAACTGATTTAAATAGTTGAGAGAAAATTTCTGAAGACATAGAGTTGCACAATATTTATGGAATCACCCATATTAGTTTTCTATTAATAGAAATGATCAATATTCTGTGCCTGAGAAATCTTCGATTTTGGATTTGGGCCTTGTTAGGTTTTCTTACGATATCTTCACCGTAAACGTAAGTATTCATTGCTCACATACAATGAAATATCAATTAAAGCACGTGATTAGGCAGCATGACAACGTAGGCACGAATTACTTCCGAATATAATGGATAAATATATCTATGTTTTGCAATAAAATGTTCGTTTATGAATACAATGACTTACTGAAGTAAACCGCGTATATTAAGATTTTTTGTCGGAATGTGCGAATTAATAAATAAAATATTTTATCTAGAATATAAATCTCAAGACGTTTTAAAAATTCCTCAACCTTCAATTTTCTTTGGTTAGCCAGTTAAAAAGTTGTGTTGACAGCATTCCTTCGATACTTTTTGTTTCTTTATGAGGATAAAAGGCTAAAAATAATAAGTTCTAGACTAGCCAAGTCTATGGACATTGATTGTTCCAGTACTGACAGCAAACTCTTTTTTGTGGTTATTATGATAATATATTTTATTTTTCATAGAGCAGAGGCAAAACGAGCTAAAGGATCACCTGATGTTAAGTGATACCGCCCCGCCCATGGATGATCTCAATGCTCGCGAGTTCGTTGCCGGCCTTTTAAGAATTGGTACGCTCTTGTATTTTCTTACCATATCACTATTTGGTCTCAGCCTATGCGTAAATAAAGCCAGACTATTCAAGACAAGCAGTTTTAACTTCTGTATGCAACTCTCATCGCTGAAGTCGAAGGATATACCCCGTTCACCAAAGGCCTTTCTGTCTATGCATCCTGAGGAAACCGGTATGCCTTATACCCAAAAAGTCAACAGCAGGCATTCGACTCAAAAGGCTAACATGATAACAAAACATTTACATAAATCTGAGGCCGAGACCTAAAAAGATAGCGCCACTGATTTTTTTAAATAAAATCTTTTCACATGTAACTAATATATTGATTTATTTACTAATATGTAGGTACTCTGACGTAGATACCTTTTTTAATCTTCATCAAATTGATGGGTACCAAGCAATTAAAGAAGAGATTCGTAGAAGAACTAAACTAAAGTCAATGGCAATGGTTGGGGCATATTTCCCGAAGAACGGATGGCCGATGGAGCGAAAAAAGATCTGGAGTAGAGGCCGAAGACCGGTCCGCTAAGCGTTGGATGGCCTCCCTCTAGGTGGACAGATGACTTGGACCTGGAGGGAAGGCGTTATGTGCAAAGCTAGGGGAACCGGTCGTACTGGAAATTTAGGGTGGAGGCCTATGTCCAACAGTGGACGTCAACAGGCTGAAACAAAAGCAATAATTTACGAAATATTGCAAAAGAAAAACTGACGATATTGCAATTTTAATTTTTTGGCGTTCTCAGCTTCACGTATCAGAAGACCTCGAATTTACTATTAGTAAATTAAAATCTTAATACATTTAGTTAACATATAAAAGTATTGGTAAATATTTCAAGATTACTTGATCAGGTGAGTTTGCAGTTCGTACCTTTGACCGTATCTTGCCCGGGGCTCCGAAGACCGTGGGAAAGTTCAAACTTCTAAGAAATGATTGTTCAGTAACAAAGTGGTACGAGAGAATTACTTGATTGAAGTGGACATCAATGGATGGCCTCGTTAGAGATTATGTTTATTGATGATTAATAATTTTACCGATGAATACTTATATATAATACGGCCCCGTGTATTGATTGCACAGAGAAATCAACTAGCTATTAAAATCTTACAACATTTTATGTTAACGTTTTTATTATAGATCTAGAATAATCTACATTTCCCCGTATTTGTCAGTTTAAAATTGCTGATTAAATTATCAATAAATTTGTTAAGTTTTGATTGGATTACAAATTAATAATACGGTGTTTGGTAAGTGTTTTCAAATATCATTATTTCTTTTCCACATAACCGCTTATAAACTGATCCGCGTTCAACATCTCTATATATATAAAATTCTTGTGTCACAATGTTCGATCCCATACTCCTCCGCAACGGGTCGACCGATTCTT
Organism: Pieris napi; assembly: GCF_905475465.1. Classification (NCBI taxonomy): domain Eukaryota; kingdom Metazoa; phylum Arthropoda; class Insecta; order Lepidoptera; family Pieridae; genus Pieris; species Pieris napi. The sequence goes on from NC_062244.1 coordinate 10,879,797, forward strand.
ATGAAATTTTGTATGCATATTCAGTGAGTCTGCGAATCGGCTATTTTGTATATTTAAACCTCTAAGTGATAAGGGGACCCAAAAAAATTTTTATTTGTTTTTATTTTTTATACATACAAAAATACATACAACCCTAAATTTCCACTCCTCTACGATCAACCCCTTTTTTTATAGTAGATAGTTACTTTTATTGAACTAAAAAAAAGTTTCCTAGAAATAATATACATGACAAAACAACGTTTGCCGGTTCAGCTGGTTTTTATATAATATAATGTACTTATTAAAACAGTAATAAACTTTCCTCAAATTCTAATATTCCCCGAGACGAACTGGGCCACAGATCCAAGTTCTTTGTTTCATAATTATGAAATAAATTTTAGTCCTAGAGTTTATTCAAGACATGAAAGGGAACGAGTGTAAATACGTTTAAATAAGCTTCATTTTACGTAAATGATTCAATGAATGTGTAGCAATCCCTTTCATTAGTTATTTAAATTACTACTGTATATTTAAATATATGGTCTCTTATAGCAATTGATACACATCTCTGCCCTTAAAATTATAGTTTCATTAAGTAATCGTGTAGGACGATAATATAATATATCTGAGGACAACATAAGGATGTTTTCCAAAATATGGCAACCTTTAGCAACGGCCAGCTCACAGCGCCCTAAATGTTGTCATACAGAAATCTCCGCAAAACGACGGACTTGGAGGTGTTCCAATCAAGGTGCCCCGAGACTCCTGCATAATCAGTATCATCAGATTCAGGCGACCGATTTTAAGATCGTTACCATCTATCTATTTGTTACAATTCATTACAATTGGATTTTTCATTCGAACTGACTTCGCGCGCATCATAAAAAAACATGTCCACACAGGAAGTATATTAGACCAATAATTGACGCGACATAACGTTAGTTAATAAAGTGTAATTACATTTGTTATCAAGTACACACATCTGTTGTTAAAGTGACTGTTGTATCAACGCATTAATAACCACCTAATCATGACACCATGTCGGTGTTAAAATTTTCTAAAAAAAGATATTTCGATTGCCCGCATATATAATCGAGAACCTCAGTTCCGTTGTAATAGAGCATACATTCGTTTCTTTCGTAAAGGCAATTTCCCTTTTCCGATGCCCTCACATTAATCTACATCGGAAGTTTGCCCGCGATTACGAGTGGCGACGATAATGGCCGAGCAACAATGGTCATTCGTCGACCGCCTCGTTTGGTTTGTTGGCTTAATAAAGAAAATCGTAAAATGCATTTCTGATGAACAACTTGTCAACATTTCGACGAATCAGTACATAAACTTTTGTGGAAAAAGACCAATTCTTATTACAACGTATTTAGCCGGTTTATGCTTTAAAAATTTTGACTGTTTTGCCACTATTCTATTTCGCGTAAAATAATTATACAATTCAAACAAATTCGGGTTTTTTGAACACATAACTCAAGAACGGCTAGACAGATTTCGATGATTTTTTGTTGTATTTGGCTCCGTTCCGAATAGGAGAATAACATTGTAAATTGACAGAAAAAATCTAATACACAATGATCATGGGTAAGTCACAGATTTAACGTTCAAACAGTGAAATCTCCTGTCAAATTAAAGAACGGTTTCGAATCGACAAGATATATATCCACAATATTCAGATAATGGAGTACCTATTTACGATTTTTCTAATGATAATGACAGTAATGAAAAAGTATAAATATATTAGTTGTCCAATATTTATGCGTGCGTTTAGTAACACGACATTCATGATTCAATGATTGACGGTACGAAGGTAATGTAGTTTATGTTGAAAAAAAATCTGTATTTTCATAGTAAATAACTTTACACGAAAAACCTTTATTGCATACGGAACAAACTTCTCAGTTTATAGTAGTATCTGTGTGGATCTCTGCAGATCCACGTAGTGATAAAAAACAAATAAATATATTTTACGTAAAAGTTACGAAATACATAAAATTGAACACTGTATGCATCAGGATACGTATTATCAGTGGGACTTTGTATTTCAAAATGAAATAGCATGTTATCATATCATATTTCCGATAATTTAACACTAATGATAAAACTAGAATGTTTGTTTAGTTAATTTATTACAGAGAAACAGTTTAGGTTGCTGCGCAATTAATATTAAACATGAAGTATACAATTAATTCATTAATACTTTAAAAACAGCTTGTGATACTGAATTCTAGAAAAATCTTCTAAATTCTATTCACTGAGACATCAATAAACATTACGATCTAGCCTATCTTTATACTAATAAATAATTTAAATCTAGCCAAGCCTGGTTTTAAAATATATATAATATATATAGACATTATTCTTAAAATCTTTGAATTTTTAGTAGTTATCCAACAAAAACAAACGTATATACATACCTCTTTCGTAAATAGCGATACTTATATATATACATACATATTTATTAATTAAATATATCGACATATTGATTTGATAATAAATGTAAGAAAGTATTATTATAACAAATATCAATGTTCTAAACAAGGATACTTCCGCTAATAGTAAAAATTATGATTCAATAAAACTTCGCGATAGAACGGTAAACCAGAAGTAAAATAAATATATAAACTCCGCTATTTGTGTTATATTATAATACAACCTGTTATTCCTACTCAAAAAACTTGGCGATTAAAAAGAGTGGCGGAGAGTTTATTGCCAGTTCTTCTCTTCCGTTCTACGCCTTTGATTTGACAACTGGCAGTACCTAAATGTAAAATAAGAAGCATTTAATGTATATTTCTTTTTTGACGTTCATAAGTGTACACCTATATGAATAAATGATTTTTGAAAAAAATATTAAAATATAACAAGAACAGTGTAGGTATCAAAATATACAGAACAAGCGCAAATTATTTCACAAACACAGTCTAAAGCTTGCGAATCTGAAGGTTCGAAGACCTAAAAAATATTCTTAAAAAACCTGTAGAATGTGCAATTAGACAACCATTAAAGCCTAACAGACGATAAGAGGCAGGAAACGTTGGCAATAAAAACAAATTCTAGTAAAACTACAGCGCTCGCCGCAAATCGTCTAGTTGCAGACCGAAGAAATTAACGTTAAATTTCAGAGGAGTTTCTTAAACGTTTTCATCAGGCTGTACTATAAATATGTACTATTTTAGTACAGTCAAGACTAATCAAAATAAAATTCTCAGGAATCCCTTTCGCCCAGTCCTATACTTCCCAAAAGTATAATGACACTCCCAAAATGCCATTGTTATGTCATTCGTTAGATTATTATATATAAAACAATAATAATTCAATGGTTGCCTGGAATAGGTCGCTCGAAAGCGATAAGGCCGCCAGTTGCCCTCCTTTTCATTTAATTATGTCCCTTTTATTATATTTCTGTATGCAACGAAGTGTTAATAAATAAATTAAAATAATATTTCTGCTCTCTTACTTTTATACGTTCCTTAAGGTTACATTAACCTATACGGAAAATAACAATATGATTATATGATTCCACGTAAACTCCTGACACTCCTCACTACATGAAAAACTAACAAAAATACCAAATATAATCTTAAGAACTACATTGATGAACTATAAAAAAAGTATTCGTAATCTTCTTTTCAATGTCTGTCAATAACAGGTTCCTACTGTCGCATTTTGTACCTATCACCTAAACATTGTAAACCAATTATTATAATATTATTGCAATCAATGTCGACGCTTCGGTGGACGGAGAAATTGTCACCAACTTATGTTCCACTGTCACATAATTTTTTGTATTTTTTAAATAAATGAATGCAAGCGATAAGGCCGCCAGTTGCCCTTCTTTTATTTAATGATGTTCAATTTTTATATTGTAATGCAACGAAGTGTTAATAAATAAATAAAGGTATGCTAGAATTAGACAAAAAATAGAAGCATTGTGTAAATTTATTTAAATCCACCAGTCTATATATAGTATCGATCCGGCACTGAATTAAAACAAATGGAAAAAGATTAAAAATAAGCCTACATCCACAATTTCCCACGTCAATCGTTCCGGGTGGAAACGAAACAATTCTTGCTACGTATACGCGATAAAATACAGTGTTGCGTCGTCTCTATTGTTTTAATTAGACACTTTATTGTAGGTTTAGAATTATAACCTGGTTGCAACGTAATAAATCAATTCTGGGTATAAATAATATAAGTGTAGTAGAACAATGCTATTAATGAAATATCACTTACACTCAACTAAAATTACAACAAGGATTTGATGAAATAATTGGAATTTTATATTTTAACATAGATTTTTTTTTATAGAACGGGGTGCCAACGGGCAGGAGGCTCACCTGATGTTAAGTGATACCGCCGCCCATGGACACTCTCAATGCCAGAGATAAGATGTCAAAATTTTACTAGACGCTTTTGCCGACGTATATTTTGCAAAGATGCTTATTCGTCAATTCATCAGGCTCGGTCCGAGTAGTTTATTATATTCTAGTTTTCTTGTCATAAAATTTTACCTTTATTCCCTAGTAAGTAATACGCAAATGTTGGTCCAATGTGCATACAAAGCGACCTTCAACATACACGCAATTAATTAGGTATTAAATTGTTCGTAACATTAATCTCCGGTGGGAGATTAGAACGTGGGTATTTACGAACTTTGTAACTACCCACGTTTTAGGATGCATTGTATTGTATAATTAAACACAGGCTTTATATCACAAAGCATTGTACAGCTGCTATAGTCAAAACAAAACCTAGCGCCGAGTTGACATTAGAGAAATACGATCGCTATGCATAATTTTGATTGCCCCTTAAACAATGAGCGCCAAAATTAAGCACCATACTTCAAATTAATCTGACGCAAACTTGGGCTATTAAACATCGAATCATAATAAAGCTGTGTGCAAAATTGTGAAGGTAAGTTAAATTTTGAAGCGATATTAAGTTCTAAATTTGCGGTAATTTAAATTTCTAATAAAATCTCCTTGTCAAGAGAGAGAGGTCAATAATTATTTATGTCGGCGATTTAAAATAAATTATGGTTATGTTAAGTTTAAAGTATTTTAGAGGCTTCGTTGAAATAATTAGAAGCGTATATTTCAAGTATAAACTTTAAATACAAACCCAAATGAAAAATAATGAACTATCTATAGAAAAAGTAGTAATTCATTTTTACTGATAAGTAAATAAAACTACTAAAAATTGTAGTCACAGAACTAAGTGGGATACAGCTTTTCTACCGTAAAAGCAAGATTGATAAAACATGAATTTTGTACATTGTAAAATACATCTTAGTACAAAGAAATAGACCATTACAATTTTAAAAAATCACGGATTATTTATTTTTGTCTACTGGCAACTCTATAAATATTTAACTTATTACTAAATTATTCCAGAAACGTCACTCCAACTTGAATTTAGTTTCAAGACTGTCAAACCATATTTTTTCAATTGGAAATTTGACATTATCTCATAAGTTATGGATTATGGAATACAATTCAAGACTCATAATAGGATAACGCCAACTAGAATTGTATTTCAAAACTAATATGAGTCAAATAAGTTTTGACATCTGTCACCTGACGTCAAACCTAACTCGGTTGACAATTTACCGGGCATTTGCACTTCCTAATAGCTTTCAACACTAAGAGACCCAACATGGAAAGTAACAACTTTGCAAACTATTTTCAACTTGCTGCATCACTTCCTCGAAAATAAATTTAAATTTCCTGTCATCATTATTCGTCGGAAATGTTACGATAAATCCTGTCTAAATTATGATTTTTAAAGTTTTAAACCCACAAATTTTTACTTTCTATTTAATTCAATTTAATATTTGTCATAAGTCGTGCGTCGGTGTCACCTAAGCCATAAATATTTTCTTAAATAAAAGTTTTTATTAAGCAGAAAGAGCACCTGAAAGCTAGCAACTGTAGTGAAGTGGCACAGGACGGTGTAAGTGTGTGACTGCCTTTAGGACGAATCCTAGGGGTAGAAGACGGGGAGTAAATAGGGGAAGATATGCCCATCTTCTACCTCCTATGTAGTGTATACTGCACCGGAGGTTTTTGAGTGTAACATGCTGTTGAGGTCCCGGTAGAACTGTTTGTAGTCACTACTCGAGGTGGTTTTAGTGGGTATTGCTCACTCAGTCTCTGAATAGCAGAGATTTTAGCGTGGGTCGAGTCACACATACCCCTGCAACTTTTGAGGATCAGGGGATGCGCAAATGCATTTCCACCACGGATATAAATAAAAAGTGTGTGACTGCCACACGACAAACATAGGTAGAGAGGACTCTACCCACTAAGTTCCACTTCACCTAGATCAACACTAACTATGCAAAAAAACTTGATTTTGTATCACGCAGCCCGGACATCCAACGACCAATATCTAAGCCTTGACTTGTTTAAGCTATCGAAATATGGCTCAAATGAGTATTAAGAAAACCCATAACGCAAAATCACCTGCTTCAGAGCATACCCCACATACACACCTTCACGTACATATCCTCACTTTTACACCATCAAACATCACAGCCAAATCAGGTATTACTTAGTTAAGGGTATTGAATAGATTTTATTGTTTTTTTTTCATTTTGTAAATGTTTGAACCTTTTTGTAAATTATTATGCTATATTTTAGTGAAATTGTTTGAATATATATTTTTTGTTAGCTAAAGCTACGAAATCAAAAAATAAATTTGATTTAAGTATAACACAATATATAACGTGGCTTTAACACATGACTCATTTCTGCATATAATCAAAAAAGTAAATTACAATATTAACTCTTCTTTTTTTATAATTAATTGTCTCTGAACAAAGACATCATTCAATATTACGATCTAGCCTAACTTAAGATTAATAAGTAATTAAAATATAAATAAAATACCTACAGTATCTATAAGGGGAAGACACTTTGTTCTTGTGTAATATTTTTTCACTGCTTAGCACTTAAGACGTGCACTCACACTAATTCACTAATTATTTTATTTATGCGTGTATAAGTCATTGAAAAATTATAATTTTCTCCGGAATAAATTGCATTTACCACACACAATTTACATTCTATATACACGATACTTATGAGGTGACAAGGCTCACTGTGAAGGCTCCATGTTAGTTTAATAGATAAAAATAAATAAATGTATTTTATATGTAAATCAGGTAACGTGTATTTTATTTTAAACATAGTATAGAAAGTCTGACATGTATATATTCCTTTTAATTTCAGCTAGGTACTAACAAATAGCTGAATTTAAAATACCCAACACTATGAATTCTTTATTAACAGTATTAGATTATTTCGAACCCAAGGATGCTAATTAAATATTGTTTTTCCACGTCAATACTGCATTCACTTAAGCATATAAAAAGGTATTTCCGATGACGAATCGGTGGCCTTTGAGTTCATTATGTACTTACTATCTACTGTATTATGTACCAACATAAATAAATCCAACCAAGAATAACGAAGTATACGGTATCAACATTCTTTTAACTTATAACCTGTTGGAAAAATATGTAAATATTTGTATATCGATACAAAAAAATCTTAAATTGCGAAAATAATTAAGCAATACTACTTTATATGAATTAATAATTAATTAATGGAAGATATCTGATGTTAGTGGGTATCAAAAATGTATAATCATTAAAAAAAGGCGATAAATTGGAATGTTATTAATTGTAATAACGAATCTATCGGAAAACTTTAAGGATAAAAAGCAAAAAAACTAGTCAGTAATGTATAAATTATGTAGGTACATATTAAAGTAAATTCTAATGAGTTTGATATAAATCTACAGATATAAAATACATCATATATTATCTGCACTATCTAATCAAAATATTTGGATTACTATCGGCGTATAAATTCGTATTTATGGTATTTCTTAATTCACCGTTACATAAGGGTCAATAAACTAAGGTTAGAAATAAATCAGCCGATCATAATCCTTCAAGTTCAACATCATAAGGACCGGACAAGTGACATTCCGTGTGCAATCATTATTATTCGCAATGTACTGACCTTGAATTAAATGCCGATGGACACAATCCAGAAGGTTTTAAAACTTATTGTTTTAAGCACATGACACTATGAATTCACTTAAATTCGAAAGCTCGCGTACTTGATAAATACGTTCGCAGCGTACGTCCACACGTGACGGCGCGCCGAGTACGACTGGCGAAGCGATGATTCAAAGATACACCCGATTCTCGAGGTACGGAGGACGGCTGCCTTATTACCTTTCTAGTGACAATCACAATCGCTAATTGTACAATTTCTGAGGCTTTACGAATAAAATACGGATAGACTGAGTTTGTTTTTCAATTTTTGTTCTGGCCGCGTCACCAACATTGCATTCCACACATGCCAAATCTAGAAGTCTTTTTTTATATAATTAAGATGACCAACTATACTCATTTACTGAGTTTTGTACTCTTTTTTCGCAAACCATACTCTTTTCAAATCCTGTAGCTACTATGAAAGTACGAAAGTCGAAGAGTAAATTTATATTTAAATGAAGAAAGATTGAAGAAATGGAACGATGAGAAAATATAACGGAATCTTTCGGCATTTAGAGTAGAATATATCCGACATGAAAATTTGAAAGTTTTAATATAAATTTTCTTATGTTGTCCAGACACTAATGCTCTGTTGAAAGGGTATTTTCACTAGGGAATGATTATTGGAGCAGTGAGTAGTCGCAACTTTCTGTAAAAACATTATCTGCCGTCTTAACAGCAAATTTAATATGCAAAATGAAAGTTGTTTGGATGTGGCTACATTATTAGACGAACATCTTTATTTAGCAAAAAAAACCTCTCCGAAGAAAAATATGTTTTTAAAAGAAAATACTTAATGTTTTTATCGATTTCCTCTTTCTCTTTCTTCGTTTTTTTCACCTATGAAATACTTGCAAAGTGAGTATTTTTTGAACAAAAAATAGTAAAATAATCACAATTTTGTCCTGTTTTCGAAATCGCATTTTAGCGTCCTTTTACAAAGAGCTGAATTGTATTACATAGTCTGTGGTGTGACCTGCTTGGTTTTATTTCGAAATAACCCTATCGAGGACGGTAAGGTCGTTAGCGATTGGAGGAACGGGATGCGCTCGGCTTCCGTTCGGCTCATTTGATTATTTTCGTACTGGAACTTAAGTAATTGCCACCGCAATGTTATTACGCGTTAAGCACTAAGTAGTATTTCGTTTCATATTGAAGAAAATAGATTATATTTAATAACATTATACTCAGGCTTTTCCATACAAAATATTGGAAAGCGCAAATATTACCAGTCAACGTTTGCTATTATTTTGAAGTGAAACTTCTTTATGGGGTAAAGTTTTAGCGTTTTTGTCGAAGAAAAGGGAGAGAGCGATTGAGACCGATTGAGAGAGAGTGAGATGAAAATAATAATAATTTAATGAGATCTCAAATGACGAATTATAAATTAAAATGCTACGTGTTTTTATTATCAAAGAAATAAATTTAAAAAATCTAAATTTATAATGTGTATTAATTTTCGACACTAAATATTTTAATGATAATTTAATTCATTAAATTCCTAACATATCTTCCTTTTTCCCTCCCTCTAAGTCTCGAAAATCTATGGTTTTAGATTTGTATAAATATGAACAATACATAAAAATTAATTTGCCAAAGAAATTTCACTTCTGACATATGTACCTACTTTATACGCACGCACGTTTTTATCGTATTTTTTTTCTATTAAATTTTCAAGCTACTCTCCGTCTGTTGTCTGTGAAAAACTGCTCTTAGCTGTAAAACCGTTCTTGTACATATTTTTGTAATAAAGGAATGTTTAATATTAAATTTGCCTTTGCAGTGTCAGACATTATTAACTTCAAAAATGTCTTACAGATGCGTTTTATATTTCAATGTTGTTCTTTACCCAGCTGTTATTAATAAAATAATGGCAATAATGATGGCGGCACTTGAGTACACAAATTTAATAAGCATATTGCATAAAATATATAAAAAAAATCCCTTGTCTCTTACATCCAGCTTTAAACAGGTTGACTAAACAACATTTCAACTTTTATTTCTTCCCATTGCACTTATGCATGCATTTGTTATCTATAGGTCAATTAGGTTCATTAACACTCCTCGCACACATAGAATATCAAACGACACTCGTTTGTTTGTTTAGGACATATACCATTGGTATTTTTACACTTATTCAATTACTGTTCAACCAAACTGAATTAGTCTCTTCTTTTAATTGTTACGAGAATTTTTATGATTACACAAAGTATATAATAAAAATTTAACTAATTTTTTTCAACGTAAACAGCGTTTATAACAATATACATACGAGATATATATATATATATTGTAGTCAAGGTGTACAGATAAAAGATGGACAGTACAGTAACCTCCAGGAAGGAGAATGTAGGAAGACCACAAAAGCTATAACGTGACGACATAGTTAAGGTATCTGGGGAGAAATGGATGGAGGAAGCTAAGGACAGATACAAATGGAAATTTCAGGAGGCCAAAAGGGGTTAATACTACAGAATACAAAGTTACCGAAATAACAATCACTAACGTGGACCAAGAGTAAAAGAAAACTCACACCCAAAACAAGATATGGAATTTTTTAACAGTATCGATTTATAAAAATGTTGCTATATTATTGTAAATAAAATACGTGGTTCCTGGGTAAAGGTTTACACATAAATAATTTTAATTTATTTCCAAGTACAACTGATTAAAAGCTATTTAATTAAATGGTATAAAATTCTGAAGACAGAGTATCTCCGTTTGGCTATTCACAGGGCGTAACTCCAACGATTTAGGTAATCGCCAAGCTTATAAAACTAAGAAAAGTTGGTTGTGCAAAATGTACAGCCATTGTCTTACGAATAAATACAATATAGATAATGACAGCAGTGATTTTAATATTATCTACAAAAACAGAAATCTATTAAAAACTATAAAATCGTGTTGCTATTACCTAAATGCAATAAAAATAAATTTTGTTACAAGCTTTAAGCTAAATCTGTATTTATGGTAAACAATTAAATGTTCGTGTTATTTTAAAATATATAAATATAGATCGGTCTCACGCTGACCACTACTGCGAAACGTCGAGTCATGTAAATAAAAGTTCGGTAATGAAACATAAACAACTCAGAGATCCAAATAAAAATTTAATTAATATTAATATGTATATACATATATACATCGAATATTCGTTCACTAAGGATAGTTCAAGCATACGTCTAAGACAGCTGATGCCTTATCATTTATCTGCATCAACGTATTTGTATTTAACAAACAACTACAATGTGTTTTCCATTCTGAACTATTATGTACAATTAATAACCTCGAGGGCCTGACTTGGAGGCCTGACTATAATACATTTGAGCAAGAAAAGCTTTCATCAATGAAACAGACACACTATAAACATACATCAAGAATATCGCTTGTGTCAGTCTAACACTAGCTTTCAAAAACCCTTATGAATGATTTCTGTAATTGAAAAGAAATTATTACATTATAGTGTGAAACGAAAAAAGAAAAATTTTCTAGATTGATATTGGACTTTTTATAGAACAGAAGGCAAACGGGCAGGAGGCTCACCTGATGTTAAGTGATACCGCTGCCCATGGACACTCATCGGAGGCAGAATACGTAATTCCATCCGCATCACCTCAACGTCCATCGTTCCAGAACAGAGCGTTTCTTAAGGCAACTTTTGCCACCACTATTTAGAGCAAGGTACCAACTGAAGTATTTCCGAACCACTTAGACTTAGGATCTTTACACAAAAAAGCGTACCAATTCAATCAATTCAAAAGGCCGGCAATGAACTTGCAAGCCTTCTGTCAATGTGTCTATAGTCGGCTTAAAATCCGGTGAGACCGGTAGGGTTTTCTCTTGTTCTATAAAAAAAAAACGACGACGATGCATCTTTCAATCCATCACATCAAACGAAACACCACGCTCTAAAAGAAGTCACGAAATTTATCTGGCATGCGCCACGCAATAAAGGGAAAAATTAAAAAAACTTTAAGGCTTTTCCATGGTTCATTAAATTTTGGACATAAAATTTGTACATGAAACCATATTAAACAAACCTACCCTGCGATTCTGTAACTCACTTTTCGAACTCACACAGCGGTTTTCGCATCGGCGGTCGCTCTCAAATCAGTCGTGAAGCAGTCATTTTATGATTTGGCATTCTGAAAAGGTGGGAGCTTGTAGTATATTGTTTATCAGAATGCCAAATCATAAAATGACTGCTTCACGACTGATTTCAGAGCGACCGCCGATGCGAAAACCGCTGTGTGAGTTCTAAAAGTGAGTTACAGAATAGCAGGGCTGCTCGTAAACTACACTACCACAGTCAAATATTATTCCTGAAATATTAGTATTACAACGCGAAACGAAACAAAACAATTTACGTCAAGTTCCAAAAGAGGTCGGTAAACAATAAAAGTTGGCGAAGAAATAGGCGCTTATACGAAAGGGGTCTAGAGTAATGAATAATATTGATAAATTATTCAGAACGCAATCGCATTACATTCTCTTGCCTACATTTTATTACTCTAAAGTTTCATTTTCGCGGAAGTTCCTTTATTACTTCAAACGTCACCGGAATTAATTGTCAAGTATTAGAACGGGTGACTTATTAATTTTAATTAATTTCTCCGTATATTTGTCACTTGTTTTTGAGCCTGTTACAAAATAAAATATATTAATTTTTGTATTATATGTACATTTTTTAACAGTAAATCTAGTATTTACATAATATTATATTTTTGTTGTATCTCTCTCCGTACAATGTGTCTCTCTATATTTATTCTAATTATAATGGAACATTAGCTCGAACGGTGAAGGAAAACATCGTAAGGAAACAATCTTGCCTTAGACACAAAAAGTCGATGGCGTGTGTCAGGCACAGGAGGCTGATCACCTACTTGCCTATAAGACAAGTGATCATAAAACAGACTCAGAAATCTGAGGCCCAGACCTAAAAAGGTTGTAGCGCCACAGATTTTTTTTAAATAATAATAATAATAATAATATATTTTTGCTTCTCTGAGCTGTTTAAGAATAGGGCTTGGTGTAAAATTTAGATGTTTTGTCACCTTTATTTATTTGCATAGTGACACAAGAGCAATAAAGACAAAACACTAAGTAACACTTAAGGTATGTCATACTTAGGAATATACGATGTATATCACTACCAAATATCAAAACTTTTTTCGATTGTTGCTCGAAGGTCACAGTGGACTACGTGCGTAATCGCATCGTCGTGTCCCAGGCCTTTTTGCGTTGAGGGTTTGAAACCCTCTCCACGTTCTCCTTAAGTGTCATGACGGCCTCACAGAACGTTTTGAAAGTGTTCTTTCGCTATGACGGGAAGTGACAGAACCGAAGGTGGCGGTTAGGGAGCTACGTTCAGAACTCCACGCAAGAACTAAATACCAAAACCTAAGACCATTTTGTTTTTGATATACACATAAAACTTGACACGTATTACAGAACTCTCTAGGGAACTTTGCAATCGTGGAAAAATAGAATAATCTCATTATTTTTCAATTTCCTTATACAGTTCTTAGCTTACGCGTATAATTCAATTCAAATCAAATCGTACAAAGGGAGAAGATCAAAACCAATTATGTTTGTAAAAAGAAGTCGGTCCCAATTGACTTTTCTATTTATACAAAAATTCTATTCTCTAATCGCTCGACCCGGCTTTGTATCGGCTTATCGGCCTTGTTATTGAAGCAATAGTGGCTATAGCTGTAAAAATAGTGATTTTTTTATTTAGCCGTAAACTGTACTGTGAACTTTAAAATATATAAAAGTCACTCAGATAGTAGCGTTCTTTATTATTCTTAATAATAATTAAATTAAACATCGCATATGATTTTGCTACTTAATGATTTCCTCTGTTCTGCACCAGAACTTGATATTTGTGACAAGTTTGTTAAGACTGAGAGGTGAATGTAAGATATTTTAATTTTTAAGTAGGTACTAATTAAATGTTTTATTAGTTTAGTATGTAAGTTTATATGTTAGTGCCTATAGTAATTAGGTAAAGATTTATTATGTAATTCTTAACCTTGTGTTTCCTAGTTAATTTCTTATGGTTTTTTTTGTATCGTGTGTATTTTTTCATTGGTAATGTTAAATTCTTGTCAATTTCGGGTCACCTGTTAGGACAGGATTATGTTTTCTGTTAATAAATAAAAATATTAAAAATACATATTGTTCTGTAGCATCTATCGTGTAATTAAATAAATAACGTCATCGTGTAATTAATAATATATTATAATTTAAATTACCTAAATATCTCTATGTCCTCAAATAGGTCAGAGACTAGTAGATAGACAATTACTGTAGCAGCACACATCAGTGTATTTGACAGCGGTGTTTGGGAGCTCGTCTTCACCATACAACTTTAAAACTAAAAAACTTTCGAACTCGACTTGGGTATACCAGCTATTCGCAAATGCATGGCAGGCCTACTTGTACCGCGAACCGAAAACCACTTTCAGTTTTCAACGGTAGATAATTTATTTCTATACAAATAAACACATGATAAATGATTATTTTATCTTGTTTCAGGGCTGATACCATTTTATTACACTTCAGCTTCAAGTGCCACACTTATACTTAGATTGAAACAATTCAGAGATTTCATTTTGACATTTACGTCCTTATGTCGTTTCATTTTTCCAATAAATGTAATAGAACACTGTTTAAAGGTGGGCTTATATTATTTGGTTGAACCCTTTATTAATAACATCACTATATGCTAGACTGATATCTAATGCTATTTCGCCAGTTGACCTGTGAGTAACATACGCAAAACGTCGGTATATTTGGGATATGATATATATATTATCAATTCAAATGTAAAATTGTGTTAACGAATCGCATTTCAAAACATAGTTCTTCTCACATTGGATGATATTATTTTTAGTTTTAATGCAGCCGTCAGCTATATAAATACGAATAAAACAAAAGAATATCGTTTCAGAATTTTATAAAAATCGACCGTATACATTTTGTGAAAGAATACAAAACAACAAATTATAGCACATTATTTTAAAGTACCCAAAAAGGGGTGAAAATAACTTTCTAAAATAGTTTTTCGTTAATTTTTGTATTTAATAAGTAAATATTGCTTTTAAAAATTAATATATTAACAAGAATACCAAAGAGCGTACCAATTCTTAAAAGGCCGGCAACGCACTTGCGAGCCCTCTGGCATTATGTGTCCATGGGCGGCGGTATCACTTAACATCAGTTGAGCCTCCTGCCCGTTTGCCCCCTGTTCTATATAAAAAAAAGGTTACAGAAAGCAATATTGAATTTATTTAATAATTAAATTACGTCACATAATACTTAGTAAGACTCAGAGTCGACACTTAAGGGTAAGCACAACTATCGTATGTCGATTCTAATATGCTTTATTATATTAGATCATAATAACCCAATTAATTTAAACCATATTTAATTCTAAAAATATAACGGAACCAAATTAATTTTAACCAAGTCACAGTACGTTAACAGATAGTGATCTTAATGACTACAGAAATTAGAAACAAAATACATTATGTCTAATTGCGATTTGATTTGTTACGATGATTTTGTATAAGTGATGTATAAAATACACGTCATTAATGATTATTTTTATAGGCAGGACTTGCAAAGCCCTATGGGACGAATACATGAATAGGTTTTTAAGAAAAATCTTTGGAAAAATTCTCGAATAAATCATATTGGTTATGAAATATCTTGGCAGGCAGCGGTTATATTTAAACATATTTATATATATTTATCAGCTGACCCGGCAAACGTTGTTTTGCCATGAATATATATAGATTATTTGCCATGTATATTATATCTAGGAAACATTTTAGTTCAATAAAAATAACTATCATTAATAAAAAGTTGGGTTTGATCGTAGAGGAGCGAAAATTAAATAAAAACAAAATTCTTTATCGAAAAAATAAAAATATTTTTTTGGGGTGGACACTCCTTATCAATTAGGGGATTGGAAGATAGATAGTAGCCGGTTATCAGACTTACTAAATATGAATATAAAATTTTAGAAGAATCGGTCG
Organism: Pieris napi; assembly: GCF_905475465.1. Classification (NCBI taxonomy): domain Eukaryota; kingdom Metazoa; phylum Arthropoda; class Insecta; order Lepidoptera; family Pieridae; genus Pieris; species Pieris napi. The sequence goes on from NC_062244.1 coordinate 10,895,904, forward strand.
AGCCATTTCGGAGGAGTATGGGAACGAACATTGTGACACGAGAATTGTATATATTATTAGATTAACTTGTGATAAAAGGTTTTTGCGGAACTTAGTAGAAACATAGTATTATAAGCTGCTAAGTATAGTTATCTTAGTCAAACAAGGAACCTGCTTCGTTTTTAGCATTTCTCTTCCAATCTTTACACAAAATTTTAATTCTATAGATTTTCCCGTCACAAATTAGACTTCAAATTTCGGTCCATTTACGAAAAAAATAAAATGTACGATTTAATAATACACAATTATCCAAAGCGATATATAACCATTTTATAGTTTTGCATACAACGCTCCAATACTTTCTAAATAAATATTACGTACGTATTTGGTTTCTCAAATAGTAGATTTTTAAAGGGCCTAAAAATAGCCCTTCCTTATTCAAAAAGTATACTGATCAGAACTACTAGTTAAAAGTACACTTAAAACCGCTGCAGTGCGCGGGCATTTCTCGTTATAAAGGCTGTATAGCCTTTAACCGCAGCCTCACGAGTCACGACCTCTCGCAAATAACACCCATTAGTATTTCATTTAGTTCAGTGTGTAACGCCTTTGCGTTCGCAGTATAAAAAATGAGCGGTTTTACTGGAAATGGGTTGGATCTGAGTCAAACTTTTATTTTTGTATTGAAAAATATACATTGGAGCGAGTATCAATGTATGTGTTATTTGAAGGCTTTCAGCATATTCGTACAATTCTATATCCGATTCATCGATTACGTAGATATTAAATTTGTAATTAAAACCAAAAAAAAAATTGTTTCGCCAAGAATTAAACCCAAGAGTTTTCTACACCATGGTGTATGATTACTGAGCCTGAGGAAGCGGTGGGATTACAGTCTCAAACACGCAATTCAACTAATTTCGACACAATAGATTTATCATTTAGCTACTATATGTAATGAAAAATGGTTTCAAGAAAATTAACAGATATGCGTGTAAATGACAATGTTACGGCAATTTATCTAAAATGTTAAAATGGTCCTAAACCTGTAACTTTGTCGTTATTAGTGTTTTATCTCTGTAAGTGTTGTTCTAATTTTCATAATTTTTTTACAGTATTGCTATGTCACACTCGACTCTATATTTATAAAATAAAAATATTGTAGTTCACTGATGAAATGGATAAATATCCAATACTTTTTAATGCCACAGGAGGCAAACAGCAAACTGCTCGTTTGCCTCCTGTGTGCGCCGCTGTATTTACATGGACACCCGGACACCAGGACCTTTGCAAGTGCGTTGGCAGTTTTTGCCGTGCATCACTATGTGGAACTAGCTGCCCACTGAAGTATTTCCGAACCAATTCGACTGGGGGTCTTTCAAGAACAGAGCTTAAAAGGCCTGTGCAGGTGAGCCTCCTATACTGTCCGTTTCGCTCCTATTACATAAAAAAGTGCGTTGCCAGCCTTTAACGGTCCAAGAATCAAGTGTATCAAGAAGTATCTTAAAAAGCGTTTTATCGTGGAACGCCAGACGTCAAGGTGTTACGGGTAGAATTTCGCATTCAGTCTTGAAGTCCGATGACGAAAATTTGCTACAAGTACAAATCCGAAGAGTTTGAACATATCCCATTATATGTGTTAAATAACTATCCCCTCAAAATAATATACATACCAAGTTAAAGTTACCAACATATTCATTACACTACGTTGACTAACGACTTCGTCTTTGACGCCCAGTTGAGCTTAATGTGCTCCGACTTGCATTAATGTTGCACTCATAAAGGTGGATGACACTTGCGACGTCGTGTTACGATTCTCAGAGCTAGTGCGAACTCTCTTAGATAAGATAGAAATAATTAATATCCGTTTCATTAACAACTATATTAAGCTGCGTGCGAATTTCCAGCCTAGGGGCGTTTAAATCCTATCTGTCGTTATGTGCTCATTTAACACTTGCTTGTACGATAAAGTTGGACTTCGTGTATGAAATATTTCTAGCATACCTACACGCATACAAGAAACCATATTACAAGAGATACAAACTGTATCACGATAAATTAACATTCGCTATTTTTATAAATTTTTAAAGGTATGGTGCGAGTATTTATACCATAAGTTTGACAACAATTATAAATAACTTTTTATTATGACAATATATTAATGTTCCTATTAAAGAACTTTATGAAAATGAATGACATTTGACATTTATTTATAGGTATTTGGCTGATTGTGCGGATTTATATAATTAATCGATCTAAATCCTTGCAAATAATAATTATTATTCTATCTGTATGTAATCCTATCTATAGATATTATTAAAAAAAACAAAGTTAAACAAGATCGGGATATGGACGAAGTTTTATGCAGTCAATAGGTACGTAATCCCAAGAAACCATACATATAAAATTATTTCCATATGAACATCTTACACATGCGATTATTTCACTCAAGCAAAGACACACAACAAGTTGTCAAACAAAGAACGCGACTTAGCCAGTTTTCGTCAACTCTCTACTCTATACACTGGCGTCGATCGGCCACAAACTTTACAGCACCTGTTTACGGAACCATTCATTATAAGTTATATCGTTAGTACAACTTACAAGGGACATGTATAAATTGGATGGTTTTATCCAAGAGAGACTTTTCAAATCTTATCAATAATTTAAACACTGATTATAGGGTTTTCTTTCGACGCTTTTTTAACACGCTCTTTACGGTGAAAAATAAACATATTAAAACACTAGTAGACTCGGCCAAGCGTTGCTATGGCTAAGATTTTTGATATATTACATAGTAGTAAACTATTCAAGAGAAACGGCAGGAGAACTCAAATCCACCATGCTTTTTGGTGGTTATGCCATTAAATTGTAGCTTATGTGAAACGTTGGTAATTATTTTGATAAGGATCGATACCTAGGTACGAATAAATAGCCTTTTCTAGCGGTCGTATTTTAATTTAAAAAAAATAATAAAAGGACGCTTATTGTGACGTAACTATAAAAGATAGAGACATGCTGTCGCGACATTCTTTATAGATAGTGATGTGTCCTGAAAAATTGTAATACATCATTTTGTTCTATCATTAATAGTTTTCGCAGCGCACACGATTGAAGGGAGTTTTTTGTTAATTTTTTTACACCTTGGGTTAGATTATTCAAGTTTTAGTAAGCATCCCTAATTTTTTGAAATGAAAATGAAACATAGCCTATGTCACTCGGGAATAGTGTAGCTTTCCAACGGTGAAAGAATTTTTGAAATCGGTCCAGTAGTTTCGGAGCCTATTCATTTCAAACAAACAAAAAATCAAACCTTTCCTCTTTATAATATTAGTATAGAAAACCTCTTCACCGAACATAAGCCGAAGGCTCGAGCGAGCCTATCCACGACTGCTTTAAAAAAGTAATTGTATTTTACAATTACATGCCTTTAACTAGATACAAATGCAAAAAGTGAAAATATATTGAATGCGTGACAAAGGTCGCAGGTGATCAACATTCTGTGCCTGGCACATCTGATCGATTTTTAGGTATGTCTATTCCCTCACTGTATTTGCCGATTTGAGATAGTATCAGGGGCGCAAAAAGAAAGAAAATTCTTCCCTGCACAGGTTTCGAAAGCTTTCAAAATTTGCCTTCAATAAAAGAGAATATATGGAGATCTAGTATATAAAATTGTCGTGTCACAATGTTCGTTCCCATACTCCTACGAAACGGCTCGAACGATTCTTATGAAATTTTTTATGCATATTCAGTAAGTCCGAGAAACGGCTACTATCTATCTTTCACCTCCTCAACCCCCTAAGTGATAAGGGTTGGCCACCCCATTTTTTTTTTTTTAGATCTCTTTTTTTAATAATTCAGCATACTAAAATACATACAACCCCAAATTTTCACCCTTCTACGATCAACCCCTATTTTATTCTCGTAGATAGTTATTTTTATTGAACTAAAAAATGTTTCCTAGAAATAATATACATTTAAATAAAAAACTTTTACCTGTATCAACATCTTGTGTCTTCATTCACCGTGACCATGCACGCTGTAAAGCACGCGAAACGTCGGATAAATTTAAAATTATGTTAAATAGTTGTAAATTTATAATAATACATAACTTCAATCCGGTCAAAAAGTTTTTTATTTAAATGTGTAAAAGTTATGTCAATCAAAGACAATACAATAATATACATGGCAAAACAAACGTTTGCTGGGTCAGCTAGTATATATATATTATGTCAAACTACTTTTATAGTAGAGGGGGCAAGCTTACAGGACTCCCATTTAATTAATGGATATTAGAAAACAATTACACCATTAATGATAGCATACAACCATCCTATTTGGTAGCATACGAGATTATGTAACTTAATATTAAGATACAACTTCCAGTATCCAAGTTAGAAACGCAGAGTGCAACCGCGCTGCGCATTGATTTATTCACAATAACATTAAATTCCCAATAGCTATTCGAGAAATTAGTACGATCGTACTGAAATTACACGAATCAGTAATTGCAATAGTTCTATTTCTATAACAGGAAATAATCAGAAATTATTTAATTTAAATAGGTACAGTAACGACATACATACAAAAACACAATACACGTGTCCACAACATTTAGAGGGAAACATACAATGATAAAAGCGAAAAAACTAGTATTTGGGTACTGGTATATTTATGATAGGTAATAACAATCCACCTTTGTAATCCAAGCTACAATATTTTTGATTCAATAATTTAAAATCAAAATACAAAATAAACAAGAACCGGGTTGAAACAAAAGCGTAGGAAACAAATAATATTTTCACTCACTTTCAAATACGCATTTTAATATAAATATATATATATATAGAAACATCTAAAATATAGAGAAAACCTTTAGTAAATATCATCTTCATTTTCGCTGATCGAAGCGTCAATTTTCCCCCCGTGAAAATTCATGAGAGCAGGGAACATGAAAAGATAATCCGCAGAACACTCAGGCCAGCGTCTTTGGGAGCTTATACCTGTTCTAATGTAAGCACTTAGGCTTAGCCCCCAAAATATTAATATTAATATGGGTGGAGCTATTTAGCACTCAGTTTTTGCGACATCTTTAATAAAAAATATTATTTCTTAAAATTTTTGCCAAGAAAGAAAAAGTTTCAATTTACATAATAATCACGACGTTTTTATACAACAAACATCTGTTTATTTTTTATTCATGCATTTTGTTATACAAGGGTGTTTTTTTAATCTTAAACTCGTTTTTTTAAATATAATATGGGGCAAACGAGCCTACGGGACGCCCATAAAGAGCAGTCCTCGCCCTCGTCATGGACATCCATTTTTAGTGGGTGCGTTGCCAGCCTTTGAGGGAGGAGAACACTTGAACACATAGTGTTATTTTTGAAATTATATAATATGAGAGTGTGTTTATTAAATTACATTTATTAAGCTACAATCTATCTTTTCTAAAATTCATGACAGTTACTCACTATGACTGTGCGACATGACTATGCTCACCGTGCATAAATTTTACTGAAAATAAAAAAATTATACAAATATTACACTTCCAACTACAAGTTTTAGTTTTTACTAGTAAAACCTATTTTAAAATACTTAATCATCTAATACTTATTTGCTTAACAATACGGATTAGGTATCCGATAGGCGCTTATAACGCTTTTTTTACTCTTCTTTTCACTAGCTAAGTTGATAAACCAGTTGTTCGTTTACCTGTAAGGCATCTGCAGCGCGAGTATACAAAAAAACAAATATTTTAAAGCTGACCAATACAACTTGACTCGTGAAAATATTTATAGCTTAAGTACTGCATTTAATACAAATCCAAAAGAACCAAATCATTCAAAATTTTAACGCCTGCAAAAAAATATAAGCAATGAAATCTCAAAGCTTATTAAAATGGTTTACGAATTGCATGAACGTAACGAACACAATGTTAGTGCAAATACAGATACCGTTCTAACGAAACTTTTCACGTTTAGACTATTTGAAAACTTTAAACTTCACAAAACTCAACAAATTGGAACAGCCTGCAATCTGAATTCCGGCATGTGATTTTGTAGATTAAGGTGGAAGTTCACGGACTTTTAACTGCTTTTTTTTCTTTTAACATCAATAGAGAATGGATGTTTAAAATACCACGCATGGGGTATGAGGAATTCATACGGGTTTATAATAATTCATTGCCTTAAGACCAGATAAGACGGGTCTTGGTTATCAGTACAACACTGCCGCAACAAATTATCACCGCGAATCAAACCCAGTGTCAGATTATTCACCAGCTTGCATTGGCATATATACATATGAGAAGGCTTCTTAATTCAAGGAATGTTCATCTTTTTTGGTTCCACTTTATTGCCAACAATTGGCTGTTAACAACTAGAATTGCCGGGTATATTGCGCTAGTCTAAACAGCACCTCGGCGGATGTGATGCCGGTCTGCTCTCGTACTTTCCGCAAAACCCACTTCTCTTATATCAGCTCATGTCTTGCTTTGAATTTTGCCCATCATTACAAGCTGCAACAAGTCGTATCGATGATAACGCAAAACGTGTCCAACGCATGCGACTTTCCGTGATTTCACAGTCTGCATAAACTTTCGTGTCGTTCAGATTCGTTGAAGGACTCTTTCATTCGGGGAATGTTATTTAATCAAATTATTAATTTCTATTTTAGTTGAAAATGGTACGTGTTTAGCTCATTTTACTATTGATATGATCCCTGTAAACGCTACACTACTACAGTTGGTGAGCTTGATAGCTTGAGAAGTGCAATAAATATTAATTTTAGATTATTATTCAATAAGATCCTCCATATTTCAGGTATAAAAACATTTACTTGAGTGGAGTGTTACTTAACTTAACAACACCGCACTTAAATACATATAAGCATTTGATGCACTTCCTTAGTGATAGAAGTAACTGATTTTTAAAATGTACTTAAAGTGTCTTCTGTATTAAAACACCAGGTTTACCTTGGTCTAGTTTTTGTTTTTGGAATCCAAGGGCGTAGAGAGGGCAAGATGAACTGGCAAGAAAGTTTCCGCCACACTTTTTAATCAATATCAATATGAAGAAATATAAATATGCAATTTAAAAATTTAATATATTTCTACTTTCCAATTGTTATTATCGGTGACGGAACAACACCCAAGACCGAAGAAAGAAACCGAAGAGTTTTTTTAGTGGTAGGCAATATCTCAGGAGCTTCTGGCTTAAATTGAAATTTTCTTGTATTATAAGGAGGAGTATAAAGCCGGTTGCAGACCGAAAACTAAGCTATGCCAAGGCTAAACTAAGCTATGCCAAGCAAGCTAGGCTAAGCTAAGCTAGAAATAAATAGCGTGCACACCAACAGCTAACCCAAAGTTCAGTCAGTGTTGCGTAGTATGTGCAAAGGGTGTGCGGGGTAGCGGGAGGGGCTTAGCTTAGCTCGTGTAGCTGCGCATCGGCATACACAACTAACTTAGCTTCGCATATTTTAGTTAGCTCACATAGCTTAGTTCGCATAGTTTGCGGTCTGCACAGACGTATGGAAAATTGCGTCAGCTATGCGAGCTAAGCTAAACTAACTTAGCTTAGCTCTTGGTCTGCAACGCGTATAATTATTAGGTACGCTACGAAAACGTGAATCACATCTAATTGCACAGAATATCAAATAAACGAAGAATATTACTTAATTCAAAGGCAAAAGTAACTTTTTTTTATTTTTTTTCATTTAATAATACTTTTTTAATCCCAAAACACTAGTTCACCAATGGTGTGTTACGCATATCGCGAAATACGCCCCGGCTATATAGGTAATATTTTTACAATATTCACAATATTTACAATATTCATGGGCGAGCCGGGGCGCAGTTCCTCGTCAGACCCGCTCTTTAAGTTTTGTTTGCCGCCTTTATATATTTAACCATTTTTTCGCAGAACCGTTCCAAGCACGGTATGTGCTTTATTAACATGTCTTGTAGGCCATTACGGTCTACAATCATCTGCATTTGTTGTTCCAAGTCGTGCCTGGACGATGCTAATATAGATGCGAAAGTAACAATTTACATCACATAACCTTACTTCAGATCCTAAATCCAAACATATTAGGGACGTAATGAAGTTATCTATTTGTATATTACTCAGCACTTTTATGCAAGGGCCCGCCATTATCATTGCTCGCTTATCTTAAAGCTCGTTAAGGTGAGCATTTTACGAGGTCTTTTTACAGGGGAGCCCTGATTTTTAAACGTTTCACTGATAACGAAGTTAAAGTACCTAAGTGTTTCGAGTTTAGGATCTGATAAGAGATTAAAGATTTTCATAAAGTTAATTTATTTATTAGTTAGTCAAATTATTTTTAATTGCCTATCAGGAGCACGTAACTTCAATGGGAGCAAATAAATATATCATAAATACATATATATTATTGTGATGTGATGTGATTGATATGTGATGTAATGAAAACATTAAAAAATGAATTCCCCCAGCCGCGTTTGTCTGTGTAATCGCTTTCCACTCAAAAACTTCCGAACTGGTTTTGTACGAGTTTCACCAATATTGGCGTAATCCAGGAAGATGTATAATTTATTATAGTGTTATATACATTTACTGAAATACTAATGCACAAATTGCTTAAAAGCCCGGCAACTCTGTTACAAGCCACCTGGGACTGTATGTCCATAGAATTTTCCAAATTGCGTCTTCAAAAACCAACCTAGGAGATCAGGCACCTCACATTCGAAATCTTCGCCAATATAACTGAATAAACACAACTAATCCAGTGATTGATAATATCAATATATTATATTCAATATATCTAATTGGCTGATTAATTTAAAAAGAAGCATTGTAAGTGCCTATCTGATACCTATTCCGCGTAAGAAAATAGTTACTAGTAAAATCGAAAATTGAAAGTGTATTTTTTTTTCTTTGTAACTTTAATGTTCACCATACTTGTCATGAATTTTAGAATTAGCTTGTAACATATACTGTAAAAAGGTGGTAAACAAATACATAAATAAACACCAGGTGTGAAATTTGCCCCCTGTACTATAAAAAAAATCTATATAAATTCAAACATAGTTTTACCCAATTATTTCATTCAAAAATCAAGGCAGCCTTGAAAATTTAATTACGACACTATAGAAGACACCATCCCTTAGAAGCGTCAAAATGAATTATCGTACTTCATTAAGCTGAAGTGCTGTCTTTAGTGACTAAAAATGTTTCCATTATAACGAAAATGGCTGACTCTCGTTACTTCAGTTCTTTATTTTCATTCGATAATAACATTTTTATTTTTTAGATTTAAATATACAATATACACGTCACACAGATAGACATAACATTTTTAATGGTACTTAATATCTGATGCAACTCAGCTAAGAGTTACGATTGAATTATTTTCAGTAAGCAAGTGAATTACCCTTTTTTACTTCTGTTAAATGTTACATTTATTCCGCGCCGATAATATAACAAATATCTATAATTTCATTTCCGATTCCGACTTCAAATTTGAGTGTACCTCGCGATCCTAAATTATGACAGCAGCGCTACGGATATTGAATGAACTACATTAAAATTTCATATAGAAACGAACGTTAGACGTTACCATTGGCCATTGGGGCACTTCTTTACGAAATATGTAACCGTTAATTTACGAACGACTCAAAGAATTTTGGCTTAGAGCTTAAAAAAAGGCTTGTTTGGTGATATTAATTCTAGATTTTAAACGCCCAGCACGTATAGCAGCAAGAATTGTTACATAATTGTTGTGGACTTTGCACTCCAATCTTGTCAAGATATCAGTATACCACCGCGCGGAGTGTAGTCAAAATATTTTGGAAGAGTAAAGTTTAATTTTACAATCATTTTAATGAAGAATACATATATATTATTTTGGATAACCGCAGCAACCATCGACCTATTTTATCGTTAGAGTAGCTAAGTGATGCCAGCACACACACGTATGCTTTGCTGAGGACTTACACAGATGACAGATCTTCGAAGATTATTATGGTGGCATCAACGAAAAAAGAAAGAAAAGAAAGAAAAAAGAAAGATCACCCACCAGAAGAATGATCCACTTTTCTCACGAGCTGTGTGTGTATGTGTGTGGTATGGATACGGCTCTCAGTGGAGGTCTTCCCTAAGAGAACTTAGACCTAACTTCTTTTACTCCTCCCTGAAAAACCAGCACTAACATTGTTGTGGAAACTGCTTTTTATGGATGGCTCGTAGTTTGCCCGCCTATTTAAAATAAAAACAGACACAAAATTACACTGACAGGTTTTCTTTTTGTTTTGATAATAAAAAATGCTTAGGCGCGTATTTTGCCGTATGAGACGATTTACCCCTGACACTGCTCAAACATTCCCATACTATCCCATTAAAACGTACAAATCACATGCCATTTTAGGCGTAAATACCTTGTAAATTTGGTCGTATTTCCTCTGTACACTCCTATCCAATTTCTACTTAGCAATTTAGCCAACTTTTTACTCAGCACATTTTTCAAACGTATCCTAAAATTTATTGTGTTATTTTGAGGATTACTATGCTTAATTATTTACGTTAAATTACTTTCTTACATTATTCGTTACACTTATGCCGCGTAAAGTCAGTATTGAAATTATTTTATTTTCGAGGATACGGCAGTTTAGTAAAATGTAGTCACCATATTATTTAAAAGTTATTCAGTCTTATGGCGATACAAGTCTTTGTGCAGCATCCAAAATAAAAGTACCCGGTGAACCTTCGAAAAACCATAAGACTAAAGCGTTTGTCTCCTTCTGTTTGTAAATATAATAGAGAATAATGTTTAAAACAGTGTAGTTACGAATTAAATGAGCGTACCAATTCTTAAAAGGCCGGCAACGCACTCGAGAGCCCTCTGGCAATGAGAGTGTCCATGGGCGGCGGTATCACTTAACATCAGCCCTGCGATTCTTTAACTCACTTTTCGAACTCACACAGCGGTTTTCGCATCGGCGGTCGCTCTCAAACCAAACGTGAAGCAGTCATTTTATGATTTGGCATTCTGAAAGGGTGGGAGCTTGTAGTTTATTGTTTATCAGAATGCCAAATCATAAAATGACTGCTCTCACTGAGCCTCCTGCCCGTTTGTTCTATATAAAAAAAAGTTTGGTTTTAAAAGACGTTTATAAGCAATCATATAAACTGTAATAAAATTTACGCAGGCATCTGATGTCAATAAGATGTTTTCTGGTTTTGATAAAATTAGCTTTTAATATCCCCTTTTAGTTTAATTTGTGGTTTAAATTTACATATAATTAGATCGCAGGTGTTCAAAGACTTCGTTTTCCATTGAAGTTAATTAATTTCAATGGCTTCCCATAATATTCTAAGAAATCTCTTGTTTCCCCAAACTAATCAATTCTAATGACTTAATAATTAAACGTTAATTAATCTTAAGTTAAGTAAACCTACCTACCTAACATAGAGTAACTTAATAACCGCTTAGAAAATGTTTAGTAGGTATTTTAATTGTTATTATAAATTTCATGTTTATTTGGTAATCCTACTGCTAACATAAATTATATATATATAACAAAAAACAATTATACTGAAGATATAGCCAAAGATGGAATACATAATATATATACAAAAAGGTTAAAAAAATTGTCAATAGTCAATCCAATTAGACCACCTAAAACGACACTTTTGAACGTTGAATATAATGGTAGGGGAGCCCACGATGCTAAATGGGGATTTACTCGAGCGTCGTAGAGACCTATTGGGATGCAAAGCTTAGATAAAAAGAAGAAAAAAATGTTATATGATAAATTCCTTTTCATCGGTGGGGGAAGCGGCTATAGATAGTTAAATATGTAAAAAAAAACTGTTGCATGGACATCCTCGAGCGCGTCAGATATTGATAGCATCTATGCCCTACGTATTTTTAATAATGTACGTATGTTAATCTGATCGTTTGCATGATGCGGGTGGTTGTATTTAAGGGTTGAAAATTAAAAAAAAAAAATTTATCGAGCGCGTCAGATTTTCTAAGGGAGTGTTAAGTGCACCAAAAAAAAGCTCTCATTGACTAATCTGACGATTTTGATGGGACGCAAACCCACAGCCATTTTCTTAATTTGCAAAAAAAAATCGCAATTTTGAAATACTCAAGCGCGTCAGATTAAGATATATGTGGTTCATCTTTATGTTCTAAACGTACTGTCTCATAATCTGACGATTATCTAGAGGGATTCGCCTGATCTGACAAAAAAAAAAATAGAAAAACGGTTCACCTAAAGGGCCATCCCTGCAACTTCCCGCTAATTCCATTCCTGGGCGCTTAAAATTGATATTTTGAGCTCGCTGAGTTCAAAGAAATAACATTTCTATGCATTTGAGCTCTCCCAGCTCGAAAGTCTGATAGAAGTTTCATAGTCATATTCTATTTTTGGAATTTTCAAACCGCAATAACTTTTGAATGGATCAAGCAATTTTCACGCGGTTGGCGGCATTCGACGCAGTTTTATCATCCTCATAAGTAATTTTGCAATTTTAATTGATAGAACCACAAATTTCGGAGTAATCCCGAAAAAACACTTTTTCGGGTTTCTTTCGTTCACGATATCTCTCGAACTAATCAACCGCTTTTGACGAGCTTGGTGGCGATCGATGTGGTTTTTCAAGCTCAAAGGCGGATTAGTTTTTGAAGTTGATCAATAAAGAAACCACTTTAAAAAAAAATATTTCTTATTTTTTTAAGATTTTTCGAAATTTCTCAAAATCTATCGGTCCGAATCGGTTCAAATTCACAGGAAATGTAATTTTGAGGGAAATATTTAGAACGCCGTTTAGTAGATTCCGATCGGTTTAAGGAAATGTAGGCATCACGCAGCTGCACGCATTTAACTTTATCGACGAATTTTTGTTATTTCGGCTTGCGGAAATCGTCAGATTATATATTTTTCATTATTCTTGAATTATTTCCTTCAAAATAAAAAAAAAATTAGCTACGCTCGAGAATGTCGAGATGACATTCTTTGTTGATTTACAACTTTGTTGCCCTCCCTTTTTTTCCGTCACTCTCAAATTGTCAGATTAGTGGAATATACACTTTTTAGGATGTAATTAACTCACCCTACCTTAATCTGACGCGCTCGGGAATTTCTGATGGTCAATTTTTTTTTACTAAACTGATCCTGTCTCCTTCACGTGCGGCCTTATATATGGGCCTCATATTTTGTGGAGGTACTTAACCGGGTACAAGGTATCCCCCTATATATTAATCTGCCGCGCTTTAGTAAATCCCGAAATCCCCTCTTGGGCTCCCCTACCATAATATAAAGATGATTCTAGTTGCCCCTACCAAAAGGTAGTTTCGTGTGGAGAAGAATGAGCAAAAAACCCCACACTTACTCTTTTAAAATAGGTTTAACGATATTTTGTATACATTAGTTAAATAATTATATGTCAAGACAATGTACTCCAAGATTAAAAAAAACTTTACTAAATTAGGCACAAAGTATAAAGCAATGCAGCGGATAGGTCAATTATTGTATTGTAAGTATACTTTTTCCTCACATATTTACAAATATTGAAACCGTAGAATATTATACATTAAAGAGTAATAATAAAAAAATAATAAAACAGTGTGTGAGATAAAAATAAAATACTACAAGTATTATAAAATAACAAAAATATGTAACATTATATCAGCAACAATTAAAAAAGGAAAATATCAATAAAAAACATTTAACTAGGTAATAACGGCTGTGTTGTGTGATGGTGTGAAAGTGAGGGTATGTACGTGAGGGTTTGTATGGGTGTGTACCTATTGTGTGTAACTATAGTTGATATTATTAAATTGTATCGTAGCATACTACTGTTGGAGAACGAACATAATTTAGAAATTATCACGATTCTTGTTTGTCTGGAAGAGCTGGAATTATTACAGTTTGTTACAAATAATTGAAAATTTTTTTTGATTTCTCATTTCTGTATTGAAATCCCGAGCCATTAGATAATGATAATGTCTTTAAAATATCCAGAGGCGCGGCGTAATCAAGCCCATAGGGAAACGATTCACATGTCTGCAGAAACCTATTAATCAGAATGTTATACCCGCAATGGCATATTGTAGGGTTAAAGAGATACCTACACAGCGCATGCAATGAAATCCCTTACGACTGATTATAAATAAAGATTATACTCCAATGGAACTGGATAATGAATTTCCCTTTTTGACTTTGACATTAACGATCCTTTCCTTTTAGTGTTTATCGCATATAAGGTTGTTTTATTTGAATTCCAAGAATAAAATATATTAGAATTCTAATTTCTAATTAAAGTCTTATTCATAGACTACACCAAAGGTCTTAATTATTAAATATCTATCACCAATTCAAGAGATTTTGATAAAATATTTATTTATTTGAAAATAATGAATATAAAGCAAACAAACAACTATTCAAGTGCACAGGCGCTAATTAAAGATTTAAGTCGGCGTCTGGTAGATAGTACCGGTGACCCCAGAGCTGGTGCTTTCCTTGCTCAACGAATAAGTATAGCAATACAGCGAGGAATTGTTGAAGGTATACTGCCACAGGGACCAAACTTTAAATTTGTTTTAATTTTCTTTTTATTACCTAATTATTTTTATTATTTCAATTTTAATTTTAAGGTTAGGAAAATTGAAAATAATGGATATTTGATTGTTATGTTGTATTTAATAAACGATTTACTAACAACTATCTAACAATTAACTCACTCTTACATTCAAATTCATACATTTGTATGATCATTTAAAAATAAAAAAGGTGTCTATAAAACCAGGCTATCAGCCTGTATGTGCCTGACACATTGAATTCTATGGCTAGTGCGCGCAAGTGTTTTTGCAAAGATACCAAATCGCCACACACAAGATTTGAACACACGACCTCAGATTTAAGGATTGCATTGCAAGGTCGTTGAAATATGTATGAAATAATCCCTTTGTGTGGTGCTTGGCCGCTAGTGCGCTATTGCCCTTAAACAAGCGTTAGTAAACTAGACTTAATTCTTAATTGACTAAATACAGCAACCATCCCAAATAAGGTTCCCCCAGTAGACTGAGTTTTCAACGTTATTATACAAAATTGATTCCAAAAATAATTACTTTAAGCTCATATTAAAATTATCTGTAGGCTTTAAATTATCCTATCGGATGGCTCAGCATTTATTATCGTGCCAGTTTTGATTTATAATTCATTTAATAAATCACTGTACGGATATCGTTTACACTAATTGAAATTGTGTGTGGCCAAAATATAATATATTGTGTTAATTACAGAATTATTCAGTTTGTTTTTTTGTAACGGAATTGTATTGAATAAAATATATAAATTAATTGTTATGAACATATTATATTTTATTTATTTAGGTGTATTCTCAATGACATCATAGCGTCTACGTCTTTGTAGCATGAAGGGACATTAATATAATCATGATTAAAAAAGTGAATGCTTGCATTGTTACATAAATATAAAAATTTTACTTAAAATTAAATTTCTTATATAAAATTTATATTTTACATGTATCCTATTGAATTTATGGAAACCTTTGGGTAATCTAATATTTCACAAAAATTTCACTTCCTTTACTTAGGTCAAGGTTTCCATAAGGAGTTGCTTAAAGTTTTAAAAAACTATATAAAATTAAAATAAATCAGTGGCGCTATAATCTTTTTAGGTCTGGGCCTCAGATTTATGTATATGTTTGATGATCATTTGTCAATCTAATAGGCAAGTATGTGATCAGCCTTCTGTGGCAGATACACGCTGTCGACTTCTTGGGTTTAAGGCAAGCGGTTTCATCACGATATTTTCCTTCACCGTTCGAGCTTATGTTAAATGCGCACATAGAAAGAAAGTCCTTTGATGCACAGCCGAGGATCGAACCTACGACCTCAGGAATGAGAGTCCACTATATAATATATACCTAGATTGTAAAATAATTGTCTTGAAAAAATATTTTGATATATGACAAACACAGTATCTCTATTGTAATCAATTACATAGAAGAATTAACGTGACAAGCCCTTATAGGCAAACATACCAAACACGAAGAGATACAAGAAATATACCAAAAAGAAATATTATAAAATCTAAAGATAAATTGATTTCAAAGTGTGAGGGCAGCAACTAGGGATATCCAGACCTACCTAGTTTATCAGAATGCTCAATCTGGATATCGGTAATTTTTGCCCAAAACGCGTTCTTCTGCAAGGAAGGACAAATGGGATGATGGGATGCCTGGGGAATCTAGAGGGTACACGAAAATTAAATTTTATTAAAAAGTTGGGGCAATCAACCTGATTCTTAAAAATCTTAAATATCTCAAACGATATATCAATAAATTTTCAACGATTCTTCAATGACAACATCTTTAAGCAAGCTAGCCTGGTTTCGTATGTTGTCAACTCTTTTCGAGATGCCACTGGAGAAAAGTAGATGCCACGAGGTGCATCTATAATCATCTATACTATATTTAAAAATAGCTTTTTATAATTTTGTAACGAATAAACTTCATAACTACCGGATCAAATTAATTCACCAATTGCAACGTGAAAATCTTTTGAAAATAAATACATGCAACAATTATGGTGAACAGAAACACTATATAGTAATAAATGCCTTACTAAGTTTGTCAGACCACTAATATTGAATAAGCTTAAAGTAAACAAAACATTACCAAGTAAAAACAATAAATTAAAATATAAACGACCCCGATTTAATTTTAATTTATATTCATATTCGGTTTGCCGTTCGGATGCACTCCCAAAAAATATTCAATGGTTTCAATTATTGGGCTCCATTGATTACTTGTGGTTATCCGGCTTTTGAATTACCTGATATTTATTTAAACTGTTAGGCTTTTGGTTATTAAACTTTTGTAAACTTTGCTATTTTAATTAATCAAGAGTTATGTGGAAATTACCGAGATTTTAATGTAATCTGAATTTACAACTTTTTTTGGTCTCCGATGTCTGCCTCAGTTTTTAATACTTTATTTATAAGACTTATGGTAGCCAAAATCCATAAGTTCCTGACATGCGGGAGTCATACTCAGCGCTTAGTTTTAATTTTATAATCAGAACCTAGTTAGGTTTTGGGTCTAAAAAACGTCGGTTTGTTCTGTTTTCGTCGAGATTTTTTTCAAGTAGATCAATCGACACGCTCATTTTCATTCTTAGCGTATCCGTGCTTTGCTGTTCCTACTTCAGGAATATAAAAGCATTCTCAAGAGAACATATGTCACAATCTAGTGATATGTTTGACAATCTCTGCAGTGAGAAAATAAATTTAGACATATGATGGCACGGACTTCTTTGTAGATTCTATAAAACGATGTTCATCACTTTGCTCTACTGTCAATAGTTTCAACAATGTCCACTATACAGGGATTTCGACTTTATTTTTTCACATCTTAAGTTACATTATCAAAAATTTCTTACGGATTCCTTATTTTATTTAAAACATTCAATAGCCTATGTTTTTTTTCAAAGTTACTGAAACGATATGAAAAATTATTTCTTCTTGATTTTTTTTAAATCATCAAAATCATTTATATATAGGTAACATAATGTACACTTATGTACGTCAAAAAAGAAATACATATTAAACGCTTCTAATTTTACATTTACTGCCAGTATATCAAGGGCGTAGAACGGAAGAGAAGAACTGGCAATTTCCTCTCCGCCACTCTTTTTAATCGCCAAGTTTTTGTTTTACACAATGTTTGTAAGGAGCTCCAACCATTAAACCATTTTCCACATTGATTAGCCTCCAAAACTCGTATGATACTAATATGATACAATAAAAATAAACAAACAATCAAATCTTTCCTCTTTATAACCAAAGATGGAATACATATCTATATCTTTAGTATAATTATTTGGTTATATGTAATATATAAGTTAGTTGCAAAGATACGAAATAACATTACTGTAGATTTTAAGTAAAATATAAGCAAAGTTAAAACAGTTAAAAAAGTCTTGAAAGATGATTTCGTCAGACCAAAAGCATATTCATGTAAACTCCAACAAACGAGGCTTAACCAACATTGTCAGAATATTGTATTCTTATCTCGACTTCGCACATAAAACTTGTGTAGCGTCGCTGACATCCTCGACACACTACTTAAGTATTTTAACTGCCTTACTTACGACTTTAATTTTAGATAAGTTATTTTTAGTAGTTCTTACTAATTTAATGAAACAACTCAAGAGGCTTTTCAACGCACTAAAAATATATTAATATGTACAGTAATCTCCCCTATATAGCGGTTTCGTATTACGTGATTTCCGTCGCCCATAAAACGCGGTATTTGCGCCTTATAACGCGGAAGTTCTATTTCTTTAGTGTCAATCTTATAATTATTTGTCAAGTCCATAATTAGTTTTGCGTATGTTTTAACCTGTTTAAATTGTGTTGTTATAAAATTAAACTAAATTACTTTAATTAATTCGTGTTCCTAGTTTTTAAATTGTTAAAAGATTATCCTACCGCGTTATATCTTATTACTGTACTTTGTAGCTGCTCTTTGAAGTAATTGCTAACCAATTCAATCAAGAAAAGAGAAAGAGAAATTCTCAGGCCTATTGGCTATACAAGTGACCATAGGCGCGGTATTACTAGAAAGGTGTGAGGTGAATCCCTGCGTGTTTGTCCCCTGTTCTATAGAAAATGACCGCCAAACATATACAAACTTTTCCGTTTCAAACAATGTCTCTAACTAAAACTATATACGTCGAATCAAATTATTTTGTTGGACACTTGTGATATCCCCTGAGCCATTCGCATTCGGATTAGTTTGTTGTTGCGACTGTTTGCATTCGACACACAACCTCCAAAGTTGCAGAATTAATATGTATATCATTAGATCGACAATAATACCACGAAAGCGAATTAGATGAATCAAAATATTTTTTTTTATAAATGAGTAAAATTAATATTTCTTTTTAACATCATATGCATATTTCTATGTTATCAGAGATCAGATATTCAACCTAAGATATTTTTTATAACAGTGGGCAAACGGCTCTTTTCTTGAAGGACCCTAAGTTCAATTAGTTCAGAAATACTTCAGTGGGTTATTGGATCCACATAGCGGGTGCGCGGCAAAAACTGCCTTAAAAACGCTCAATTGTGGAACGACGGACGTCGAGGTGATACGGGTGGAATTTCGTATTCTGCCTTAACGTCCGATGATGATACTGAGATAGCGTGGAAGTATATTTTTGCTATTATACATGTAGAATTTTCAGTAGATTTACCTTAGAATGGATGAATGTTTGCTGTTTTAGGGTGAGAGAACATTCACTAGGGATATACTATTATCCTTCTGAGAATACAATAACAAACTATACGATGTAATATCTTCCCTATAATAGAACTAAGTTTCTATATTAAATATATTCTTCAGGAAGAGCAACTTTATCTTCAATAGCACCCACTCTCAATTTTCAAGGCACTAAGATAATAGGTGTAATTTAATAATACGGGAAGAAAATGCAAACAAAGTTAACGCCTTATAAAAATGTATTGTTTAGAAGCATTTTCTATAAAAGAAACAAGAGCGCTCATTGCAGAAAAATTATGGAAAATAATTTCTTATTAGTTACCTCTTGGAAATTCACTGAAATATTGTTGTTAAGTTTCCAAGCTACATTGAAAAGTTTGCAAAATGTTTATTCAACGTTGGATAATATTAATTATATAATGAGCAAACAGTGAAAACTGTATTTGTATTATAGTCAGGTATAGTCAATGATCTGTGCACGCCATAGATTTTTAGTCTATGACATGAGTCTGGTTTTCTTCAGAACAAGTGAAAATTGCGGACAAAGAAAGCGAAATCCGTTGGTGGAGAGCCGGATTTGTAAAAAAGCAACATCTGGAGGCTGAAAGTTGCACCTGTAGACTATAAAACTTATGTTTATATAAGAGACTGTGCGGCGTCTATCTCTACTATCCTTTAATGTACCCAACATTGTCTTAGGGATGATTGGGTACAATAAATTGGAAACCAGACGGGACTTACAGTTGGCCTACTATGTACTGAAAGTCTTGAGGGTAGTGTACAACCCTAGTGTGCTCCAAGAACTCAGATTCTTTGTACCTATGGGATATGTGCGAAGGCCAAGGTTGTTTGCGATATCAAGGGCCTGAACCAGTCTGTTTCACAGATCCCCGTTATCAAAGACGTTGCGCCTACTGAAGGCTGTCTCCGACACTATCGACATATTTATATGTTAGCAAAGTGAATTCACAGTAGCTATATTATATATTATGTGTTTAATATTATATTGTACTTTATTTTTTCTCAAAATTGTCGTATTGGCATAGTCTATAATGTATGTATTTCTGTAATGAAAAAAAATAAGAAAAAAATAATAACTTCATAACTATTCTCAGTGTATATAAACACATACTATATGAATCTATGTACTAAGCACTTTTCTTTGATTATTGTTATTTTGTGTGTTTATGTGTGTGTGTGTTTTTGTTAGTAATAAATGTTATGTATGTGTCTATGTCTAAGCATATATCATATATATATTACGATCTAAATTATTCACTGCGACAGTATTTCTGTAGTACATCAATACTTTTTATTCCCACAGCTTTATGATGATAAATCAAAGGCGAATCTTTGAAATATGGCTACGCTATTTTATTAGCGCGGTACGCATTAATTAAACATGCTAATAAAATTCATTACTACGGGCAGTTTCATTCATCAGTTATGCAAATGAGAGGTAAATAAAGAATGAAACGACCAACCAGGGACCCGTATTTCCTATATTCAATGGCCATTTCTTCCAAAACTTAGGCTTAAATTATAGGAATTACAAAAAAACAACAAACTCGGACAAGATTACACGACGAAAATTATTAATCAATTGTTAATCATTGATATTACCTAAGTAATTTCTTAACCCCCACCAACCCTGTCTGAAATCAACTGCCAGAGGTATTCCTGAAGACATTCAACTTAAGGTTCAAATAAGTATACCAATTCCTAAGAGACACGCAAATCGCGAGCCTTCTAGCATCATACCCTTGGGCGGTGATACCCTGTGAGAGTCCGGCCCGGTTAACACCTGTTCTATAAAAACTAATAGCTTTTACAGAGTATATGAGTTACCTGCTTCTTCTTCTATTTATACTAATACATAAAGATAAAGAGTTTGGTTGAACGCGCCAAGCTCAAGAGCTACCTGTTTGAATTAATATTTTTATATTGCTCTGTCATTTTATCGAGAAAGCCTTGAGGCTATACAACACGCTAATACCAATTGAAACGAATGAATAAAAACATTGCTTGTTGAGACTTTCCGATGCTCACATTTTTAATCTCTATTAAATCTGTTCCAAAACAATTATTTTCTTCCGAATTTGTTTAATCACATTATAAATACATACTTTATAACGAGCTATTTAATTTAAAGTAATGGTAAAAATGGATGCGGATAAAACCATAGGAAACAGCCAGTAAAAATATGATTCAAATTGAAATAGTAGTCTCAGTGCCGACAACACGTACGCTTTATCAAAACGATCAAACATTACTACCCTATCTGACACATGTAATAAATAACAGAATGCTCTGTTATTTATGGTTACCTATTACCATAGATACAAATGATAGACGGATAATGGTTGTGGGGGAAAGGCTTTCAGACGCATTAGTGCATAGGTGAGTAATTATTTTGGGTATGATAAAACACTGTATGAAACTTTGTTTATAAAAGAACAATATGTTAGAATCGATCAACAAAGGCAACATTATTACTACAGGCAATTTAAGTTGAAAGCGTATCATAATTTCTTTCACATTCATTATTCTTATTTGTTCAATTTATAACTTAATCTTTCGGCACGAATAAATGACCTTTATTATGTTTATTCATATTTAATTCCAAATTTTGGGAAGATAACTTTATTAGCTAAAATTCCTCAAAATCAAATAAGCTAGCAAGAATGATTTACATGTCGCATTACTTATTATCCATATTTTGTGACAGAACTAACACAGTTATTGGTCCAGATATCGGTGAAATGTAAGAAGCACTTTCACACCCATTAATCCAAATAAACGAGAAACAAAGAATTGTAAAACCTAACAGAAAGTAATTAAAACTTTTCCTTGAAATTGAGACGGTCATGTTGCAACTAAACTATTGATCGTATCAGCGGAAACGATACCACGGGAACTATTCCAAACTTAGTACAAGTTAAGCTGCAATCTAGTCTTAAAATAACTTATTTATGTCGACTAGCAGATACTTCAATAGGTAATTCGCCCAAACAACGTTATAATACGAAATCAATAGAATCGTACATCTTATATTATCTTTCCGTACTTTATTGTATATTGTGTTGACTAAATGGGAGTGAAACACAAATTAATTTTTGGATAAAATAATAAAAAAAAATTAACTTCTGGAGTCTAACGGGGCCTAGAGATCCTGTGCATTATCTGTGACTGTGGAGGCACGGCTGTGATTATCTGTGAAATATCCATATTCTCGTAGCATAATCAATTGTTTAATAGTTTTATTTTGTTTCTTGAAAATACTTCGTCTTTTAGTTAGAGTTGCATTGTACATTAATGATTTAAAAAAAAATCGTTTCACCATTTAGCCCTTAGAAGCTTTCAAATTTTTCCGCTCTAATTACGTGATGGCTTTATGTCGTCCGCGTACAGAATTTATAATTAATGAGGACAAAACGTTGATGCCCAAAACGCAAGGGCCATGCAAAAACGCAAGAAGCTTCGTCGTTATTTATTACTTTCGGCAAAGGTTCAACAAGAAAATGCGGAAAATAAGACATCCATGTCATGTCGGCCATTTGAAATTTTGCGGACCGTTGGTTTTTGCTCGTCGCGGTCGTTTTGGTGCATTCTCAAATGTTTTTGAATTGCCATCGGCCTCGAGACATTAGCATAGCCAAACTGTTTTTGTGTTTTATCTCTGCACTTCAATTAGCAACGGTAAATTCTAAACGGTTGTTAAAAATATTGAAGGAAATTATAACTCTCACACATTACCAACCACATTATATCTATTAAATCATTTATCAAGTAAATTGATATTTCCAACCTGTCTCGACTTCGTGCAGCTATAACTTTTTATATTTTTAAAATAAATATGGTGAGAGAAATTTTTATTTTTTATTATCATACACAATTACAAATCGTACCTCTTTTATTAGTAAAACAAAACATCACCTCATCATCAGAAACGAAACAAATAGAGTGACATATTAACGTATAATATTCAAATAATATGTAATATAAGGGAAAATATAATTAAAAATGTTTAAATGCCTGGCAGTATAATTATTTAATGAATCAGAATACATTAATTATTGCCCATTGGGTTTCAAAGGCGCAACTAAAGTTTGTACATAAATATTCAAGTCCGTTTGAGACATTGTGTAATAGCACATTTAAGGCCCAAATCGTGTCTACTATACCAAAATGTGTTACTTCAACATATTAAATTGTAAACAGTATTCCTCGCTATTCGGTTTAATTATTAACAGTCCACGAAACGATGAATCGGTAAAGTATTTAATTACAGATAATAACTGTGTCCGTCTAAATAAAAATCAGTGGCGCTACAATCTTTTTAGGTCTGGGTCTCAGATTTCTGTATTTGTGTCATGATCTTTTTTTTGTCAAACTAATAGGCAAGTATGTGATCAGCCTCCTGTGCCTGATACACACCGTCGACTTTTTGGGTCTAAGGCAAACCCTTTCCCTCACGATGTTTTCCTTCACCGTTCGAGAGCGATGCGCATAGAATGAAATTCCATTGGTACACAGGCGGGGATCGATTCTACGACCTCAGGGATGAGAGTCGCACGCTTAAGCCACTAGGCCAACACTGCTCGATCCGTCTAAATATGTTTTTAATATGACAACGATAAAATACGTATTGGTATTCCTTGATTAATTAATAGACAAATATATTCCCTCTCTCCCTCTAGTATTCTCCTTGTTTCCGACAGAATTCAGATATTTGAATACAATTAAGGCGCCATTTAAATGTTCTATGTACTATGTTAACCAAAGATCTTCAATACATTTAAAAAATGTTTTTAAGACATTCTACCATTTAACCAACAATCTTGCTTACGAAAGAATTCCATATATCAAGATGAACAGATACAAAATTTATAAGAATACTTATTCCCGCTCACATCAAAAATTTAATCAACTAAAATATTAAAACCACTCGAAAGTTCATGCTTGTATGTCAAAGTTCACGAAGCGCGACATTGCCACGATCGCTGCTCGGCTTAGTCGCTTATTATGAAACTGTGATATCTACGCTCGAAAAGCACAATGCTTTAAGACAAAGTTATAGTTTTCCACTGATTGAACGTGGTAGGACATTATTTTCAGCTTCATTTTCTTAAAAACCCCGGGTTTCATATATGAAATTGCTATTATATAAAAAAAACGTGTGTGTACTTATGTACACGCGTTAGAAGTTATACTTCTTTGGCGTAGCAAGATAAAAATCTTTTTCAAAACATTTATTCTACTTTGTAGAAAAAACGAAACTTACAATAGAAAAAAGTATTTAATACATTGAAAGTTTTATTATAACGCATTATATAGTTAAATACAGTTTACTAAAATATCACAAAAAAAAATTCTACATAATTAAAGAAATAGACATTTTTTATTTTAGCATGAAACTTGGAATCAATCGTAAAAATACAGCTTTAATAGTTGTATAAAAAAACTAAAAGTGACGGTGTGCGCGCACATTGTAAAAATTTACTCTCATAATTTTTCCCTAACGCGAACAAAACCCATTAGGTTCTAAAGTAATAGACTTGTAAGTCTAGGCCTAATAGGCAAGTAGGGGATCAGCCTGTGCCTGACATGTGGTCGACTTGCAGGGTTTAAGGGTTTTCTCACGATATTTTCCTTCACCGGAATAGACACATAGACAGAAAGTACACACCCGAGATTCGGACCTACGACCTCAGGGATGAAAGTCGCACTCTGAAGCCACGGACGAGCTCTGCTCCGCATACAAAGCATTTTATTACATTTATCAGCCATAAAACGTCGCTAACTCAGCGCAAAACGTAAAAGACCGCAAAGAAACCTAACGCAAAATTAATAATCAAACTGACTTAATTTCCCAAACGCAATAGTTGCATTGTAATAAACGAGTGGCAATTTGTAGTGTTCCGCTACTGTACAATAAACCACAACGGCACTGAATGTGCTTTACATTTGAGCATCACCGCGAAATTAGCCCGTGCTATCGTTTGTACACAGACCACAATGAATCGAACTAATTAGTTCAAACAAAACCATTTAATATTCACTCCTTTTCCAGACTCTATCAGATCGGTTTCTTTAATGTTAAGAAATGAACTGAAAAGCTAGAATTGAAAACTGCTTATAAAAATATTTAATTGGATTTAGGATTACCTCCTATAGATATTTGTCTTGATTTTTCGAATGTAATGCAAATATATATTGTATAAATAATATCGAATTTCGGCACGCTATATTGCTATTTTAGGTTAATGTGTAACGGAAATTTCGCGCAGTACGATTATTTGTATATATTTGTTTATTAATAAAAATCAATCATAACATTAAAAACTCTAATCAAGCAGACTGTATGAGATTTGTAGATCAATTTTCTTAAACACACTAAGACTTACGTAGGTTCTGGTGATAATATGCTCGTATCATTTAAAAATGACAATAATGAAACAAAAAATATTTTTACCACTTACCTTTGAGTCGCTAATCAGCCTTTAGTAGATTTACACAATTAACTATATTTTAAAAGAAACAGAATCAACACAATAATCACAACAAACAATGTTTAAACTAAACATAACCTATTTCGAACTCACATCAAAATTTGCAATGATTAACTAAAAGAAATTCTTTGAAATTAAAACAACATGAAATAAATCATTAAGAACAGCGTAATTTAAGTGTTATTTGAATTTAATAATTTTTAATAAACAATGCGACGCTTCACGCATAGACTTTGCGGTTGTCATGTCAGACTGTCAATTGTCGGTAGCCATTGTTTTTGCACATGCGCATTGTGAGATTTCATTCAATATCCGACGTTTTGCGCAGTAAGTTCACGCATATATTCAAGGCGGCTGATTTATTTATCAGTAGTATAGTATGTTTACTATTTGTAAAAAGTTTTTAATATTACGTTTTTATAAGAATATTTTTGTATGATAAGAAGTACCTACTTTCGAAATTCCCGTCCCATATTCCCCATATTTGATGTTAAGTAGGTATTCGTGTGGTGAAAACAAATGGAAAAATCTAAGAATCCTTTACAATGGATATCTGTATTAGAGTACAAGTTAAAAAAGTATTCATTACAAAAATAAGATATCTAAAGAATCAAATTTATAACAATATCAAAAAGAGGTAAAGTTTGTGAGGTTGTAGGATCTCTGGATCTACCGGGTATATAAGTCGAAAAACTTAAAGTTTTTTTCGTGGTAGTTGGATTTGCAAAGTCGGAAAAAAACCCGTTGAACGAAAACATTTCTTACGAACGCTGCCTTAATGCCGAGACTCGAGAGATATATAATTGAGTTCTAGAGAAAAGTTGTAGTGCTGGATAATTTCTACAAAAATTCAACGATAGCATATTATTATGTCTACTTATATATTATACAAAAACAAGTCCTCCGCAGAGCTTGTATGCTCTGCACGGAATTTATTGCCGTTTTCATAGATATCTAGAATGATTCATGGGTTTAGGTATGTAATTTTTCAAGGTGTAAACCCGGGACTATAAAACTTTATGAATTTACATACGACGTAACTTAGCCTGTCGTAACAAAACACATAACACAACCTTTTGCGTTAATAAACCCTCGTTTCGCATAAAGCTAAAACATTTTGCCCTAAAATCATCTAACTTAAACCACTTAAAGCCCTTGTAATCTAATAAAACTGGCTTAAGCCCTGCAGGTAACCAGGAAAGTGACTTATGGTAAAACTTTTTGAACTAGCCCGTTGACGATACTGTCTTAAGTTTTAATTAAATTTTGTGAAGCTCACTTTTTTCATCCAGGGAAACATTTATTTAATTAACGAAATATATTGTTAAAGTCTGAAAATATTAAAGTTACCAAAGGATTTTCTGCGTTAGAAACAGGAATTGTTGACGTTATAATATGAATTAAAAAGTAGCTTTATACGTGCTATAGAACATTACCAACGCTACTGTAGTTATTTTTATCTTATACATACAAACAAACAAATTGGATGTTAAGCAGAGTACCTTTAACCAATAATAATATAGGTATATATATTTTTTTTTAGACAATTCACACCATTTGACCTAGTCCCATGCTAAGCTGGTGAAGCTTGTGTTATGGGTACTAGGCAACGGATATATGTACATACATATTATATATAAATAGACATATAAATACATATTTAAACACCCAAGACCTAAGCACAACACCAAATGCTCATCACATCGATGTTTGTCTCAGCCGGGGTTCGAACCTGGGACCCATGGATTCGCAGTCAGGGGTACTAACCACTAGACCAATGAGACGTCATATGAAACATAAATTCATTAATTGAAATGAAGATTGAATTAACAAGCAAATATACATTTACGAAATTAAACACATCTCAATTACACGGTGTTCAAGTACCGCGCTGTACTAGAGAACATATTACTAATGCATCTTGTCCAAGATACTATTGGTTTAAGAAGTTTACATATTATATTTTGGTAGGGGAGCCCAAGAGGGGATTTCGGGATTTACTAAAGCGCGGCAGATTAATATATAGGGGGATACCTTGTACCCGGTTAAGTACCTCCACAAAATATGAGGCCCATATCTAAGGCCGCCCGTGAAGGAGACAGGATCAGATTAGTAAAAAAAAATTGACCATCAGAAATTCCCAAGCGCGTCAGATTAAGGTAGGGTGAGTTAATAACATCCTAAAAAGTGTATATTCCACTAATCTGACAATTTGAGAGTGACGGAAAAAAAGGGGAGGGCAACAAAGTTGTAAAAAAAAAACGTCATCTCGACATTCTCGAGCATAGCTAATTTTTATTTTATTTTGGAGGAAATAATTCAAGAATAATGAAAAATATATAATCTGACGATTTCCGCAAGCCGAAATAACAAAAATTCGTCGATAAAGTTAAATGCGTGCAGCTGCGTGATGCCTACATTTCCTTAAACCGATCGGAATCTACTAAACGGCGTTCAAAATATCAAAATTACAAAATTACATTTCATGTGAATTTGAACCGATTCGGACCGATAGATTTTGAGAAATTTTGAAAAATCTTAAAAAAATAAGATATATGTTTTTTTTTAAAGCGGTTTCTTTATCGATCAACTTCAAAAACTACTCCGCCTTTGAGCTTGAAAAACCACGTCGATCGCCACCAAGCTGGTCAAAAGCGGTTGATTAGTTCGAGAGATATCGTGAACGAAAGAAACCCGAAAAAGTGTTTTTCCGGGATTACTCCGAAATTTGTGGTTCGATCAATTAAAATTGCAAAATTACTTATGAGGATGATACAACTGCGTCGAATGCCGCCAACCGCGTGAAAATTGCTTGAACCATTCAAAAGTTATTGCGGTTTGAAAATTCCAAAAATAGTGTTCTATGAAACTTCTATCAGACTTTCGAGCTGGGAGAGCTCAAATGCATAGAAATATTATTTCTTTGAACTCAGCGAGCTCAAAATATCAATTTTAAGCACCCAGGAATGGAATTAGCGGGAAGTTTCAGGGATGGCCCTTTAGGTGAACCGTTTTTCTAAATTTTTTTTGTCAGATCAGGCGAACCCCTCTAGATAACCGTCAGATTAACGTTTAGAACATAAAGATGAACCACATATATCTTAATCTGACGCGCTTGAGTATTTCAAAATTGCGATTTTTTTTTGCAAATTATGAAAATGGCCGTGGGATTGCGTCCCATCGAAATCGTCAGATTAGTGAATGAGAGATTTTTTTTGGTGCACTTAACACTCCCTTAGAAAATCTGACGCGCTCGATAATTTTTATTTTTTTTTCATTTTCAACACTTCAATACAACCACCCGCATCATGCAAACGATCAGATTAACATACGTACATTATTAAAAATACGTAGGGCATAGATGCTATCAATATCTGACGCGCTCGAGGATGTCCATGCAACAGTTTTTTTTTTACATATTTAACTATCTATAGCCGCTTTCCCCACCGATGAAAAGGAATTTATCATATAACATTTTTTTCTTCTTATTATCTAAGCTTTACATCCCAATAGGTCTCTACGACGCTCGAGTAAATCCCCATTTAGCATCGTGGGCTCCCCTACCATTTTTATAACTGTATAATATTATAGTATAATATAACTTTTTTAATATTGTAGTAATATGTCGGGAGCAAATATTGGTATTATCAATGAACAATGTCAGAACATCAGTTTGTTGAACCCGTTAACTCCATTTTCGTATACTTATTTTTTCATTACTGCTGCTTAATTACTAATCAAAATAATAAATTACAATTCTACAACCAATTTGTGTATTCAGATAAAGAGACATCCGTTGCCATTCAAGCTGTATTGCAGGCAAAGCGTTGGGACAGTTATGACTCAAAGCGAAGTATGGAATCTATCCGGAAGTAAGTAGGTAAAGTAATAAAAATGTAATGTGAAATGTCGCATGATGTCCAGACACGATTTTTCTCACCGTACGATATCGTAGTTCATATTATGGGCTTTAATAAAAAAATAAACAATAAAAACTTGACAATACAACAAGGACTGATGTGACGTTTTTGTTTCGAAACTCACTTCAGATTGGTTTACCCGCGGAGTATATTTCCGTAGTAGAGGTAGATTGGAGACAAGACAGCGTGGAATTGCTTAACTATACATAGATGAAACCTGGAGTAAAAATCATTTGTATTATTATGATTAAAAAATATTATTGATTGATATATGGCCATGATGAATTAGGGCTAGTCGACAAAAGAGAACTGTCCATTATTTCCTTTGGTAAAGTTACGTAATTTGACAAGGATTTTACAGTGGGGGGATAGCATCTGGCGGGTGACAAAGACAAAACGACGGCCTGTTCCATTTGTTTCTGAATGGTCATAACGACTTTAGCCTAACACACGCGACATCATAGTTTTGTTTGTCTGTCGTTACATTCTCACCCCCCAGATCATCCCCCCCCCCTCTTCCCTCTTACGTCGCATTTCACGTGTCGGCAACTATCTTTCCCTATTGCTATATGCTTCAGTTCTCTGAAATATTAATCAGAATGCCAGAAAAAGTTACTATTGAATTTATAAATTCTAGACATTATCTAACACTTAGTACAACGGAAATAAGCTGAAAAAACTTGAAACGCAATTTGTTCCAAAGTTAGATTGAAGACGGCGGAAATAAACTGATTTCAATCAGGATATTTTCAGTCAGACGAATTTCCCGATTTCACCATTCGCAAATGTGTATCGGAGATTTGCCGTAAAGTTTTTAATAAATACAATTGATTTACAAATACAATTATTGATGTCTACTGCGGCTTAATGTGACATTCACCGGATTTGATTTTGGAGATAGATAGAATGCTGTTGTCCTCTCCATGCGCCAGTTGGGAGCTTATAATAATAAAAAAACACTACTACAATATCACACAGGAAAAAGGTCCATTGATGTTTGCAGGGTTTGAACGCACAACAAATTTTTACTTTATTGATATTTCAATCGATGGATCGTGTTTATAAAATATCTTTGAATTCGACCGTTCGAATTTTGACATTTATCAATCTAAATTTGCGAAAATCTGGATTGAAAATAATTTTAGATCGTATATAGAAAGCGGCCGTAAGGATGAAGTACACATTTTTTTGGTTTTAACGCATAAATTTTTATAAAAACGTAACGAAAGACTTTATTTTATACTTTTTAAAATGTGTATAAAATAAAATGTTTCGATAAATATGTAGGTATTATTTAAATGGAGGGGTAATTATTTAATCAATCTGTTTAATACTCACGTAGTCAATTGTTTCTTTGTAATTAAATATAATGCTAACTTGAACCAGAGACTAATTACTGGTCATTGATTAAATCTCACCTAAAACCATAGGTAGTTTCAGCAGACAGACGCTCTAAATACGCTCTGAAATAAAGCTCTAAATATACTCTGAAACAAATGTAGTATTCATAGGTGGATTTACCAGCAGACTGAGTAGGCTGGAGCTTAGGGCGGCAAATTTGGGGTCCAAATTTTTATCTAGCTACCTAATAGAAATCAAACTGGTTTAAACGTTTTCTAAAGTTTTTCAGATCTTCACTAAATGTTGTTGATGACTTTCACCTCTCACTTGTCATTGTTAATTTGGTGTAGCAAAATTCCATATTTTAAAGTAATCCACCTCTGCGCCGTCAGCTCACAGTAAGAGTACCATTGCAGAACAGGTCCCCTCTTCCCTCTATCCACATATTATACTGTTAGCGGACTAACGCCATCTTGTAGCAGAAACCTATATAAAGCGTGGTAACACCGGCGTTGACTCACTTTTATTTCGAGACTTCGTGCGGAACGGACTTGTTACTAACCTAACCTCAGTAGATTTTAAAAGTCTAAAGTACCTACGTCCTACACGTTCTAATCTTTTTTTGTTACCTAATAATACAATGTACATGTCAGTTCTACTACTGGTTGGAGGCTTCGAACTGAATGGTTTGTGTATAATCTGAGCTCAAAAATCACAGCCAATTTTTTTTCAATTTCAACGAAATTTTTCGATTGTAAAAATAATCTAGGGCATGGCAATTGTAAAGGCGAGGACTGCAGAAACTTCATCACCTTGAAAATTCATTCATTCTTCAACCGAGTAGTAGCTTTGACCTAATACAGCTAACGGATCGAGTAAAATAAAAGTCATACAAAAACTTTATAATTCAAGAGTTGATTGAAAAGGAACTAATTACTCTCATTAGCTATGAAGGCTGTTGGCGACGGGACAATATTTGTCCTGCCGTACTGCAAACACTGTTGGGCTGCAATGAACCCATTATAAATGAGAGTACTCAATTAAAATTCTATGAGGTTTATATTCATTGTAAAAGATATACTATTGTTTAAAAATTCTATAATTTTATTATCCTGTGAATTTTTCTTGCTCTCGATGTTGAACGAGCAACTTTTATTCTTCAGGTTCGACCTCTGCCTATGCATTTTTAATGTGCGCATTTAACACTCGCTGGTTCAAAGGAAACATCGTGAGAAAACCAGCAAGCCTTAGAAACAAAAAGTCGACGGCATGTGCTTTGCCTATTAGAAACAGAAAAAACAGACATGATATCTGAAGCAAAGAACGATCGTTTCTTGTTTAAACATCGAAAATGTTGAACTCCTTGCCGC
The DNA here is from genome assembly GCF_905475465.1 of Pieris napi. NCBI lineage: Eukaryota > Metazoa > Arthropoda > Insecta > Lepidoptera > Pieridae > Pieris > Pieris napi. The sequence goes on from NC_062244.1 coordinate 10,928,330, forward strand.
AATCCTCTTCTAAATCTAAATCTTTAATCCTGCTTGGCGAGTGTAACATGGGCTCCCTAAGGGCAACATCCCTTACAAACATATGTCGGAGCAATGGCGTTACTGTCAGTCAACAATGAATATATCTTATAAATTACAACGTCAAACCGTTGACAGCTATTGCTCTGACATATATAATAAATAGCATCTGGTGGTGTTACGGCCAAATATCTGTATAAAAAAAGTGCGTGTACTTATATACGCGCGTAAGAAGTTATACTTCCTTGGCATTATTAAAAATAGTTTTTGATTGCATGCAAATAATTAATTACAATTAAATAATCATAGACTGGAAAAGGAGTCATTAGAGTCAATAAAGTTCAGTTTACATTTGAAAAATTAAATGAATAAATATTTATTATTATTTTCGAATATTAATTAGTATTGATTTAAATATTCAATTTAAATCACTTCTGATTATAATTCAGACGCACATATAAAATTCGCACTTGTATATTGAAAACACGTTTTTTAAATGTAGAAACTCATAGCATGTGGATAAATATTATAAATATAAATACGCAGTGAACAGAGAACTTTATTCTGTTAATTTTGTGTCACTGTGCGCGCGCATCGTAAAATTTCACTATCATCAATTTTTCATAACGCGCCTAAAGAAGTATAACTTCTCAAGACGATAGGGCTTTTTGACAGATACTTAAATATGTGATCTCTGTCTCTACCTATATAATATATACAAGTCGAATACTTTTGATAAAGCTTTGAACGATACAATTACATAATTAAATTAATAACCTCGTTCCGAAATTTTGTGTGGCACTTTGTTTTAAATTCATTGTGATGTCGACATTGCGTGATGTGAACATTTTTCGGAATATAAATTGGTGAATCATTAAAAATAGTGTTTTTATTATCAGATCAAACTGAAATATTAATATTATTTCACCACCTGGGGAGACCATTTCTTTAATTGACAATAATTGTTATTTAATTACATGTAGGGCTGCCTACATAATATTCATATCACGTAACTTAGTAAATTAATTTAGTTAATTCGTTTTTTCTTTAAAAACTGTCGATCATTTGAAATCCACTGAATTCAGTTGAAAAGATATCGGAGTTAAAAATAAAAGTATAGAAATTTTTGATAACCTTTTATTGCTCCATTAAAAGGGGCGACTAGAGGTAACATTAATATTATAGGCAGTGTCTAATGGTTTAACAGTTATTAACTAATTTACAAAGGCTTGGCAACGGATTTTGGTGCGTGGGTTGCGATGTATTCAAGAGCTCTCAAGATGTAGTCTGGTACTGGGACTGGGGTTGGGAGATGGGCACCCTGAAACAATAGAATTACAGTTAGTATTGTGAACACAAAAAATCTTCCAGACGAAAACTATAACGTTTATAGTTAAGCTTAAACTAAACCGTGAACGGTATTACTCGTAAATTACTCGTATTGTGAAGTATCAATACAACTATATTACAATTAGACTCCTATTTGATAATCTAGCTATTCCTAAGCACATTTGTAATAGCCATACAATGCTGTATGTACGAACTGGAATGTCAACTTTGCAATCCACGTGGGCGAATCATCTTTATTGCATAATCAATAGCTTAAGTTACCTTGGATGCGAATTAAAAGATTTATATTCTTTGACGTCATTTAGTATTTCGGCTACTACATGACCTGGGTGTTAAACGCAATCGTATGAACTGTGTACCCTTTAAATAAATTTTGCTATAGTTAATTTCACTATAGTAACACAATACTTACAGTGGGCTGGTATCCGTTCTCGTTAGCGACGTAGTTTACAGCGTATACTTGACCGTCAGGGCCGGTGTATGAGTTTGATCCTTGAGTTTCAATAGCTTCGTTCTCCTGTAGAAACAAAACATTATTATCCGCTATTTGTGTAAACTGAATTTTGATATCAAAGTTTTGATAATAGTTGTCAAAATAGGTTTTTGTATAATAAACTTAATATTATGAAAATCTCTGTACGTAAAATATTTTTTTCATTTTTCTTAATTTACCTTTAAAAATACTTGAGAAATTCCTAAAAATGCAAGAAGTGGAAATACTTAAATAAAAAGCTTGGCAAGTGAAATATTTTTTATTTATAGGATTTTTAAAATGTAAGGTAGATATATATGAGATAGATATGCCAACTGAAGGATATGTTTTTATAATAAATTATTTCCTAATCACCTATAAATATTAATGTTATTAATTAATGTCAAACGAACAGGATTGTCTACATAACATTCCGATCATCTATAAGGTCACGATGACACGCGGTAATAAAGTGAATTTTTAACCTGACCCGGCCTTCAACAAAATACCAAGGTCAAGTTTTTATATTCATTAACATTTAAATATTTCGGAACATTGCGTAGAGCGAAGATGTGATGTGATTTAAATGTTAACGTTAGGAGATTTGTTAAGTGCTTTTTTGTGCGCGAACCTAAATGTCTTAACGAAAATTTGATTGGGACTTTTGTTTTACTAGATTTATTAGGAGCGCTAAACAATAAAAGCCTTTTTTGACTATTAAATGATTCTTATTTACTCACGCATAAATTGGCGGGTTTTCTAGAATATTTCGTAAAATTACTGGCTTATATATTTTAACTAATAAGGAGCTTAGTTTTATTAATCAGAAGATAATAGTTACTTATTTTATATTTTTTCCTCTAAATTATAAAATGTATGATATTTAAATCAGCTTATTTTTTTAACGGGTCTCTCCTACAGGACGTCAAACTGTGTCTGTCAATATCTCAAAAGGAGCTCATCCAAATAGATCAAAATCCGTCAAAGTTTAATACTCACGAGACCAGCGTTCTTCAGTACTCCACTCTCTTGGGCCTTGATGCCGTTGCTGGTCTCGTAACCGTATTTGTACTGGTCTGGGAAGACATCAGCATCTTGGCTAACGATTTGGGCGTCAGTGTCGATGTTGCGGACGATGTGGGACACATCGGCGGCGGCTAAGGCCACGAAGGCGAGGATGGCTACGAAGGATTTCTGGAAAATAATTTATTTATTAACTTAGTATTATAGAGTACGTTATTTAATAACGCTAGGTACTCTCGATTTGGACTCTGGATTTCCAGTTGATATAAGAGAATGAATGATGAGAGTCTAGTGGCTTCAGCGTGCGACTCTCATCCCTAAGGTTGTAGGTTCGATCCCCGGCTTTAAAATTTTAAAATTAGCTCGAACGGTGAAGGTAAACATCGTGATGAAACCGACATGTCTTAGGCCCAAAAAAAAAGTCTACGGCGTGAGTCAAGCACATGAGGCTGATCACCTACTTGCATATTGGATAAAAAAAATAATGTTGAAACAGATTCAGAAATCTGAGGCCCAGACCTAAAGAGGTTGTAGCGCCACTGATTATTATTATATTATATAAGAGAGTGATAAAATCTTTACAGAAAATGCTGATGAATGTGTGAAATTCATTATTAAAGTTCAATATTTAATGAATTTTCAAAATGTTTTTGTAAATTTAAGAAAATCAAATATTAAAAATAAAAAAAGCTAAAAAGTTAGTAAAATTTTTGAGACATATTATTCAGTTAAAATTAAAAGTTTATAAGGAATAAAATAATAATAATAATTAATTGTTAAAAAATCGATGAAATAAAATGTTGATGCGTTTGCTTACCATGGTATGTGTCAAGTTAACAGGCAATGTCAAACTATGATTGTAAGATAAATGTGCCGCGTTTTATACCCGACCGAGATGATTCGATTATGGCTAAGTATCGTAATTTGCATTATTTTGCAAGAAAGAATTTGATTTTGGATGTTACAAGGTGAACGCGATATTGGTATTTCGGATGCTACCCGCCGCGACTACTGGTCTTAATAATAATTCATATTAAATAAAAATTAAAGTTTCTAAGAAAATTTAATATTGGTTTTAGGTAATTGGATAGTAAATCGAGAATCGCCATGCTTGTAAATAAAGAAAATTCGCCAGGAAATGCGGCCAGTATTAATGGTACCTACGCTGCCACAGGGACTAATTAAATTTGTTAACATGTTCAATTTATCATGGTTAATTATTATTATTAGTCTGTAGGTTAAGAATGTTGTGAATACTGTATATTTGTGTGTAGGAAATAAATATCTACGGAATAAAAAAATAGTGTTATATACGCCATGCACGTGTATTGGCGAAAGAGAAGTAAAATTTTGAAAGGTACGTAGATTCCCGCCCTACAAGCTTTAACAATTACATTTATTAATTGAGTATATAGCTTTTTTACTTTTACTCCTATACAAATAATAGTTAAAATAATGACGTAAAATGAATCATAGTAATTTGTGTGAAATATCTACTTTTAACACGAAATCTATGTATGTAGCTTTCGTCCTTCATAGCAGTTTATGAAAACCTATCCATCACATAAGTATAGCAATACTGAGAAATATTGTGACTACCGGACCAGAGGAGCTGAACCACACCCAAATAATCCAATAGTGTTTCCAACGTGGGGCCCGCGCCCCACTTGGGGCAATTTGATTGTTAAGCGGGGTTTAATTTCAGTTTTTCATTATGTTTTTAAAATCCAATTACTGTTTAGTCATCAATTCTCTTTTAAATAAAATTATACATGTGATATGGGGGGCATAATAATTTTAGAAAGGCTAACTGGGCACGGCACAAAAAAGGGTTCGGAGATACTTGAATTGATAATTGGTTTTTGAGGCTTAATGTTCGTTGAATTACGAAACAATATAATATTATAAACACGTAAAATCTAGAGATAGAATCCTAATAATGACACATTACATTACACAATACACAACCATTGTAAAGTGCTTAAACACCAATCATCCATTAATACCACAAAAGTCATAAAAATAGAATGGGGGTGTTAGTTTTTTGAGGGCATCAAGACAGGGTACTCATGATTTACTGGCTATAGGTCGTACATTCATAGAGGGCACCCTAAAAAGAGGCGAATAGACGAAAAAAAAAAGAAAAAGATAAAGATAAATTCCATATTTGGAAAAGCTGGAGGAGGCCTTTACCCGTGAAGGGGTTCCGATCAATGGTGAAGGAAGTTAGGATATTAGAATAACAAGAAAAATATATAACAAATCTAAAGTGTATATTCTAAATTTGTAAAGATTGGAAATAAATGGGTTTAATTATTCTTATTATGTCGTGCATTACATAACTTTTATATAAAATATTGTTCTTATTTTTTTTGAAGTTTAATTATTAAATTATTAATGTAGATAGCTTTATTAAAAAGTTATTAATAAAGCTATCTAAAATACAATTTATAATTGTGTCTACAATTGCGTGAGTTAATATAATCGCATTTTTTATAAATGAAGTATCGTTAACTGGCGGGGCAAACAATTCACCTTCATTCATCGATTCGAGTTTCCTTTGCCTCAACACGGAATCTAAATTTCCAAAACCTGGGAATCGAACTAAGGGATTCCAGTTAAGCTTCTTAGCACGGCACGGCAAATTTAAAAGGATTTTATTCTCTGTAGTAATTTATAGTCATATCAGGTGTCAAATAATCCATTTATGGTGGTTTATTTCGCAAGGTGTTCTTCCAAATCGTTTTATCGTATAAAACACTTTTTGACCTTAAAACACCTTGCGAAACACTTTTTGATTTTTATGATCCAAAAAATATATTTCCAAATATTATAAATGGTAAATGTATGCGAAATATAAGTAAATTTTTGTTTGTTTTATTGTCAAAATTGCTAGACAATAAAGGTTTTTTACTAATTATTTTTCTAATGTTTATAATAGACTTTACTGTCTGACCTACTGCTAGTAGAGTTTTTTATGTTTTTTCCAAATCTCAAACTAGAATAAAATCTTAATCAATTTCAAATTTGATTTTTGTGTTGACCTTTTATTGTCTACATGATATCTCTTTTTATATATCCTTCAACATATTTTTTATCTCATTAGTTTCATATATCCGTTAAGTTTCCTTGTAGCGATGAATATATTCCAATATTAGAAATAATAATTTGAATAATTATGAATTCCATGAACGTTATAAATTTAATAGCGTTAAACGGGTTTAATTTTTAAATTTTTGTGTCTCTAGATATTAGATAACACAACAAGGTCGAACTCTTTTAAAATGCCTTCTACTCGTATGTTCACGTGTTATGGATTTATATTTAATAAATAAAAAAAAATATTTATTTTATTTCTTACAGCTTATAAAACAAGAAGTTAGATTAGATTAAGTTAGTTCACTTACATACAATTATTAGTTTTGTTAGTAATTAAGTTTGGATACTAAATTTACTTGTGTTAGTTTTTCCTCAAGCCTATACTATTAAATTATTATTCTTCATTAACACACAATATAAGTCTTTCCTAAAACTTCGATTTTGTTCCCTTTGGAGTAGAGACTCTTGGTCCGTGGGGTTCAAGTGCACAGGCGCTTGTTAAAGATTTAAGTTGGCGCCTAGTAGCGCCTAGACCCCAGAGCTGGCACTTTCCTGGCTCAACGAATAAGTATCGCAATACAGCGAGGAAATGCTGCCGAGGAATTTTCTATTTCAAATTAATTATCACTCAACGATTAAATCATATAGTGCAGTGGAGCCTGCAAATTGATTCGTCCGTAAACTTACCCATTGTATAATAAATTTGACATAATGACTATGTAACTATAAGAAATACCGGTTTTGTAGGTCATAAAGGAACGATCTTATGCCGAAGCGTTTTTAATAAAAGCTTTATTTCGATATCCCGAACATAACTGCGATTTTTGTAGTGGTCTATATTTTTAATAACATAAACACTGCCACAGGGACCAAACTTTTTTAAATAGTTCGAATTTTCTATTTCAAATTAATTATCACTTAACGATTAAATCATATAGTGTGGTGGGACCTGCAAATTGATTCTTGCGTAAACTTACCCATTGTATAATAAATTAGACATAATGATTATGTAAATATAAGAAATACTGGTTTAAAGGATAGGTAGGTATAGGATAGATTATAAAGGAGCGATCTCATGCCAAAGTGTTTTTGAAGCTTTGTTTCGATATCCCGAATATAATTGCGATTTTTGTAGTCTATATTTTTAATAACATTAGTTACTTGCTGTAACAGTAGGTAAAATCAAGTTGTTCTTCTTTTTAGAAATAAATTTTAAATAAGTTAAATTATATTGTAGCCGTTTTTAATTGTTATGAAAATATTCATCACGACTGCATGATACAAGTTGCATCATACAACTTTTTCCAAAATAATTTCGGAATATTTTAAAAACGCTCCCTGATATCCATCATTTACTAACGACCGCGTCGTGCTGAATACAAGTAGTGATTGTATGAAAATTTTGTACGTTAACCATCATTTGGATGCAGACAGGTTCTTGTCATTAGAAAAGCTTTTGATGCAGCAATGCATTCATTCTGATGATCAGTTACGATGTAATAACTTTTAATATAAATTACGTGTCACGTTGTTTGTGCGCTATGGACTCCTAAACTACCGAACCGATATCATTCAAATTTGCACACCGTGTGCCGTTTGATCTAACTTAAAAGATAGGATAGCTTACATCTCAATTTATACCCGCAATATTATTTTATTGCAAAGTATTTGTTTATTATTTGATAGTCACAATTCTAACAGATGGCGCTGTGTTGAAAGTACCAACGTTTCAAATAAGCTACAATTTAATGGCATTACCACCAAAAAAGCATGGTGGTCCCCATGACTGGTGTTCTCTCCTAACGTTTCCCTTGAATAGGTTACTACTATGTAATATAACTAAAACCTTAGCCTCAGCAACGCTTGGCCGGTCTGCTAGTAACTTTTAATTTTCTAAAATGTTTTCGAATCAATTCGACGTAGGTAGGTACCTTCAGAAACGAGCGTAATAATTAAAAGGCCCGGAACGCACTTGCGAGCCTTCTGGTAGTGTGTCTCTATGGGCACACTATCACTTAACATCACACCAACCCGTTTGCTGTATAAAAAAAACTTATAGTTTTAATCAGAGCTTTTTGTTCTTTGTGTAAAAACAGTAATTTTATTAAAGAAGGTTAATATAGACTAGCCTATACATTTATATATATGTATATACGATTTGGCACTTACCTGAACCTGACATATAAGTATCGTCTTTATTTACAGTCATTGTAGTTAGTACTTAGGTATTTCTACTTAATTTCATACTTTTTTGGCTTATACGTATATATACATTTCTTACGAAGATACCGGACTATCGACAGATAATTAGAAAATATTAAGAAATCAGCTTCGATGTAACTCACACACTGTTTGACTGTAGGTTAATTGTTTCTTTTTTCTATAAAGTATAATTTAATCTTTAGTTGTAAGATTTGCATTGTATTTATATCCACCTTGCACCTTTTTTATTTATAGTAGTTTTTTTTATTCTTCACAAATAATTATCAAATCAATGTATACAAAATATTGTAAAAACTATTTTGAAAGAGTAAGTATATGGAGTTTCTTGTCCATTCTTCTCCATATGAAGCTACCATTAGGAAGGGCCAACTGTATAATGTAATTTGTATGTCCAAAAATTTAATAAGTGAGAAATTTCAGATTCGTAATTCCCTAAAAAATCTAAATAAGTTTAACTTTGACACTTCATCACTTCAACTTGAACACTTCATCAATTTTAAAATATAACGAGTTAGGAGTACGAAATAATTAATTTTAAAAAAATACCATAAAGCTGTTTTATTTCATAACACATACAATTAACATATCAAATGGGTGTTTTAAATCAGTTTTGTTAATACTTACTTAGTCTAGGTTAGTTATTGTTATTTCATGTCTTGGAGTATAAACCCCTTTTGGTTAAAAGCCTCCTACTGAACTTTCCATTTGGATCAGTTTATTGCTTCTTCCATTTCTCACCGGTTTTTTTATATACGAAATACCGCTAGCCCTTCCAAAGCGAGGTTTCGGCGGTTTATTTCCGGTATGTGTCTGGCAATATGGCCTGCCCATTTCCATTTAAGTTGAATGGCGTCAATAACGTTAGTAAGAGAAGTTCAAATAGCCCGTAAACTTAGACATAATCACAGCCCAACTTAATAACTATGGCATTCAATTTAAAAATATCTTCATTCTGACGTTATTGTTGCCGGGAATTGAACCCATGCGAAAAGCCTAAGTGAAAGGATATAAATTATTTCAAGAACTAACTCTCTTAAGATCTCTAAACTACTTATGTATCTCTTTCTAACACACCATACACACCATTTGACAGACAAAGATAAAAGATTCGTCTCTTCAATCATCATCAACCATTCACTGCTTGAATGGTTGATGATGATTGAAGTAACGTATAGTGTAACAGTAAATTTTATAGAATGTTGACTTCTATGAGACCATACTATATTTATTAGAAGTTATTTCATAAGTAATAATTAGTATCTTCGTAATTAATTCAGCCTGTTTATTTCTAATGCCAACGAGATTATATCATGGTTTTCTTTTATAACAGGAGGCAAAAGGGCAGGAGGCTCACCTGATGTTAGTACATGGCCAGAAGGCTCGCAAGTGAGTTGTCGGCCTTTTAAGAATTGGTGCTCTAAGATTAATTTTAAACGTTAACCATCCGGTTATTTGAGATCATAATTTAAAATTATAAATCAAACGTCACCTTCAGTCTGTTTTTTGAAATAATTGGTAGATTGCTTTTTTGCTAATACAAAACATATAAATTAAGTAAAAGGTCAAATGTGAGGATTTACACCTAACATGACATTACAACACTTTGACACTGATGATTAATTTATCTAGAAAAATATTTGCGAGATCAGTTGTATATCTATCCTAAATTTTTAGATTTTTAAATTAATTATCTTAATTTTACATATACTATTTTATTCAAGTAATAGCAGTGTTGGCCTAGGGGCTTCAGTGACTCTAAAACCTGCGGTTGTAGGTTCGATCCTCTGGCTGTGCACCAATGGACATTCTTTCTATGTGCGCATTTAACATTCGCTCGAACGGTGAATTAAAACATCGTGAGGCAGACTCAGGAGGTTATTAGAAACAGATACAGGAATCTGAGACCCAGATCTAAAAAGGGTATAGCGCCACTGATTTTTTTTTTAAATAACAATACCTAACTATTGACAAGCTGTTGTATATTTGTGTATATAAAAAAAATATACATAAGTGACAAGAACGCTGTTTTTAAGTTTAAAGTTCTATCTAAAACAATATTAAGACTTTTTAAATAACGTTACAACTTACATATATTGAAACTTAAACTACCCTCATTATTAAACATCAAAAGTAATAACTTGTACAATGTACATGTTACTTGAATTTGTTACTTTAAATATAAGTCAAATTGCAGAGCCTATCTGCACCCGGTACCCTTGTGGGGCTAATGCTCAAATTAATTTTATGGTATGTTTTATTATTTTATTTTCTACTTTAATAGGAATAGTAAATGTATTTAACTTTTTTAACTGTGACACTGCCGTATATTGCATATATAAATATATGTACTGCCTATGCTTTTATACCGAAATAAAACGATGCTTAACTAATTAAGACTTTATTGCAATAATTTCACGTGACAAAAATCCAGACAAATTCCTTAAATCATGCTTAGCGCTTCCCTAGAATAGCCTTAAGACTGTTTTCTGGGACTTTGGGGGCGTGGCTGGCGATGTACTCTTGGGCGCGGAGAACGTGCTCTGGGACTTTGGGGACGTGGCTTCCCTGTAAAAACATAACTAATTGTAATAATCCAGGGCGAACCCAATACGGGTCTAGTTGGTCTCTCAGATTGCAACCGTTTCTTTGATCATTTTTTATAGAAATGTAAGTGTATCTGAAAAGTAATGTCTGACATTTGTCGACGTTGTTCTGAAAAAAAAACATTATTGAGACTCAAAAACTTAACTTACTTTAACGATAGTTCTGTACGTATAACATATATCGAAATTACATTGTACTTTTCAGTAATCTTGCTTAAGAACAGCCTGTATGAGTGCTAACATTAAGTAGAACTTACGGTTGGCTGGTATCCAGCTTCGTTGGCGATGTAGTAAAGCTCAACTGGGGTACCGTCAGGGGCTGTGTATTTCACGTTTCCTGTAACTTCGAGGGTAGCGGCTTCCTGCAAAAGAGAACACAGTGATTATGCAAGGCAACCGGGCAGATCTGCTACACACGTAAAACCAGTAAATTTTGCGTATTTGATTATGCATTATCTAGTATAGTAAGTATGATATAGTGTTTTTAATTTTAAGCTTTTTCTGACGTTAACTAGGTTAGGTTATTATGTAATGTGTTTGCCAGATATATCGTTGTAAATAAAGTCAAAAATGTTACGAATCACTCTACTCATAATTTGGAATAAATCAAGTCAATTTTTCTCCAAGATTAAGAAGTATTACGCCATCGTTAACAAAAATTATCAAACAAAAACCATATATATAATATTTTACATACGCTCCGTAGATTACCATTGAAATCTTTGTTTCATCCTTGACAAAGAAAGGGCAACAATTCAAATAAAATAAACAGTAAATTAACGACTTAAGCTCTTCTCTACTTATTAAGGACTTTACTGTGTTTGAGTTTCGTTTATAATTAGATAACTTTCTCAATCTGTGGAGATTGAGTTTATGTAAGTTAAAATTAAATCTACAATTTCTTAATGTCGTGGCGTTTGAAATCCTGAAGGGTTACTTACACCAATCACCGCATTAGAGAAACCGTTATTTATTAGAAAAAACTGTCTACTTCCAATTGCATTTTTTAAGTAATTTTTATTTGATACGTATATAATACAGACGTAAACATTATAAGTTAGTCCATGTATAAATAATCTGTGGAAATACTGAACCGATCCTTCGAACCTAACTCCAAAAACAAGATCTTTACGCACACTATTATTCTTAAGTGATGTAGGTAAATTTTATAGATCTGATTACGAGAAATTGCAGTGTATTTTCCCTCTAAATTGAGTTTTAAACTAATCTAAGGACTTGAAAAATTTGGTCAACGACACACGACAATTGAATTAGAAAATTGTAATTTATTTATATGTGAGAATGTAATTTATTTTAACAAGACTTACGCTATTGGGGTTCTTGACAACACCTTGGGCTTCCTGGACGATACCGTTGCCGGCTTCGTAGGCGTAGTTGAATCCGGTTCCATCAGGTTTGCTGTCAAAGTTGGACTTGACGATGGGGACCTGGTAGTCGGGGGTCACGATGTGAGACACATCAGCGCTGGCACACGCCACGGCGACGGCGAGAACGATGAGGAATTTCTGTAGAACATTTAAAAATGGGATTTTTTAAATTGTATTTTCAAAAATATATTTGTACATTTTGAATTAAAATTACAAATTAATGTATCAACAAAAAAAAGTTGACATATTTATTAACTTATAGAACAATTTTTTCTTTTTAAATTAAGTATTGATATGTATCAATAAAATTGATTTAAAATATTTAATTAAATATAATAAAACTTAAAGCTCATACCATAATGTTAGTTATGAGAGCTCGTAATGAACAGTGTCTGATCGAATACACAGGACACCTTTTATACGTAACCCAAAATCTAGAATCGAATTTATTATTATCTTGATATATATGCGAAGTTGTAGCGTCTCGTCATAGACGATTTTGCACAGATGCACCTACGTTCTTCAGTAAAACAGTATTAGAATATTACACTATGACTTGTATTTGTTATTGTTTATTATTTATAGAAAGGGCAAACAGCCAGGAGGCTCACATGATGTTAAGTGATACCGCTCCGCAATGGACGCTGTATTATCAATACTGTATTATCTAAATGTTGTTTTTAAGTTTTTAAAAAATCAAAATCTTTAAGTACTAAAAAAATCAGTGACGCTACATTCTTTTAAGGCTTGATTTCTAAATCTGTTTTTTGATCATTTGTAAATGTTTTCTTTATGTTTTCTTGGCAAGCCGGTTTCCTCAATTAACTTTCTTTCACCGTTCGAGCGAATGTTAAATGCGCACATAGAAAGAAAGTCCAATAGGGAACAGCCGGGGATGACGACCTCAGGAATTAGAGTTTCACGCTGAATCCACTAGGAAACACAGCTCCTGCCGTGCTTATAATTTAACAAACTACACTATTCTTCAGCAGTACTTAATATACCTAGTTGAAAATATAATTTATTTAGATTTTCTGTCACTTATTCAACGTAGAACGGACAAGAATAATTGCCTAGAAACTCTCTGCCACACCCTTTTATAGTAAAGTTTTACTGTTTTATATATTTTTAAGGAACTGCAACCACTGCTCTAAGCTAGTCCATATGACAGATGGAAATACTGCTATTTTCGCTTTATATTAAAGGGAAAAGGCTATCTGTCGAAAACAACAAAGGTCGTTTATTTCAGCTATTTTCATAGTATTATGTCATATTATAGTGTTATTTTGTAGGGTAATGCAGCAGATATTAAATCAATATTTGCAGTGAAAAAGCAGGCTATAAGAGCGATTTGCGGATTATCTCCACGAGAGTTAGTTCGAAGGAAGTTTAAAGAATTCCATAGTTTGACTTTGGCAAGTCATCGTAGACATTTATGAGAATATTTTGTATGTGCGGAAAAATATAGATATCTTTAAAAAGAAAAGTAGTTTCCATAATTATGGTACTCGTAATAAAGACAAAATTAGTGCACCAACGACAGGGCTGCATAAAACGAGTAATTCTTTCCAAGGCCAATTCCAATTATGTAGGTAAGGTTTTTTCAACAAAATTCCTTGTGAGATACAAGTGTTGTCAATAAATAAGTTCAAATCGTACGTTAAAGAAAAGCTACTTGATAAGGCCTATTATAATACAAATGAATATTTAAACGATCCTAGTGTTTGGATAATGGATATGTCAGTCTACCGTATAAAGAAGTAACGCGACTGAATCTCTCGGCTGCATTTCCAGACTCTGCACTGGGGCGATCGTCAACATCCAGAACTGTTTAAATGTAAAGTGGGAACAAACTGTGATACAGGTACCACCTGTGAAATTCTTTCAGTATAATTAGTACTACTATTATTTTCTTTTGTAGCCAAGTTCACATTTCAAGGATCGTCATGCTCGCTTAAATATTGTTGTTCCTCTTGGGAACGGGTTGTCCCTCTCCCTAAAATATATCGAGGAGGCCGATGGCTGGCCATGCGAAATACTCGTGAACGGGTGCTACTTGTGGTGACTGGTCGGACTTGTATTCGTGTATGCGGTGATGATAGTTATTTCAACTATGTGTTTGCACTTTGCGTGTTGTTCCCACGAGAATGTAAGCGTTTGCTCCTATTTCACCATACCTCCTGCTGATAGAGGACAATTGTTTGTTTTAAATTTATTTTATTATTATTTATTACTTATGATGTCATATTGAACATGGTGTAATGGTCGCAGCTCCTTACAAACATTGTGCAAAACAAAAAACTTGGCGATTAAAAAGGTTGGCGGAGAGTTTATTGCCAGTTCTTCTCTTCCGTTCTACGCCCTTGATTTGAGGACTGGCAGTAAAAGTAAAATTAAAAGCATTTAATAAATATTTATTTTTCATAAGTATACATTGTGCTTTATGAATAAATGATTTTGATTTTGTTTAATTAGAATATGTTTTATCCTTATGACTGTCGTCTACTTATATACTTAGCAAATAAAAAAAACGATGACATTATTCATAAATAGTTGCTCCCCTCACACTTTGAAATCGATTTGCGTTTAGTTTTTATATAAATTAAATTATTGTTTTGTTTAACTTCTTTTGATTATCTCTTGTTATTTTATTTTATTTTTCTTGTACCGATGTATCAGTGTTTCGAGCGTTGGCAAGCAATAAATAAATAATTAAACCGAAATCGATTTCAAGCTCACAATCAAGCTATTGATAATAGCCAACACATAAATTGGTAATGACCGTATCTGGAGTATTTTTCTTTGACGGAAAGGATATTATTAACTAAGTATGTGATATTTGAATACATTCAAACAAATAGAACCCCGAAATTATGGTACTAACTTAAAGTAAAAGTGATGAATAAAAACTTGTCTTTGACCTTTGATGTCGTAAAATTAACTCTCAAGTTCAAAGTTGTATAAATTTTTGATGTTTCAGACATGTCTAGCTTTTAATCAGTAGACAAAAATATATGTAGTATTTTGGTCGGTGCTCAAAGAGGAACTGGGATTTCCACCAATCTTATATGCCATTCTTAAAATTTTATTTTACTTCAGCCTTGCGATTCTGTAACTCACTGTCTGATAAGGAGGGAGATTGTAGTTTATTGTTTATCAGAATGCCAAATCGTAACTGCTTTACGACTGATTTGAGCGCGACCGCCGCTGTGAAAACCGCTGTGTGAGTTCGAAAAGTGAGTTACAGAATAGCAAGGCTGAATTGTTAAATTTTTGCTATATTTCCTCATTAGATCCCTTTAACCAATTTATTTTAATGAAGTGTACGTACAAAATAACAATACCTAAATATTGACTAGCTGTTGTATATTTGTGTATATAAAAAAAATATACATAAGTGACAAGAATGCTGTTTTTAAGTTTAAAGTTCTATCTAAAATAATGTTAAGACTCTTTAAATAACGTTACAACTTACATATATTAAACTTAAACTTAAACTACCCTCATTATTAAACATCAAAAGTAATAACTTGTACAATGTACATGTTACTTGAATTTGTTACTTTAAATATAAGTCAAATTGCAGAGCCTATCTGCCCACGGTACCCTTGTGGGGCTAATGCACAAATAAATTTTATGGTATGTTTTATTATTTTATTTTCTACTTTAATAGGAATAGTAAATGTATTTAACTTTTTTAACTGTGACACTGCCGTATATTGCATATATATATATATATATATATATATATATTATATATATATGTACTGCCTATGCTTTTATACCGAAATAAAACGATGCTTAACTAATTTAGACTTTATTGCAATAATTTAACGTGACAAAAATCCAGACAAATTCCTTAAATCATGCTTAGCGCTTCCCTATAAGAGACTCGATACTTGTTCTGCCGGAAATGCTGCCGAAACCGCCCCCTGAGACCTTAAGACCGTTTTCTTGGACTTTGGAGGGGTGGCTGGCGATGTACTCTTGGGCGCGGAGAACGTGCTCTGGGACTTTGGGGACGTGGCTTCCCTGTAAAAAAACATATATAAATATATATTAATTAATTGTAATAATCCAGTGAGACCTCAATATGGGTCTTGTTGGTCTCTCAGATTGCAAAATTGCAATTCTTTGAACATTTTATTATAGATTAGTGTATCTGACATATGTGGACGTTGTTCTGATAAAAAATTGTGTAATGAGATTCAAAAACTTAACTTACTTTAACGATAGTTCTGTACTCTTATGTATAACGAAATTACACTGTAGGTACTCTTCAGCAATCTTGCTTGAGAACAGCCTATATGAGTGATAACATTAAGTAGGACTTACGGTTGGCTGGTATCCAGCTTCGTTGGCGATGTAGTAAAGCTCAACTGGGGTACCGTCAGGGGCTGTGTATTTCACGTTTCCTGTAACTTCGAGGGTAGCGGCTTCCTGCAAAAGAGCACACAGTTATAAAGGCAATTGGGCAGATCTGCTACACACATAAAACCAGTAATGCTGATCGCATTATCTAGTATAGTAGTCCTAAAATTGTTAAAAAGTATGATATAGTATTCGACTTTTAGGCTTTTCTGACGTTAACTAAATAGTATAAAGATATATACGACTGATACATACATAGGTTATTATGTAATGTGTTTGCCAGATATATTGTTGTAAATAAAGGCAAGAATGTCACGAATCACTCTACTCATAATTTGGAATAAATCAAGTAAATTTTTCTCCAAGATAAAGAAGTATTACGCCATCGTTAACAATCATTATCAAACCAAAACCATAAATAATATTTTACATACATTAACGCTCTGTAGATAAATTACCATTTAAATCTTTGTTTCATCCTTGACAAAGAAAGGGCAACAATTCTAATAAAATAAACTGTAAATTAACGACTTAAGCTCTTTTTCTACTTATTAAGGGCTTTACTGTGTTTGAGTTTCGTTTATAATTAGATAACTTTTTCAATCTGTGGAGATTGAGTTTATGTAAGTTTAAAATTAAATCTACAATTTCTTAATGTCGTGTTGTCTCGTAATGTCTCTACACCAATCACCGCATTAGAGAAACCATTATTTATTAGAAAAAAATGTCTTCTTCCAATTGCATTTTTTAAGTAATTTTTATTTGACACGTATATAATACAGACGTAAACATTGTAAGTTAGTGCATGTATGAAATAATCTGTGGAACTACTGTATTGGTCTTTCACCGGTAGAAAGCTTAATTATTCTTAAGTGCAGTGTATTTTGTAAGAAATTACAGTGTAAAATACACTGTAATTTCTTACAAAATACCCTCTGAATTGTGGCTTTATGTAATTGAATAATTGAGTTTTAATCTAAGCCCATAGGGCTTAAAGAATTTAGTGATCAGGTAGTTTATACAGGCCTACACGATAACTGAATTAGAAAATGTTATTTCTTTTAACAAAACTTACGCTGTTGGGGTTCTTGACAACACCTTGGGCTTCCTGGACGATACCGTTGCCGGCTTCGAAGGCGTAATTGAATCCGGTGCCATCAGGTTTGTTGTCAAAGTTGGACTTGACGATGGGGACCTGGTAGTCGGGGGTGACGATGTGAGACACATCAGCGCTGGCGCAGGCCACGGCGACGGCGAGAACGATGAGGAATTTCTGTAGAACATTTAAAAATGGGATTTTTTAAATTGTATTTTTCAAAAACATATTTGTACATTTTGAATTAAAATTACAAATTAATATATCATCAAAAAAAAGTTGACAAATTTATTAACTTATGGAACAACTGTTTCTATTTAAATTATGTTGATATGGATCACTATTATTGATTTAAAATATTTAATTAAATATAATAAAATTTAAAGCTCTTACCATAATGTTAGTTATGAGAGCTCGTAATGAACAGTGTCTGATTGAATACACAGGACACCTTTTATACGTAATCCAAAATCTAGAATCTAATTTATTATTATCTTGATATATGCGAAGTTGTAGCGTCTGGTCATAGACGATTTTGCACAGATGCACCTACGTCCTTCAGTAAAACAGTATTAGGATATTACACTATGACTTGTATTTGTTATTGTATATTATTTATAAAACAGGGGGCAAACGGGCAGGAGGCTCACATGATGTTAAGTGATACCGCTCCGCCATGGACACTGTATATTAAATACTGTATTATCTAAATGTTGTTTTTAAGTTTTTAAAAAATCCAAATCTTTAAGTACTAAAAAAATCAGTGACGCTACATTCTTTTAAGGCTTGATTTCTAAATCTGTTTTTTGATCATTTGTAAATGTTTTCTTTATGTTTTCTTGGCAAGCCGGTTTCCTCAATTAACTTTCTTTCACCGTTCGAGCGAATGTTAAATGCGCACATAGAAAGAAAGTACAATAGGGAACAGCCGGGGACGACCTCAGGAATTAGAGTTTCACGCTGAAGCCACTAGGAAACACTGCTCCTGCCGTGCTAATAATTTTACAAACTACACTATTACTATAACTACACTATACATGGTGTAATGGTCGCAGCTCCTTACAAACATTGTGCAAAAAACTTGGCGATTAAAAAGGTTGGCGGAGGTTTATTGCCAGTTCTTCTCTTCCGTTCTACGCCCTTGATTTGAGGACTGGCAGTAAAAGTAAAATTAAAAGCATTTAATAAATATTTATTTTTCGTAAGTGTACATTGTGCTTTATGAATAAATGATTTTGTTTAATTAGAACGATACCTCCCACGTAAGTTGTTGTATGCCACAAAAATGCTATTTTGCTTTTTTGCTGAAAAACATCCTAATATGGATTATTATATCCATTCAAAGTAAAAAAACAACAAAAACACTATTTTTAAAGGATTTGTCAGACGCATAATGTTGTAATTTTCAAACGCGAACGGAGTAGACCAATGTATATGCCTATGCATTTGTGTACGCGGGGCGCGCGGTGGGTAGAATCACGCGCTCGCGCCTCGTATTGGTTACATACAACAGACCACGCCGGACTTTCAACCAGCCGCATGCCCGTTGCCATCGCATATATTATTTGATAATTCATTAACGTAATTAGTTTACTTCTTATTTGTTATAATGAAACGTGCAAGTATTATATTATCAAGAGGGCATCGAACATGTGATTTGCTGAATAATGCGAATATACAAAATAACAACTCCGATACACCCATTGAAAAGGACAATATTTCATTAAATGAAATAGAATTTAACAGTTTTTCTGATTCAAACCTACAAAATATTAATAATAAGTTTCTTTTTGTATTATTTTAGTCGCATGAATTAGATTACTAACGCTTTTCATGGTGGCCCCAACCTAAACTATTGTATAGATTACTTATAACAATATACGCCGGTGAGCGTTCATCGAAAATGTTGTATGTAATACATACAATATTTTACGTCTTCGTTGAAGTTAAACATTTTGTTGTATCTAATAAATACATCGTTTTACTTCGGAAATCGTTCATCAAAATGTAGTTGTATAGTGAAATGCTATATTTTACGTTGGATTTACTTTTTTTTTTACTGAAAATTTACGTTGTAAGTCAAGTCATCAGTTCAAAAGTCGATCTTTAAATGGTAAGTCCGACTGCTTCAATAGCCAGATGCATATCTAGTGCATTGTTTTACAGCAGATACCTTTGATAATAACCTAGAAGTTGCTTCAGATACTGATACTGCAAATCTCGAAACATCGCACCCTTCTACTTCTTGTGGTACCAACCACTTGGACTACGACTGTGATAATGATTTCTGCCCTTATTATATACAAAAGGAAAACTTATCAACTTTTGATATTTTGCCCGTACCCTCACCAGGTTATCTGTCTAGCTGCTCAACGTATACAACAATAAACAATTATAGTCCGCTGTCAGATATTTCGAGTAATAGTCCTAGCACAAGCGATCGCCGTCGTCAACCAAGGAAAGATAAAGGTAATATAAGAAAAAAGACATTTTAATGAATGGATAGACACTAAGAGAAAGAATTAACGTAATATGGGAAAAGAGTACATGTCAAGAAATGGTAAAATTCAAGCAAAGAGAAAGATGGGGCCGCCATGTCAATGCCGCAAGAAGTGTTTTGATAAATTAAGTGAAGGAAAAAGACAGAAGATATTTGAGAGTTTTTGGAATTCGGCCAATCGAGAAAAACAATGGATGTATATAGCCAGCTTAGTAAAAAAGCAAAATAAACGCAGAGTCTACACAGATACCACATCAAGACGAAAGTACACGTTAAAGTACTCATTGCCAGTAGATCATGGTGAAGATAATTATGTGGATGTATGTAAAAAACATTTCTTAAGCACTATTTCCGTCAGTGATCAGGTTATTAATAAGGCCCTAGAAAAGATGGCTGCGACTACTGGAGTATTAATTCCAGATCAAAGAGGTAAACACTCAAACCACCCTGTAAAAAAGACAGAGTCTGTTATAACCAGTGTGTGTGACCATATCAAGAGTTTGCAGCCAGTTGAGTCACATTTTACTAGGCAAAGGTCAAATAAGTTATATTTGGATGGAGATTTAAATTTTCATAAATTATTTGAAATGTATAATGAGTGGCTTCAATCTAATATATATTATGAAGAGAAAGCTAAATCGGAACGTCTATATTGGGCCATTGTAAATGAAAACTTTAAGCTCAGTTTTCATATTCCTAAGAAAGATCAGTGCAATCAGTGTCACATCTTCAGAAATATTAACGGAATTATTTTATATTACAAACGGAAGGTGTCCGTCTTTAATTTTACTTTGTTTGATTTAGCAAATAAAAAGGGTCATTGTTATATGTGGCACGAGGGAGAAGCCAAACGTGGTTCTAATGAGGTATCAGGCTGTCTTTCTCATTATATACATAAAATTCATGAACAAGGTGCAAAAGAATTTAGATTCTGTGATTCTGTGTCTGACAATTGTGCCGGTCAGAATCGCAATCGTATTGTGTTTGCGTTTTATGTTTATATTGCTCATAAGCTATTTATTACTAACTAACATACATTTCTTGAAAAAGGTCAGGCAAAAGGTGATAGCGTACATAGCGTCTAATAGAACGTTCGTCCAAAAATAAACTTATTTATACACTTACGATGACTTAATAAACCTGTGTCATACTGAAATTATTCCAGCTACGTATCACGACTTTTTCAGGCATTTATCTTTCGTTGTTGGCGTTAATAATGACGCTGAATTTTCTGATTCAGAATAGACATTAGTCTTTTCCAAATATTCCGTTTATTTTTCTTTTTTCTATATTGCCTTTGATTAAGCATCTCAGGTTTTAATATTGATCTCATAAAAATAATATTTATTTGTTTTACATTGTTTTAAGGCTCCCATAAAAGCTAATTTTAGGTTTGTTAGGTGGACAATTAACACAATTGTTTTTATTTTAAAATTTCTTTATCATTATTATAAACCAATAAGTACATGCCAAAAATTATAAATGGTTACCAAATTACTACTTTGATTTTAAGCTGATCTCATATAAATGATTAATTAAGTTCATACTTTTATTTTTTTATAGTGATGTTGATTTTTGTAATTCTATTTGATTAGTTCTTAAGAAGAGTTTGTAACGTTACCTATTCTATAACTTTGTACTTGTTAACCGTACTTTCAAAGATTTTCTGATTAGCTTTTTAACACTGATGTTGTTTCTAATAAAAAAAATTAACCTTAATAACATTTCTTTTTTATTTATTAACCTAAAAAATTAATCACTTTCAAATTGTACATTTGAATTATGTACCTAATATAAATATAATTACCACATACAACAGAGTAAGACTTATGTTTTTCAAAGTATACAATTGTAACAATCATTTACCACAAGTGATGCTATCTGGGCGCCGCGGTATAATGTTGTTAGTATCAGATGCAACAACTGGCATAGCTTCTACTCCGGAGTAAAGTGTTGTATGAACAATATCTCCGCAAATAGACATATTACTTAAAATTTCTTTTAACGTAGTTAAGAAGACTAATTATATTACATTAAATACGAAATTTTAAAAAGATACAACAATAAATGCAGATTTTGGGTTAGTTTGAATCTTTGAAACGCTCTACTGTAAAATTGCAGTTTTGGAGATACAATAACTTACGTGGGAGGTATCGAGAATATGTTTTATCCTTATGACTGTCGTCTACTTATATACTTAGCAAATAAAAAAAACGATGACATTATTCATAAATAGTTGCTCCCCTCACACTTTCAAATCGATTTACGTTTAGTTATTATATAAATTAAATTATTGTTTTGTTTAACTTCTTTTGATTATCTCTTGTTATTTTATTTTATTTTTCTTGTACCGATGTATCAGTGTTTCGAGCGTTGGCAAGCAATAAATAAATAATTAAACCGAAATCGATTTCAAGCTCACAATCAAGCTATTGATAAATAGCCAACACATAAATTGGTAATGACCGTATCTGGAGTATTTTTCTTTGACGGAAAGGATATTATTAACTAAGTAATAATCTAATCTAAGAAATAATAAAATAATATACATTGAAATAAATAACTAAACTTAACATTAACTAAAATATATCATTAAAAGCAGTCCCTTTAGCCAAGGTTCCGAAGATACTGGCAGCGTTACCCCTTTGAATAGCTAGACTAATTCTTTGTCCGAGGTAGCTGCCAGATCTTCGGTCTCCTGTGATGTCGACTACCCTTTTTGAAATTTCTTTAAAAAGCCTTAAAGTGCTAGGACCCCACGGACCAAGGGTCTCGACACCGAATGGGACAAAATCATATTCAGGGCCCAGACCCCTGTATTTGCAAAATAAATAATAAATAATACTTTTTAACTAAGTATGTGATATTTGAATACATTCAAACAAATAGAACCCCGAAATTATGGTACTAACTTAAAGTAAAAGTGATGAATAAAAACTTGTCTTTGACCTTTGATGTCGTAAAATTAACTCTCAAGTTCAAAGTTGTATAAATTGTTGATGTTTCAGACATGTCTAGCTTTTAATCAGTAGACAATAATATATGTAGTATTTTGGTCAGTGCTCAAAGAGTATAATCTGAGATTTCCACCAATGTTATATGCCATTCTTAAAATTTTATTTTACTTCAGCCTTGCGATTCTGTAACTCACTGTCTAATAAGGAGGGAGATTGTAGTTTATTGTTTATCAGAATGCCAAATCGTAAAATGACTGCTTTACGACTGATTTGAGCGCGACCGCCGCTGTGAAAACCGCTGTGTGAGTTCGAAAAGTGAGTTACAGAATCGCTTGAAGGCTTGGCAAGAATTGTTAAATTTTTGCTATATTTCCTCATTAGATCCCTTTAACCAAAATTTATATTTAGATATCGGACTTGTATGCCTCGTAAATTGCCTTAAATTTGACAAAATAAGAATAATAGCCTTTATTCAGATACATTTACATTTAAACACATTTCTATTTTGATCCTCGATTCAACTTGAGCTACGTATTCTATAATACTATTATTTAACGGTATTATTTCCTTTCTGGAATCGGTCATTACTCGGTATTCATTCTAAGACCGACCAACCTGCTTTCCGTGTTAAGATCTGTGACCAACTTCTCCAGATCATCAAGTGTTGAGGCAAATAAAATCAGATCGTCAAACCTTAAGTGGTTCAATCTTTCGCTGTTTATTATTAGTCCTTATTTATACCAACTTAGTTTCCTCACTCCTATAAACCTTCCTTTAACTATAATCTTTCTAAATTTATCCATTTTTATTCTAGTTTTTCAATTTTAATTTATATTCCTAATTGTTTTTATATATGTATTGTTTATCTTCTGACTTTGCAAGGCTTGCCATATTTTTTCATGTTCCAGAGAGTCAAACGCCTTAGAAAAATCAACAAAACAAGAAGATTGGGAGATTCTTTGTTTTTTTACATGATTTGCCTTACTACGAAGATATGGTCTATTGTCGAATATCCGCTCCGGAAACCTGCCTGCTCTATAGGTTATTTTCATCTAAGATTTTACTAAGTCTATGTAGAATTATTTTAGCGAACACTTTGTATATATTTTTTATAGAGCTTATGGGCCTGTAATTGTTGATGTCACTCCTGTCCTTTTTTATGTATTAGTGTTATTATAGAGTTTATCCATTGTTCCGGTATTGATTCCGTTCTGATTATTAAAGAGAATGGTGTAAGTAGGTACCAATATTTCCTTTTCGAATAAATCAAGTCAATTTTTCTCCAAGACTAAGAAGTATTACGCCATCGTTAACAAAAATTATCAAACAAAAACCATATATATAATATTTTACATACGCTCCGTAGATTACCATTGAAATCTTTGACAAAGAAAGGGCAACAATTCTAATTAAAATAAACTGTAAATTAACGACTTAAGCTCTTCTCTACTTATTAAGGGCTTTACTGTGTTTGAGTTTCGTTTATAATTAAATAACTTTCTCAATCTGTGGAGATTGAGTTTATGTAAGTTAAAATTAAATCCACTATTTCTTAATGTGGTGGCGTTTGAAATCCTGAAGGGTTACTTACACCAATCACCGCATTAGAGAAACCGTTATTTATTAGAAAAAACTGTCTACTTCCAATTGGATTTTTTAAATAATTTTTATTTGACACGTATATAAAACAGAGGTAAACATTGTAAGTTATTGCATATATGAAAAAATCTTTGGAACTACTGAACCGATCTTCCACCGGTAGAAAGCTTTATTATTCTTAAGTGAAGTGTATTTTGTAAGAAATTGGAGTGTATTTTAAACATAGTCTTCTATTACTTCTCCTAACCTCCAATCTAATGATTTCTGTTATTAGCTCAGTAAGGCTTTTTCCCTTTATTAATATAGTTGCAATACATATTCGCATTGTCTTTTTCGTGATAGTCTAGTTTGAGCGAATTATTTATTACTTTGGGATTTTAAGGGTAATAATCTTCTTCCCCCACGGTTACTAGCCGGAGCGGTATGTATATTTACACCTTTTACAAAAGCGATAATATTACTTCTATACAGAAAATTACCTCGAAACTGCCGTACATATACTAGCTTCCCTGTCTTATTATTATATACCAAAATAAAACGATGGTTAACTAATTCAGACTTTATTGCAATACTTCAACTTGACATAACAATCTCGACAAATTCCCTAAATCGTGCTTAGAACTTCTTTGCTGCAGCCTGGACAAATGGTGTGTGGCTGGCGATGTACTCTTGCGCGCGGAGAACATGCTCTGGGACTTTGGGGACGTGGCTTCCCTGTAAAAAAATATATGTAATAATTAATTGTAATAATCCAGTGAGACCTCAATATGGGTCTTGTTGGTCTCTTAGATCGTAACATTGCAATTCTTTGAACATTTTATTATAGAAAAGTGTATCTGACATATGTGGACGTTGTTCTGATAAAAAATTGTGTGATGAGATTCAAAAACTTAACTTACTTTAACGATGGTTTTGTACTCTTATGTATATCGAAATTACACTATAGGTACTCTTCAGCAAACTTGCTTGAGAACAGCCTATATGAGTGATAAGATTAAGTAGGACTTACGGTTGGCTGGTATCCAGCTTCGTTGGCGATGTAGTAAAGCTCAACTGGGGTACCGTCAGGGGCTGTGTATTTCACGTTTCCTGTAACTTCAAGGGTAGCGGCTTCCTGCAAAAGAGAACACAGTGATTATGGAAGGCAAGTGGGCAGATCTGCTACACACATAAAACCAGTAAATTCTGTATATTTGATTATGCTTTTCTAGTAAAATAGTCCTAAAATTGTTAAAAAGTATGATATAGTATTCGACTTTTAGGCGTTTTCTGACGTTAACTAAATATTATAAAGATATATGCGACTGATACATACATAGGTTATTATGTAATGTGTTTGCCAGATATATTGTTGTAAATTTGTTTGACGACTCATTGGTCTAGTGGTTAGTACCACTGACTGCGAATCCATGGGTCCCGGGTTCGATCTCCGGCTGAGACGAACATCGATGTGATGAGCATTTGGTGTTGTGCTTAGATCTTGGGTTTTTTATTATGTATTTATATGTCTATCTATCTATAATATGTATGTATATCCGTTGCCTAGTACCCATAACACAAGCTTCACCAGCTTAGCATGGGACTAGGTCAATTGGTGTGAATTGTCCTTAAAAAAAAAGAAAAAAAAAAGGCAAGAATGTTCGTGACATTCTCGCTCTACTCATAATTTGGAATAAATCAAGACAATTTTTCTTCAAGATTAGGTCGCCCATCACAGACATAATATTTAATATCAATAATTAGGAAGTATTACGCCATCGTTAACGAAAAATATCAAACCAAAACCATAAATAATATTTTACATACATTAACGCTCCGTAGATTAATTACCACTTAAATCTTTGTTTTATCCTTGACAAAGAAAGGGCAACAATTTTAATGAAATAAACTGTATAATAGCGACTTAAGCTCTTTTTCTACTTATTAAGGGCTTTACTGTGTTTGAGTTTCGTTTATAATTAGATAACTTTCTCAATCTGTGGAGATTAAGTTTATGTTAGTTAAAATTAAATCCACTATTTCTTAATGTCGTTTGAAATCTTGAAGGGTTTCTTACACCAATCACCGCATTAGAGAAACCGTTATTTATTAGAAAAAATTGTCTTCTTCCAATTGCATTTTTAAGTAATTTTTATTTGACACGTATATAATACAGACGTAAACATTGTAAGTTAGTGCATGTATGAAATAATCTGTGGAACTACTGTATCGGTCTTTCACCGGTAGAAAGCTTAATTATTCTTAAGTGAAGTGTATTTTGTAAGAAATTTCAGTGTATTTTCCCTCTGAATTGTGGCTTAATGTAATTGAATAATTGAGTTTTAATCTAAGCCCATAGGGCTTAAAGAATTTAGTGATCAGGTAGTTTATACAGGCCCACACGATAACTGAATTAGAAAATGTTATTTCTTTTAACAAAACTTACGCTGTTGGGGTTCTTGACAACACCTTGGGCTTCCTGGACGATACCGTTGCCGGCTTCGAAGGCGTAATTGAATCCGGTGCCATCAGGTTTGTTGTCAAAGTTGGACTTGACGATGGGGACCTGGTAGTCGGGGGTGACGATGTGAGACACATCAGCGCTGGCGCAAGCCACGGCGACGGCGAGAACGATGAGGAATTTCTGTAGAAAATTTAAAGTTATTTTTATACGGCCGAAAGAATTAAAATTACAAATTAATGTATCAACAAAAAAGTTGACATATTAACTTAAAGAACAACTTTTTCTATTTAAATTATTTTTATATGTATTAATATTAATGATTTAAAATATTTAATTAAATATAATAAAACTTAAAGCTCTTACCATATTGTTAGTTATAAGAGCTCGTAATGAACAGTGTCTGATTGAATACACAGGACATCTTTTATAGGTAATCCAAAATCAAGAATTGAATTTATTATTATCTGGTTTTATGCGAACTTGTAGCGTCTGGTCATAGAGGATGTTCCACAGATGCACCTACGTCCATCAGTAAAACAGTATTAGGATATTATTCTATGAATATTTATCTTCATTTAAAAAAATTACAATACACTTTTAGGCTAAGATTATATACATAAATGATGTATTATCTAAATGTT
The DNA here is from genome assembly GCF_905475465.1 of Pieris napi. Classification (NCBI taxonomy): domain Eukaryota; kingdom Metazoa; phylum Arthropoda; class Insecta; order Lepidoptera; family Pieridae; genus Pieris; species Pieris napi. Next base: position 10,956,113 of record NC_062244.1, read on the forward strand.
ATATATCATTAAGTACGTAAGACTATTAAAAAAAGTCAGTGGCGCTACAACCTTTTTAGGACTGGGCCTCAGATTTCTGAATCTGTTTATTGATCATTTGTCAATGTAATAGGCAAGTAGGTGATCAGCCTTTGTGCCTGACAGAAGCCGTCGACCTTTTTGGCAAGTCGGTTTCCACACGATGTTTTCCTTTACCGTTCGAGCGAATGTTAAATGTGCACATAGAAAGAAAGTCCATTGGTGAACAGCCGAGGATTGAACCTACGACCTCAGGGATTAGAGTCGCACGCTGACGCGACAAGAAAACACTGCTTCTCTAGCGTAAAAAAATAATTTAACAAACATACATACATACAATACACTATTCTTCAGTAGTGCTTAATATGGTTGAAAATATATTTTTTTTACATTTTCTCGTAGGCGTAGAACGTACAAGAATAATTGCCTAGAATTTCTCTGCCACACCCTTTTATCGTAAAGTTTTACTATTTCCTATATTTGTAAGAAACTGCAACCACTGCTCTAAGCTCCATATGACAGATAGAAATACTGCTATTTTCGCTATAAGAGCGCCCTTCCCCGTCCGACGAACGGCAACGAAAGCACGGCCAAAAAGCTTGTTGTTTCATCCAGCGCAATGTCAAAACAAGAGGTAAAGCGAAAAGAGATAGCATAGATAGATAGCGAGCCATTAATAAAAATGGCTAACAAGCAAATGAGAACGCTATAACATTGAAAGAAAAATAGTGTGCGGAAATTTCATAAAACTTGTTCCAAGAAATACGTGTTTTTTCGTAAGCCTTACAAGATTATGAAAAAAAAAAGTTTTACATTTAGAAACTCCATTACATTTGCAAGGTTTCTATGCAAATATTTATTTCCGGTTACAATTAATGAGTACATTATAAACGCCCAAACTTCATATAAAATTTGTGCAAAAAGGGTGATTTTTGGAGGTTTGTACTGAATTTGTTTCTTAAAATTTTGATTTCGCTTTTTAATAGAAACCTAGATATAGTGCACAAGATGCCTATTAGTTCAAAAGTATCAAAGAAATATCTGTTACAACGCCATAATCACGTACGAGCGTTTGTATGAAAAGATAGACGGGTTGGCCGCTCTTAAAGGGAAAAGCCTATCTGTCGGACAACAGTAGAAAACAAATCGCACTGAATCAACTTGCTTTATTAACTTTACAGAGCCACTGTGCTGGGTACGCATATATACTCGTACCTATTATATCTTTAGAGTTTTTACTTTATTCAAAAGTGTATATATTTAAGAAAAAAAATCTGTTTGTTCAAATAAGTAGAATACGTTTTATAATTATTACTGTCGTCTACTTAAGAATTAAAAAAAATACGATAACATTATTCATAAATAAATAGCCAACACATAAATTGGTAACGTCCGTATCTGTAGTATTTTTCTTTGACGCAAAGGATATTATTAACAGAGTATGTGATATTTGAATACATTTAAACAAATAGGTAAATGGACCCCGAAATCATTAATTCAAGGTCCATCCTTACTATCATAAAGTAAAGGTGATGTGCGAATAATAAAAACTTGTCTTTGACCTTTGATGGCGTAAAATTAACTTTCAAGTTGAAACTTGTATATTTAGTTGATGTTTGAGACATGTCTAGCTTTTAATCAGTAGTCAAAAATATATGAACACTTTAGTATTCTGGTCGGTGCTCAAAAAGTATAATCATTTTTACATGACTTCCTTAAAATTATTTTTTATTTCCCTTGGTCCGTGGGGTCCTAGCGCTATAATTATTTGACGACTCATTGGTCTAGTGGTTAGTACCCCTGACTGCGAATACATGGGTCCCGGGTTCGATCCCCGGCTGAGACGAACATCGATGTGATGAGCATTTGGTGTTTTGCTTAAATCTTGGATGTTTAAATATGTATTTATATGTCTATCTATCTATAATATGAATGTATATCCGTTGCCAAGTACCCATAACACAAGCTTCACCAGCTTAGCATGGGGCTAGGTCAATTGGTGTGAATTGTCTTTTAAAAAAGAAATAAAAAAAAGAAAGGGTTTTTAAGGAAATAACAAAAAGGATAGTCGACATCACAAGAGATCGAAGAGCTGGCAGCTACCTCGGACAAAGAATTAGTCTAGCGATTCAAAGGGGAACGCTGCCAGTACCTTCGGAACCTTGCCTAAAGGGACTCCTTTTAATAATATATTATAGTTATTATATTTAAGGTTAGTTATTGTTTTTATTGTTCTTCTTTTTTGTGCATAAATTGTGTGTAGAAAATAAAGAAATTTTATTTTTTACTTCTGAATATATGTATTGTTAAGTTTGTTGAAATATTAGCTATGATTATATTATTTTATAACTCATTTAGAATATTCTTAATTCCATAACCTGTATAATCCAGATCTATTTGACGATTGTGGCTTTAGAGACTGGCCATCTGAAGAGAAGATAATATGTGTAGAATACATGCAAATTCTATAGTATTCATAGTTCTAATAGCCTGACAGATACCCGATACAATCGGGGTATTGTGTCAGTAGAACTTAAAGAGCTTTCATTATTTCGAAATATTTGGTGCAAATACAATTTGGACTTTGTATATTTTCATCTTTTACAAAAGCGAAAATATGACACTACCGTACATAAAGCTTCAGTATCGTATCATTTTATATCAAAATAAAACGATGGTTAACTAAATCAGACTTTATTGCAATACTTCAACTTGACAAAACAATCATGACAAATTTCCTAAATCGTGCTTAGCGCTTCCCGAACACAGACACGAAATCTGTTGGGGAGCCAGAGCCGCCGCCCAGCCCTGCGCCTTTAACGGCTTTGTACTCCTGACTGACTTTGGGGGCGTGGCTGGCGATGTACTCTTGGGCGCGGAGAACGTGCTCTGGGACTTTGGGGACGTGGCTTCCCTGTAAAAACATAACTAATTGTAATAATCCAGTGCGAACCCAATTTGGGTCTAGTTGGTCCCTCAGATTACAACCGTTTCTTTGATCATTTTTTTATAAAAATGTAAGTGTCTTTGAAAAGTAATGACCGACATTTGTCGACGTTGTCCTGATAAAAAAAATGTGCAATGAGAAATGTTATGTATAACATATATCGAAATTACATTGTACTTTTCAGTAATCTTGCTTGAGAGCAGCCTGTATGAGTGCTAACTTTAAGTGGGACTTACGGTTGGCTGGTATCCAGCTTCGTTGGCGATGTAGTAAAGCTCAACTGGGGTGCCGTCAGGGGCTGTGTATTTCACGTTTCCTGTAACTTCGAGGGTAGCGGCTTCCTGCAAAAGATCACACAGTTATTAAGGCAACTGGGCAGATCTGCTACACACATAAAACTAGTAAATTCTGTGTATCAGCATTATCTAGTATAGTAGTCCTAAAATTGTTAAAAAGTATGATATAGTATTTGAATTTTTTAGCTTTTTCTGACGTTAACTAAATAGTAAAAAAAAAAAAAAAAAATAAAATAAAATATGTTTATTATGGAACGTAAGATACATGTATCACTTATTCCACGTCATTAAATTTATATAAAGAGAAACTATTAATTATTTAGTATAAAGAGATATACGACTGATACATACGTAGGTTATTATGTAATGTATTTTTCAGATATATCGTGTAAATTAAAGGGAAGAGTGTCACGAATCATCACCCATAATTTGGAATAAATCTAGTAAATTTTTCTCCAAGATTAAGAAATTATCAAATTAAAACCATAAATAATATTTTACATACATTAACGCTCCGTAGATTACCATTGAAATCTTTGTTTCATCCTTGACAAAGAAAGGGCAACAATTCTAATAAAATAAACTGTAAATTAACGACTTAAGCTCTTCTCTACTTATTAAGGGCTTTACTGTGTTAGAGTTTCGTTTATAATTAGATAACTTTTTCAATCTGTGGAGATTGAGTTTATGTAAGTTAAAATTAAATCTACAATTTCTTAATGTCGTGGCGTTTGAAATCCTGAAGGGTTACACCAATCACAGCATTATAGAAACCAATATTAGAAAAAACTGTTTACTTTTAATTCGTAATTTAATTAATTTTTATTCGACACGTATTTAATAGAGACGTAAAGTTTGTGCATGTAAGAAATAATCTGTGGAACTACTGAACTATTCTTTCACCACAGCTTTATTATTTTTAAGTGATGTAGGTAAATATAGAAATCTTGTCTTCAGTCCATTTCTTATAAGAAGAACAAAATTGTACGGTTCCTGGATCATCAGGGGTTCGAAATAATAGAATAAATTGAACTTACTCTATATTTATCACTCGCGTTATACAATAGAATATGAGCGAAATAATAACTATTATGTTAATTGCTATATAATAAGTGCAATCTAACAAACAGAGAGAGTGCCTACGTCTGGCTATGCTCCCGGGGTGAAACTCCTATGACTTGCGAATTACATTACGAATGACTGCATAGTAACAGTCGAAGAGAGTGCCTGCGTCGGGCTATACTCTCGGGGCGTGACTCCGACGATGTAGGAAATCGTCATGCTTATATGTGAACAAACTGTACAGCCAGGACACGTACTTACATGAGACAAACATCACGCTTGTAGGTGATTGGAATGAACGAGCCCTGGCACGTACTTACATAGGAAATCATCACGGTTGTAGATGATCGGAATGTACGAGCCCTGGCACGTACTTACATAGGGAATAATTAAGCTTATAAAACTAAGGAAGCCTGAGCGAGTAAAATGTACAGCCTTGGCTCGTACAGTTCTGATTACGAGATATTGAAGTCTCTCCAGTTAATGTAATAGAATAATTAAGTCTTAGTCTAATTTGTGGACTTGAAATATTTGGTGATCACACATGACAATTGAATTAGAATAATCTAAAGCATGCAAATACATGGGTCTAGTGGGAGCTCCGCTTTTTAAGGAAATAACATAAAGGTTAGTCGACATCATTGGACATCGAAGAGCTGGCAGCTACCTCGGACAAAGAATTAGTCTAGCTATTCAAAGGGGAACGCTGCCAGTATCTTCGGAACCTTGCCTGAAGGGACTGCTTTTAATAATATATTTTAATTATTATATTTTAAGGTTAATTATTGCTTTTTGCTTAATAATTTATGTTAGCTGTAGGATTACTTAATAATTTCTTATGTGAGGTAATCTACTTGATTTGTATGTGAGAATGTTTTTTGCATTTACGACTTACGCTGTTGGGGTTCTTCACAACACCTTGGGCTTCCTGGACGATACCGTTGCCGGCTTCGAAGGCGTGATTGAATCCGGTGCCATCAGGTTTGCTGTCAAAGTTGGACTTGACGATGGGGACCTGGTAGTCGGGGGTGACGATGTGAGACACATCAGCGCTGGCGCAGGCCACGGCGACGGCGAGAACGATGAGTAATTTCTGTAGAACATTTGAAAATGAAAATAAAATGCGTTTAATGTTGATTTGGTACTTACGTATTAACGCCACCGCAGCAAAAATTTAATGGTTATTATTTATTGTTTGGTTAGGTTAGGTTAGTATATTAATATTTTATTTAGAATAATAACCCCTAACCACTTTCACGCACCGGAAACAGTTATTTAAATAAAATATTAATATGCTTCTTCTTATAGTGCCATCTCCTTGCGAAGGTTGGCGATCATCATGGCTATTTTAATTTTGAATGCCGCGCTTCTAAACAATGACTTGGTGCTTTGACCAAACGATTGTCTCAAGTTTTTCAACCAGGACGTGCGTCTGCGGCCAGGTCTCCTTCTACCTGCCACTTTGCCTTGTATGATTAGTTGAAGGAGCTCATATTTTTTGGAGTTGCGTAAAACGTGTCCGAAATTAATATACTAACCTAATCTAACCAAATTAAATTATACCGTACCGAAATTATATAGTACCGTTTTTTTGTACACTTGGCAGGGAACAAACTTTATAAATTTGTTTTAATTTTCGTTTTATTATTACTATGTAGGTTAAGAAAATTGTAAACACTGTATTTAATTGTTATGTTTAGTTACATGTTAATCACATCACTTTTGTTGATATTAAATATATAAATAAATATAATAAAACTAAAGATCTTACCATATTGTTATTTATGAGAGCTCGTTCGGAACAGTGTCTGATTGCATACACAGGACATCTTTTATAGGTAATCCAACATCGAAAATTGAATTTATTATTATCTTTTGTTATGCGAACTTGTCTAGTCATAGTTTTTGCACAGATGCACCTACGTCCTTCAGTAAATAGTATTAGGATATTGTACTTTATATGTATATATTATTGTACTATGTATATTTTTAATGTTTATATTAATTAAGTACTGAATGTTCTAAATGTTATTAGTGGCGCTACATCCTTTTTAGGGCTGGGCCACAGATTTCTGATCATTTGTCAATGTCGCCTTTTTGGTCTAAGGAAAGTTAGTTTCCTCACGAAGTTTTCGCGAAGAAAGAAAGTTCATTTGTGAAAAGCCGGGGATCGAACCTACGACCTCAAGGATTAGATTCGCATGCTAAAACCCCTAGGAAACACTGCTCCTCTAGTGCAAATAATAATTTAACAAAATAGACTATTATTTAGCTATATAAGCATATAGTTCAAATATCTTTTTTTTTATTACACTGCAACCATTGCTCTATGCTCCATAATATGTAAATACTGCTATTTTCGTTTAATCTTGAAGGGAAAAGTCTATGTTTCGGAAGCAACAGTGGAAAACAAATCGTACTAAATCAACACACATTATAAATATTATATAGTACCTATTTTCTCTTTCGAGTTTTATTTTACTAAAAATTATATTTACATTCAAATAAGTGTTTAATGCGCAATTAGAATACGTTTTATCCTTATGACTGTCGTCAACTCAGTAATTAAAGAACACGACAACATTTAAGCTTACAATCAAGCTTTTAATAAATAGCCAACACATAAATTGGTAAGGTCCGTATCTTTAGTGTTTTTCTTTGACTCAAAGGATATTATTAACTGAGTATGTGATATTTGAATACATTTAAAGAAATAGAACCCGAAATCATTAATTCACGGTCCATCCTTACTATTTTAAAGTAAAGGTTATGAATAAAAACTTGTCCTTGACCTTTGATGTCGTAAAATTAACTTTCAAGTTGAAACTTGTATAATTTGTAGATGTTTCAGACATGTCTAGCTTTTAATCAGTAGACAAAAATATATGAACACTTTAGTATTCTGGTTGGTGCTCAAAAGTATAATCTGGGATATCTACCATTTTTTTTCTATTATAAGTAAGTATACCACGTTTACTTGCCTTAAATTTGAAATAGTGATAGATAACTTAATAAAAATATTTACGACAGTAAAACCTGAATTACCTAAAATAATTTGAATTTAGAACATGGCTAATGTTCTAAATTCAAATTATTTTACTTCAAAAGATAAACCAATTTGCTCTGTTATCTGTGCAAAACTCGTTTAGAATGTTCTTAATTTTATAACCTGTATAATCCAAATCTATTTGACGACTGTGGCTATTGATACTGACCATCTTAAGGGAAGATAATATGTGTAGTATACATGCATATTCTATAGTATTCCAATAGTCGGATAGACCCGATACAATCGGGGTATTGTGACAGTAGAACCTTTGGAGCTTTCATTAATTCTAAATAAGTTAAATTAAATTCTGTTTAAGGTAACACATACGAAAAATTTTAATCAATTCTTATAAGCAAAAAAATATATTCTATCAACGCAAAACACAATTATAAATTGGTATATGAAAAGGTCATGTATTGAAAATATATTTTTGAAATAGTTGATTTATTTTAACGCTTAATTATGATTTATAAGTCCCTTCCGCAAGTTTTTGACGAAGACTAAATGTTAATTTGATATAAAACTATTTTTATATATCTTTAACAAAAATATGAATTTAATGAATTTCGCTAGGTCAGTAACGGTTGATGAATCCTGGGTGTATACGAAACAGGGCTGTCCTAATACTCTTCTTTCTATCCTATTTCTAATTAGACAAACACTCATAACGAATTTTAACTTTTTTTTTACAGGTTCAGCTGATGTTAATTAGTGATACTACTGCCCTGTGCCACCATGGACACTCAATGCCAGAGGTTTGGCGAGTGCGTTGGCGGCCGTTTCAGAATTGGTACGCTCTTTTTTTAAAGCATTCTAAGTCCAATTGATTCGGAAATTCAGTCCACATAGTGGTGGATCCATATACTTTTTTTATTAAAAATTTATGCTCCAATATTTCTGTCTCCTATATTTTCAAAGTTTTTTTTTTATGTTACAACTGTTATAATTGCGTTTTTGTTGTTTAGTTTATATAGCTTACTATAACTAGCCGAAGTAATAAATAAAAAGAAAAATATCCTCATACGGAGAATGCACCAAAAGTCCATCATTTTTTAGGCCTTGACTTGACGAGACAGGCTCGGAAGGCTGATCTTGCTACAGTTATTATTGATTTACTGAGCTCTTTTAATATCAATCAACATTGTTTAAACCTATTTTATTACTAGATGGCGCTACGCTAAGAAATATTATGATTAAAACTTCTTTAAGTAAGCTAGCTAAGATATTGATACGAATTAATTTGGAGAATGATTTTATTAACTTCTATATCGTATAGTCCTAGCTACCAAAGCTTCCGTCTTTTGTTTAAATTACCCAACTTTGAGTAAAAACAACATTTAGCAACATCATAAATATCCTTCGGCTTTCAAATTCGAAGAAAATTATTTGGTTTTTGGGCTAAATTTGTTACGAAATTCTATTCATATTCTGTAATACGTACATTTCGTATTAGGATAATTCAAGTTGAAAAAGTTGCTGCTTTCAAACTTTGGTGAAATAAATACTATCAAGAAAAATCACAATATATAATATATACAGTAATATAATTGTGACACTCGTATGTAAAAACTATTTGGCTTTTAACATACAGTCATAGGCTTGTTTCTGAATCTCATCTTTAATGAAAAAAAATGCAATGAATACATACAGCCGTGATACTTAACGCAAGGTAATGCAACTGTTGTTTGATTAAGGAACTAAGACAGTATTTCAAAGCATAAAACTCTTTAATGTTTCAAGAACTCGGTTTCAAGAAGAAACTTTGAGTACTATGTACTGAAAGTCTTGCGGGGGGTAGTGTGCAACCCAAGTGTGCTCCAAGAACTCGGTTTCTTTGTACCGATGGGATATGTGCGACGCCGAAGGCCAAGGTTATTTGCTATACCAAGGGCAGAACCCGTCTATTGAACAGATCCCTTAACAAAGACGTTGCGCTTACTGAATGCTGTCTCCGACACTACCCTAGTGAATTCACAGTAGCGATATTGTGTATATTATGTGTTTCATATTTTATACTTTTTTATATTTTTTCTCGACGTTATCGTATTGGCACAGTCTGTAAGGATAATGTCTGTATTTCTGTAATAAATAAAATAATTATAAAAAGTAATTAACTTATTTTAGACAAGAATGCTTGGAAACATGCTGGTCCTGCTCCATAGGACAATCATAGAGCCTGGACAAAATCAAATTGGTTGCTGATCTTATTTTACATATTTTTGTAATTTTTTATTTTATATATTTTATAATTCTACAAACTGTAATTATTTTATTTTTATCTCACACACTGTTTTATTGTTTTTTTTTATTACTCGTTAATATATAATATTCTACGGTTTCGATATTTGTAAATATGTGAGGAATATGTATACTAACAATACAATAATTGACCTATCCGCTGCATTGCTTAATTTGTAAGAAATATTTTGTGCCTATTTCAGTATAGTAGTTCTATTCTAGGAGTATATTGTCTTCACATATAATTATTTAACTAATGTATACAAAATATTGTAAACCTATTTTAAAAGAGTAAGGGTGGAGTTTCTTGCCCATTCTTCTCCACACGAAACTACCTTTTGGAAGGGGCAACTAGAATCATCTTTGTACATATTTTACTAGCTGACCGGGCAAACGTCGCTTTGCCATTTATATCATTTATAATAAAAAAATAGGGGTTGATCGTAGAGGGGTGAAAGTTAGGGGTTGTATGTATTTTTTAATGCTGTAACAGAAAAAAATATCTAAAAATAAAAAAAAATATTTAGGGGTGGACTACCCTCAACATTTAGGGGGATGAAAAATAGATGTTGTCCGATTCTCAGACATACCCAATAAGCACACAAAATTTCATGAGAATCGGTCGAGCCGTTTCAGAGGAGTATGGCAACGAAAACTGTGACACGAGAATTTTATATATTAGATTAGACGTTCAAAAATGCCATTTTAGGTGGTCTAATTGGAATAAATGATTTGACTTTGACTTTTTGACTTTAAAAGTTATAACTGCAGCAATTGTCCGCACACGAAATTGTGAAATTGTTTCGTTGGAAGGTACTTCTTCAAAACCCAATTATGCAATATATCAGTGTGATTATCTAACACTTAACAGTTACATTTAGAATTAATATTTCAATAAAAACAGTGTTGTAAGCGGCCACAGCTTGAGCTACGTAAGACACAAAAAATAGAGATAATTGCCCATCAATCATATATCTTGTTGGATGTGCAACTTGATATTTATTTTTTCTAAGTGTTTTTGTTTGAAAGTTATTAACTAGACCGACCTACTTAGCGAAGATTCGCATCAAGTTTTCTTTGTATATGCGAAATAAATTTGTTCGTAGAGAAGGAAAATATGTAGGAATATTTTATAACCAAAAATCTACGGTTTTTTTTCTACAAAATTTGGTTAAAACTTACATTTTTATGTCCTAAATACGCTGTAATTTATTTGATTTGAAATATTAATTTTTTCACCTTATTTTCAATTAATATCTAAAAAGCATCCTAATTTTCAATCGAAAATTCACATTCTTTCATTCATTTTCTGAGAAGATTTACTATGGTAATATTTTTTTTTCACCATCGGAAAGTAGAGATTTGAGATTTCAAAAAAACATTTTTTTTGGTTTTTTGACATTTTCACATAAATTTTGAGGTTATGTGAAAAACTTGTAAGTACAAAAGTTTTAGATCTGTTTATTATCTACAACTTTGCGATTTCACTTTTTTCCGTAGGACTTTTAGTTTCGCCGGAAATCGAGATAAACCGTTTTTTACCCTTAAAAACTCACCCGCTTCCCCTTCCCGACCTCAGATCGCCCGTAAATTATTTTTCCTTTCATTTTTATATTATTCTCCTCCTTTTCCAATGGGTTTCATCCTACTTTAATTTTTTTTCACTTTTCATTTAATTTTTAAAGAAAACCCTGGTCTATTATAGTAAACTCTAATTATATTTGCTACTGACTAAAACAGGAAGGGCGAATTTTCTGTAGACTATTTTTCGTAGTAGGTATAAGAGGCTCAAGTGGAAGGAACAATTATTAGCAGTATTTTCAATCATGTATATGTTTTTATCTTCGTCATAAGTAGGTATACAATAGTCACCAGAATAGCGTACAAATAATAGTTTTATCACAAATAGCAAAGCTGTAATAACTATTTAACATAGAATATAAATGATGTTTAATTTACAATATGTTTATATTACCACAAAGGTCAATGCTAAAATCCAATGTGATAAAACGAAAAAAAAACATGAGTCGTTAATAATATATCTAACAGAATTTAAAGTCTAATGTCTTTTGTTTAGTAATATATCTATGTACGGACTCGCCTGTATACCAGATGCCGATAGCGAATGACATAATATTTCGGCCATACAATACGTAGAGGCGAGAAACTGATCGTTGTTGGTAACACAGAAGGCAAAAGATCACGTGGCAACCAGATGGACCGATCAAGTGAAAGACTCATCGTTCTCAAAACTAAACAGATTGTCCGCTACAACTGTTTCCTTGCTGACCTCGACGCTCAGACATGAGCTACAGAATGAATAGAGAAAGAGAAATATATAAATTAACTGTGGGACAATCGCTATAAAGAAACAAACGAATGACAAAACTCGCAATGCCAGAAGGCTCGCAAGCGCGCTGCCGGCCTTTTAAGAAATGGTACGCTCTTTTCTTGAGTCGAATTGGTTCGTTATAATAACTAACTAACTATATCCCTACTCTAACTTCTTTGGCGTAATAATTTTCTTCGAGCACGTTTCTCTCTTCGAATTGCATTTTTCTTGTCCATTTTAATGATCACTTCCAATCGAAGCGATATAATATGTACTAATCATGATATTTTACAACAAACACTATGTTTTTTATCACATCGGAACGGGTTTTCTCGTATAGAAATCATTTTTTTGGTTTAAATAAACACGACTCTAAAAAACATTACGCCATGACAGACTTGTCGATAAAACAGAGCAAGCGGCCCAGACTGTTTTATCGACGTTTGAACAGACATTAAATTCTGGTACATAATATGATTAATTTAACATTGTAGATAGGTGATCAGCCTTTTGTATACGTGGTGAGATAGCGTTTTTTACTTCAGCGTAGGTGTATTTGTTAAATTTGCACAAATAACTTCATTGGTACACATCAAGGATTCGAAGGCATAGGAGTATCAAAATTAACAACTTTATACATCGGAGACTTTTACTTATAAACAAAATTTACATAACTATCGAGTACCAAACTGATACCAGGTTTCATATTTCGTAAGATACAATATAATCTTTATAGATTAATATAAATATAATAAATAAAAATTAGAGAATTATCACTGAATAAATTTAAAGCCCTCGTTACACGTAAGTTAATCAATAAAGCTTTTATAAAAACGAATATATAAATGATCCTAATCTTTGGGATTGATTTGCTCCAGTTCAAACAATTTGTATAACTCAAAACTTAGCGATTAAAAAGAGGGGCGGAAAGTTTCTTGCCAGTTCTTCTTGCCCGCTCTACGCCCTTGACTGGCGAACTGGTAGTTAATGTAAATTTACAATTAATTTCACTTCTTTACTGGCGTTCATAAGTGTACTTGTTTACAAGAATAAAGTTATTTTGAGTTTGAGTATATGTGTTGTATGTATACTCATAGTTTTTAACTTTAAGCTTCTGGAATCTTTTTCCTTTTCTTTGAGAGCCATTAAGAACTTAACCTCAAAGCCTTCCGCGATCGACGAAAATTTCAGTTCTAGGTTAGTGCCTTGAATACCTTTGTCTTTGAGTTTCATGAACTTTTCTGAGCTGAGCTTCCTAAGTAAAATAGAATTTTATCTAACCCCTAATAAACTATAAAGCTGAAATACTTGTAATTCTAATTTAGTGAAGCTTTGACATGGCCAATTACCTCACGATATTTTACTTCACACACAGTAGAACAATTCATTGGTACACAGTTGTAATTTAAACGCGCGACCTCAGAGTAGTCAAGCCAACACTTCTTAATATTTTTAACTGAGGAAAATGAATAGCCCATTATCATAACGCAAATGCTGTCTTATTGTTGACTTCGCCTTAAAGAAAACGTACGTTTGACGTTGTTGAAATATAATATGCAACATTATATTGTCTTTAATATAATCTCTTTGAATTATACCTTAATATAACAGTTAAAATGTGTTCATAAATTTTCTCGTGCGTAAAATAATATTCATGAATACAAAAGAAATTTAATGGATCTTGTCTGGAATAAGAATATGAATGATCCGGTGCTGGTGTTACGTCTTTTGTTCTTTTGATAGCAGTTATTTTAGTCTTTCTTTAAACTTGTCATAACTCTACATTTAAAATAAGAAAAGTGCGTCCAAACTTAATTGGAGTGCTCGGAATTGGATATTTTTCTTTCGATATGAAACTCTTTTGTTAAATCTTATGTGAGCTTTTTAAGCAAGTATTTTAATAGTGGTACGGCATACTACTTAATAAGCATTAAAATGGCTATTAAAATTGCTTGTTTGCTAATCTATGATAATGTCTTGAAAAACATATTTCTATGTTTACCCGACGCATAATTCCAACCAAACATATTTATACACTTATACTAATAAGACTAAATTATTTGTTCTTCTTCTGCTGGTTCCACTTTATTGCTAAAAATTGGCTGTTAATAATTAGAATTGCCGGGTATCTTGCGCTAGTCTAAAAAGCCTCGGCGGATGTGATACCGGTCCACTTCAATACGTTACACAACCACGACTTCTCCCTTCTACCAGCTCTTGCCCTGAATTTTGCCCATCATTATAAGCTGTAACAAGTCGTATCGATGATGAAGCAAAATGTCTCGGAGATATGCGACTGTATTTCAACAGTCTGCTTAAACTTTCTTGTCGTCCCTATTCGTTGATTCGTTTATATTTAATCTATTAAAATACTACTATTCAGGTTACGAAACACTTTTAATATTAGAAACGTATTCAAGATTAAATTGAGCATGTACAAAACATAAGAACTAATTGGTTGCCTTTTAGTAAAAATATATTTTCTTCAAGGATAAACGAAAACGATTTGATGTCACCGGCTAATCTTTCTTGAGACCGGCCCTATACAAGGGAATTTCAATGATCTGTGCTCAGACACAACAGCTCACTGTGCCAACTATTGCAGCTCGATGCGATTAATGTGTCAAACACGGCAAAAACTAAAGCGAGCTACTTGCAGACCGATAGCTTAACTCATCTAAAGCTATTCAAGCAACATAGAAATATTTATCCCACAGGGGCAGAAATATGAAAACACTAGTTGGTGGACTTCGTCTGCGCTGGATTATTATTTCGAGTAGCTAATAAGAGTAGTGTTGGCCTGGTGGCTTCAGCGTGCGACTCTCATCCCTAGCGTAGGTTCGATCCCAGGCTATGCACCAATGGATTTCATACAATGTACACATTTAAAATTCGCTCGAACGGTGAAGGAAAACATCGTGAGGAAACCGGCTAGCCTTAGACCCAAAAAGTCGACGGCGTGTGTCAGGCGCAGAAGGCTGATCACCTACTTGCCTATTAGATTGAAAAATGATCACGAAACAGATTTAGACATCTGAAGCCCAGACCTAAAAGAGGTTGTAGTGCCACTGGCTTTGAAAAAAACTACTAAAGATATTGAATATTTAAGATATCGATCATATATTATATATGTGTAACTCTAGCGGTTTTAGCAGCGCACGCCAGAATAGCTCGCAGATGGTAGATCTTTTCCTACTTACTTGATATTTTAGACAATTCACACAATATCTTTAAGCCTGATGTTTAAGCTATCTTATTGAAAAGTTTCATTGTAGTCCATTCAGTAGTTTTTACGTGAAAGGGTAATAAACATCCATCCATACTTACAAACTTTCGCGTTTTTATTAGTAGGATAAATAAACACTAAAGCTTTGCTGCCTTGAAGAGTTCCATCACCACCAAATAACTATGATGAGGCACTGGTTTACAGCTCTTGCCTAAGTTAATATAAAAAAAACCCAACTGACGCTAAAGTAATAGGAAAAATAAAACACAGCTCACTTAAGACTAACATTGTATTATTTCTGGTTAAGAAAATTGTTTTACATTACTATCAATTCCACCCGAGTAAACCCAAGCTACATATTCACATGCCACATTCAATAGTTGAAAGAATATAATAGGTACTAATTTAATGCGCAATTTTTGAATGAATAGATAAAAAAGAAATCATGAGACATCAAAATGTTTCTGATTCAATAAGGTATAAATTGAGTGATATCAATTCGTTCATTATGTTAGCATTCAAATTCAAATTGGGAAAAATCCCTTTCAATTTGAAGATTTATGATTGGCTATTGAGGCCTATTTCCGGCCAAAGTGATAAAATCAGTATGAAATATTTGTCATTCGAACTTGAATATGGCGAACTATTTAAAATAGCAGTCAGTCTCTCTATTTACCAGAAGTGTTTAACAGTAGTTGTTCGCTAACTGGGAAAACATAATTCCTTTGTATATGTGATTTTTTTTACATGTTTTCTAGATAATTCCGCGACTATGTAGTCGTCGGAGGTATTAGCTTACGTAAATGGTATTGGTACTACCTATTTCTTTTGACAACTTTTTGTATGACCCTTATAGCAAATCCTAAAAAGATGCCTCTTAACCTAATATTGAACATTATTTCCTTTAAACTCGTCTCTGTTACTTTTATGCCCATAGCTTATATATTTTATACCAGTCGTATCCGTACATTTAACAGTCGTTCAGAACATGCAACACTGTCTCTTCAGCTGTATCGTCACATATGTGAATATAATTATATCATATAATATGGTCAAGCCGGTTCAATATATATCCAGCGTTTGACGATATATTCCAACTATCGAACTGTGGAATCTCCTAATGGGACCTTCATTCATAGGGACCTCATCCACCTTACATAGGAGATTCCAATTATTTTAATTGACAGCTTACTTCTTCCTCAAAGGCCAAGAACACACCAATGAAAATTGGTGTTATAGTCAGTAATAAAATAATAAAACGACAAACATAATAACTCATTTCCCTCACTCTTATGATAATATCTTTATGAATAAAATAATTTTGAGTTTGAGTTTAGAGATCTCAATGAAGTGAACCCGTTATTTTTTTAAAAATACATGTTGATTTAAGTGTAATTTTAAGCAAAATTAATATTTTAGATATAGTTGGTCATACAATGAACTGTACAATCAGGCCACGACTCATAGAAATAAAACTCCTTTTATAATACTTAGAGAATGTTTGCTAATGCAAAATTACTAGGAGCTTCATATTTTATGTAAGCAGCGCTTAGTAGTTTAATAACGACATATTTAAATAGGAGTGGAATAGTAAATTCTAAATTTGATTTAATTTTTTAAGTAGAAAAGTGTGCATTGTGTATGATTTCAATTACTACTAAGTAAAAGTACTGTATGGAGGTTGAGGAGAAACAGGTTATACCTCTAAAGACTTACCAGAACTTGAAAGAAGCATTACAAATAATCTTGAGATAAATTTCACAATGTGTAACGTCGTGTGTGTGTGACGTGTGTGTGTGTGACGTTTGTGTGTGTGACGTGTGTGTGTGTGAAGTGTGTGTGTGTGACGTGAAATATACGATTCACGGAGTGTTAGTTCAGCAATAAATCTAGGTACATCATGCATTTTATTTACGTATTCAATTATATATTTTCATCCCGTACTCATGCTGTCGACACACTGTAACCATTAAAAGATTTTATGGCACTTTTAACTTCTTGAAAGTTGAATGTTAAAAACTTTGAGCAGTACTTCCTTATTTTTTTTCCTTAAGAACATATATTGTGTATATTTCTTTGGATATTAATAGATTTTAAAGGTGTTGTATTATTTATTAATAAATTAAGTTATACTCTTCATAGTTTTAAAAAAGTTGAATATTTATCATTTCATATAAATGGTAAATTGTTTCTGTGATGCATTGATATTTTCTCGGCTATTTTTCTATTAATCATCAGCCTAACATGTCCTGCATATTGATTAAAAATAACTAAAGTCCACAGTTAGAAGTGGACGATAACTAAACAAACAGAGATAAGTATTGATAAATAATTCACTTTCTAAAATGTATTTGTCATCTACACTTGTATTATTATTGAGTCAAAAATGTAATAAATTGTGTTAATATAGAATTGATGGTTATAGATAGTAATTGAGATATCTATCTAGACACTTTTGTGGCTAAGTTTATAATACATAAGGTGTTGAAGAATTAATTAATTTAATACGTGGGTTAGCGTTCGTTGGTCCAATTTTGACGCGATCTATATCACAAAAGTAGTACCTACGCCCAATCATTAATATTGCATAAAGCTCTTCCCCTGTTTGCACATGCGCAGTAGTAGCTTTTTTCCATACAAAACAAACGACAGACGTGTTTCACTAAAGAAAATTACAAATATCAAACAGCTAAGCAAAACTGAAATTATTAGTATTGATATAACCATTCGTGAATTCTAATGGAAAGTGCAAACCAAAACAAACAGAACACAATGTAAACATGAGTGAGCATAAGATATTGTTTTGTATTTTCTTTCTTATTATTTACTGCTTCTACAATGTTAACATGTGGTTTACGGCTATGAACAATCATGTTGAAGAAACAAAGATCGAGCCGGTCGATAAACAGCCGAAAATAAAACGAAGTTTTTCAGTGAAAATCCCAAGGCACAATACAATTCCATTGTTCATGAAAGACGCATGCAGCGTTTTGGACATCTTCACCAAACCGGATATACACAGGAAACCACATAAAAACAAAATGGACTACGATAATGGTATATCTACAATCGGTATAACCGTGTTTCTTGTGATACTTGTTTTGACCGCAGCTATGGATGCATTTAGAGAAAAATCAGAGATGAAAGAGAAAGAAAACACAGAAGGTAGACGGCAGTCCCTCGCAGAGTTTGCCAATAAAAAGCCATTGCGACGTGAGTCTAGTAGATTCGGTTTTCAATTGTTTCAAATTTCTGAAACAGAAACGAAAACAGAAGAGAATCAAACTCGCAAAACAAGACCATACTTAAGAGGAGATTCGATAAATTCTTATCTAAGTGACAAGAAGACTAAATCAGAAACTGCCCCAGCATCAATTGGAGATACAAATGAACCTAAACTATTAAAACGTCAATCTATCGCTAGACTCATTGGTAAGTAAATACTCGAATGTTGTATACGCTTTATTTTTCGATTTTATAAATTTTAAATGTACTGTTTATAAATCTGTTGTGCTGAATTATACTAAATTAAGTCTGGGAACGCAAATCGCAAGTAAATTTAGTATAATCATTCGAATGTTTATGTATGTAAACGTATAAACTTTCCTCTTCTTATTGTTTTTTTACAAGGTCTGTCTGACGACTGAATTACGCATTGAGGTAAGATTCCATACATGTTTTTGCCTTTACACCTGCAAATGTTTTTTATGCACGCATCACAGTTCTGTTACTGCATAATATTTTTGTTGTATTCATGTTTTAGTATGACCTTACTTTTAAGGGATAAAATACATATTAATTAAATACTTATTTTAGGGATCGATATGTCCAGCTACAGTAAATTATACTTTTTTTTTAAATATAAAGAGATAAAATCGACTACCAACTATCGGAGATTGTGCTATGCGATACGTGTATTGCACATTTTAAATTATATTCACAAATTCAAAATTCCTTTAAATATCTCAATACAAACTTAAAGTCTTGATTAATCCTTTTTTAAACCGATAAATTGTATCAAGACTAAATTTGTTTGTCAAATCAAATACGATTTATGTCGTATAAAATCTGTTACACCTTCCTTTGTTTTTAGGAGCGCGGCCAATTCCAATGGTACGCCGTTCATCCTTCCCAGTTCTTCCCTTGAACCCCGAAGTCCATGCGCTGATGCACCCCAATCGACAGTCATCATTTGACAGCGACGATGAAGGAGACGGAAAGTGTCGAAGAGTCAGAATTATTCGCCGATACTAAATTAACAATTGTATTATTATTTATGAACATTTCAAATTTTAGTCGGTGTCATACGCTTACTTGTTTAAGAAAATAATTTTAAGCTAAGCTAGGAGAATCGTCAGAGACTCTTACCTATAACATCTAAGCCATTCTTTGCCCCGATTAAAACACCCTGCTGTCTCATCAAAGCGTAAACAACACGACGGAAAAAGCACTTAAGTTAATAGAATGAAATTTGTTTAAGTTTTTATGAATAAAGTGGTATGTGAAGATCGTGTCCTGACTTACGAAACTAAAGTCAGTAAGAAATTATAACAAAACTGATAAAATTATTTTTCAAACAGATTATCTTTTAATGTGAATTCGGTCGTAGGATATACGGCTTTCTCAATAAATACAACACAAAAAGAACTGTTTAAATAACAAAAAACTAAAGGGTCTAGGCTCAGAATATGATTTTGTCCCATTCGGTGTCGAGACCCTTGGTCCGTGGGGTCCTAGCGCTTTAAGGCTTTTTAAAGAAATATCAAAAAGATTAGTCGACATCACAGGAGACTGAAGATCTGGCAGCTACCTCGGACAAAGAATTAGTCTAGCGATTCAAAGGGGGAACGCTGCCAGTATATTCGGAACCTTGCCTAAAGGGACTCCTTTTATTGATATATTTTAGTTTATGTTAAGGTTAGTTATTTATTTCAATGTATACTGTTTAAATTGTTTAAAAATATGTTCAAGTTAGGGGAAGCTACTGAAATTCTTGGTTCAAATCTAGGCGACTAATATATACCTATTGTAAATAACTCGTCTGATTTATTATTCTATACAATTTTAGATCAAAATACATGTTGAATATTAAAAGTATTGTTCCGCTAATATATTGTTAGATAAAATTCTGTATTCTAGTAAAAACACTATCTACTAATAATGAACAAAACGTGCTATTGAATGAAAACATGGTTGGTGAGGCCTTATCTTTGGAAAGAGGTATGAGATTGATATATGACAAATTTGACAAACAAATTTTTTGTTTGTATTATATAAATTAAAATTAGTTTTGGTTATATTTAGTTTAGCGTGGAAGCTAAAGTTTATTATCAGCCGTTATTGTAAAGAGTCTAAACCGTATAATTATACTAGCTACCTTTAATTTCGGTTAGAAATAAAAAAAGTTGCACCCCTTTGTTGCCAATCATTTTTTGTATACATACTTAATGTAATTCTATCTAGTATTTTATTTCATAAATGAAAGAGTCGTTTTAAAGTAAGCTCAACTTCATTAAATTATTGTTAAAACTTATATTATGAAATGTTAAAAATAATTTCATTATAACAGGGTTACCCTTAAATGTATTAAAATATTCTGAATTAAATAATAAAACTATTTTCTTCAACTATTTATCTTTAAAATTTATTTTCGACAAATATTATGTTCCAGAAAAAACACTAACATCTGAAATAAGGTCATGCAACCGTTTCGGTGATTTTGACTTTCCTATATGGAAATAGGTGACTGCTTTTCAGTGCAAGTTCAAGATCTTCAAGCTCTCTGTATCTATAACACATAATGTTTTTAATACATGGTCATCAGAAACCTTAGTCTGAAATGTCCACGGATTGGCTTAGACACAAACACGTACTTAATTAAGAACAATGATAAAGAAAACAGAAATCTGCGGCCAATAAAATAATAATAAAGCCACTTTTATTAAATTGTATACTATAAAAATTACAAATCAGATAGTTATTAGTTTTGTTATTATACAAAGTCAAAAATAATTTATTCATATAGGTTACACAAGAACGTCAGAAAATAAATATACATTAAATGCTTCTAATTTTACATTTACTGCCAGATCTCAATCAAGGGCGTAAAACGGAAGAGAAGAACTGGCAACAAACTCTCCGCCACTCTTTTTAAACGGCAAGTTTTTGTTTTACACAACGGTTGCTGCAACCATGTTCCATATGAAATATTGAGTACTAAATAATAATAAAATAAATAAATTAATTTATTAAAAATCAAGATTTGTCCTCTAAACACTAATATGTTAGTTATTGGTATTTCTACTTCGTGAGTAGAAGTAGTTTCTCCTCCAGAACTTCTCATTTGGATCTGTTCTTTTCTTACTCCATTCTCTTCTTATTATCTTACTGTATCTCCTCAGAAACTTTTACGATGTCGTCAGGCCAATACCAGCTTTATACTTTTTTATCTTCACCTGTTTAAATCAGTGTGAGAGTAAACAACAAAGATGCACAGATTTTCATTGTTTACAAATGGTGGCGAAATGTCCTCGACCCGTCCCGCTTGGACACGCGCCAAATTCTTGTCTTCAATACGTTACTATTGTATTGGATTCGTTTTTCATACAATAAACGATTATTTACTAATTAAATAAATAATTATTATTCCCCGTATCGACGTCCGTGGTTTCACAACTGAGCGTTTTTTTAAGTCAGTTTTTGCCGCGCACCACCAACTTATTTTTGAATTCGACTTAGGGTCTTTCAATAAAAGACTGTACCAATTTTTAAAAGGCCAGAAACACACTTGCGAGCCCTATGGCAATGTTAGTTATGGGTGGCGGTATCATCTTAACATCAGGCGAACCTCGTGCCCGTTTGCCCCCTTTTTTTTTAAATAAAAACAATAAGTAAAACTTATCAATAAATATAAGTACTTATGATAACTAAAGTAAAGGCCGACGTGAAATCACATCATAAAAGTCGTCCGCAATTTCGTTTAGAATTTAGATAAAACTCTGTTTTTTATTTTTTTTAATTCATCTATATAAAACACAAACGTACTACTTAGCAAACGAAGTAATTTTTACAGCAAACGCGGAACATATTATGTTACATAACAAGAAATTATTATTGATACTTTATCAATTACATACTACAATTTTATAGATGCAAATTACCAGTGAAAGCACTGAACAATATGACAGCTAATTCTAAATTTGAAAAGGCCTTGCCATAGATTTAAAAATAATTCTTGATTACCTCACATATCGCAGTCTCGTACGATCGGGAACAAACGCAACTCGTGCGGGAACAGATATACCCCAAAGTGATGTGATGCATTCCACAATGAGTGCTCAAGTACCAACCGTCCTACATTGGAACTACAGGGGTTTCACAGAATTCCCACTTCAGAAACTGCAAGGAGATGAAACGGACGTCATCGATATATATCTTAAGGAGAATCTGATTTCGCGCATTCCCAGCGATATTTGCAAACTCAGCAACCTAGAGAGCTTGTACTTGAGCGGTAACGATATTACCGAGTTACCGCGGGAGATATCGAAGTTATGTAGCCTTAAGTGCCTGGATATTAGCGGGAATCGATTAAGATTTATCCCAGATGAGATAGCTGAGGCGAGGAATCTTAAATTTCTGATATTAGACGAAAATGAGTTGGAGCATATACCTCTGCGGCTGGCTGAGTTGCGCTCGCTTCGATATCTTTCGGTTTGTGGTAAACGTTTATTATAAGTCTTTTCTGTTTTGTTTCAATAAAATTAAGTGCTCATTGCAAGTGTGTTGCCGGTCTTTAAAGATGTGTTAGGCTCATTTCTTGAAGGCGCATCGCGGTACCTTTGTTATTAAAACACTTCCAATTAAACATCACTTACTTAATAGTTAGTGAAGGAATACTGAGTTAAGAAAAAAATATTCGATACATATTTTAGTTTTAAAGCAAGTTTCTTAAGGGATAATCAGTTTTCCAGAGAATAAAAATTACATAGTTCCACGTTGAACTTGGAAAAAATAATTTTGTGCTACGCGATAATCGCTATGACCAAGTTATTACGTTTTTAAATAAGGAAATTCTTCCAAAAGACTTAACGAAAATTTTTAATTTAGTCTAATATTTTTTTAAACAGTAATTACATTGTTTATTTCAGATTCATCAGTAGATAAGAATTATAGGTTCTTAATGTATAATAGTTTCTTCGTGTGTTTGAAATACAATGAATGCTTACGAAAAAGCTTTTAAACTGTCCAAAAATAAATCCTATTTTATGGCAAGCTTTTACCTTTCTGAAAGAAGGATAAATAATCAGTTTAGTAAAATATTTAAATAGATATAAAGTTGCCTTATAACTTGTGTAACCTGATTTTTTTTATTTTTGTTACATGTATGTTTTTGATTAAGGTAATAAAGTATAAATAAACGAAAAATAAATAAATAAAAAATAGATATAATGTAGCATTTTCAAAAAATCAACACCAGAAATTATTCCGTCAAAACACACCTATACTTTTTTTATCTGTTTAGAATATGATAAAGTTGTTTAAATCTAATGTATTTTAGTTTAAATTATCTCGTGATAGATGAAAAATAAAAATAAAAAATAAATAAAAGAATTGTGTTCCGAAAGCAATAGAATGCAAAATTCATAAAATCTCCTTGTAAAACCACATTGAAATGTTTTTAGTGCTCGTAAAACGTTAGACAGTTGCGATGTTTACTGGAGCTAACAAACTGGGCATAAATCTTATTTAATGTTTCCTCATTGATTCGCCCCATTTACGTAAGTTACGCAGAAATTACGAAATTTGCTATTGTTCTGGGCTTTTGCTAAGCAAAATAGCTTTGCATTCTGTTGGAAATCACTAATTCTTTTAATTATAGATTTATTTAAAAAAAAAAAACTTTTTAACCGGATTAAAGTTATGTATTATTATAAATTTACAATTATACAACGTCGGATAAATTTAAAATTATGTTAAATAATTGTAAATTTATAATAATACATAACTTTAATCCGGTTAAAAAGTTTTTTCTTTAAATGTGTAAAGGTTATGTCAATCAAAGACAATACTATATAGATTTATTTTCAACACACAAATACAGTATTTACAATATTCTTACTATACTGTTTGTACTTGTATATAAGATGTAGAAATGGTGTTTATTTATTTAACTTGGAAAGCTTGGAAAGCAGAGTTTAAAATATAAGAAAACTTTTTTACAAGTGTGGATAATCATATTAGCGAACATTACAAGAAATCTTAAAATAGACATCACGATATTGGAATAATACATTAAAAACCGGACTTAATCTAATTATATCAGAACACGATTAACGAAGTTCTAAAAGTTTATAGGAAAAATTTATTAATATATTTTAATTACAGATAACAAATTGAAGTGGCTACCACAAAGACCGGTTTTCAACTACCATCATTGCGAATTTAGGTTCTGGAGAAATACTGACCTGAAAACATTACCGTACTCTCTTTGGTACCACATGTTCAGGGAACAACAAACAAGAAGTCTGAATATTGGGTAATGTATTCTGTATGAAGTTAAAAAATTCGATATTTTTTTATGTACAATAAAAACTCCTATGTCCGTTGACTGGGTATATTTGAATTGTCATAATATTTCGCTTGCAGGAAGGGTTTTGAGCTTAGATTGATAGTTTTTAGGATATTAACTGAAATGCTATAAAAATTCAAAGTCCCTCCTGGCGTCGTGATTAGTCGCTTATAAGCCGATGGTTTAATGAATAGATTTTAGTGCATTTTAAAGTCGGTTCAATTTTTTTCATGAGCGCATTTGTGTAGAGATGTTTTTTCGTGTATGTATAAATTTAAAAATCAGTGGCGCTACAACCTCTTTAGGTCTTGGCCTCAGATTTCTGAATCTGTTTCGTGATAATTTTTAAATCTAATAGGCAAGTAGGTGATCAGCCTACAGTGCCTGAGACACGCCGTCGACTTTTTGGGTCTAGGGCAAGCCGGTTTCCTCACGGTGTTTTCCTTCACCGTTCGATCGAATGTTAAATGCGCACATAGAAAGAAAGTCTATTGGTGCACAGCCGAGGATCGAACCTACGACCTCAGGTATGTCGCAAGCTGAAGCCACTAGGCCAACACTGCTGCCAATACTAGACTACGAGATACAATACTTGTTTATAGTTTTCTTTTTATTTATTTATTTTACATAATAATTTAATAAAATCATAATATGTTAATTAGAAAACCGCTGTGGTTTGTATAAATGTAGCCATAGCAGTTTTGTATAGGAGCGTGAAAAATGAATATAAAAGTAGTTTTTCAACTTACTTTTTATGTTGGTTAACGTTAGGCTATCTGATAACCGACTGCGTTGTCCATTTATTAGCCGTGGTAGCAAATACCTCAACGTTCTCTCGTCATATACGTTGTTTGCTCTTGATGTACAGAGCTGAACTTGCGTTACAGCTCGGGTCAGTCATGCTCAACGATTTTCTCAATTGTTTATAGTTATGCCCAGAGTTTATTTTTGTTAAAATAAATTTGAAAGGCACCGTACTAAGGGTCTGTTTCACAATGTATGGATAAAGGACCAAATAGCTATGCAACACATGAATTATTTGGAATATAAATTGTGCTATTTGACACTTCATCGGACTCATAACTTATGATGGACTTTACTCGTATGTGACGAATAGCGCTATCTGACAGTCGTGTACCGCAACAATAGTGTTTACTGTTTATCCTACCAATAAGTAATAAATAGCTAATTTGGAACTTATCCGTACATCGTGAAACAGTCCCTAAGCCTACTAAAAAATCTACCTAATATGTTTCACTGAATATTATTTTAATTAAATAACATATTTTTACAGCTGTCTACATACAAATGACGACAAGACACCCGGTCGTATTAAGATATTGAAAGGCAAAGCAGCAGTTATTCCTGTTCCCGGCCCCTATCAGATTATTACGAAAAGCCCCGCTCCACCAAGTCTATTTGAACTAAGCAAGAGAAAGTTCTACCAACTAATATGTAGAACAGTAAACTCAATCAACAATCAATCCTTGAGTTATTTTAATAGAAATAAAACAAATGAAGGTGTGAGTTTTCTAGAAGAATATTTAGAGGGAATTAATATTTCACAAAGCGATATTAATGGAAATTACAAAACAAGGTTAATAGGAAACGTTGGGGCACAAAGAATATATGTGCCATCGGATCTTATTGAGGAATATTATTGCTATTTACCAAATTTCATAAAAAGCGAGCTCTGCAATGGACCAGTTTCCAGATGTGAAAATGTCATTTGTAAAAAACCTGTATTTGAATTTGTTTTCTTGGAATTTTGTACGCAGTAAGTTCACTTTTCGATAAGCTTTGCATATTAATTATCATTAATAGAAACCGATTTATAATCTAACCTTCGTTTTTATTGCTTTTTTTTTTCAGAAAAATAATATTAATTGATAAAATGGAAGACATTACATTAAGTGCTGTGTTTTGTTCGAAGAGATGTGCTGAGTTATGGAAGGCAGAGAAAAATGTTTTAGAATGGGAATTATTATAACGAAGAATATTAAATTCTTTTATTTATACAGTTTTATTTATCGTTAACAAAAAAAAATATTATTAAAAAGTAAAAAAATCATTTAATCACATAGGTAACATAATGTACACTTATGACATGTCAGTAAAGAAACACATATTAATGCTTCTAATTTTACATTTAATGCCAGATCTCAAATCAAGGGCGTAGAACGGGAGAGAAGTACTGGCAATAAACTCTCCTATTATATCTCTATTACATTACCTTTCCATTTAATAGTGAAAGAAACTACCCAGAACTACTCAAATTCATGTTTAGACCTTCACACTTCATTGTTACTCAGTTTAAAGATTTTTATTATGGGTAAATAGTTGTAACCCATAACCTATTGAGGTAGATTTCCATAAATCATACAGGACAGCATTAGAAAGAAATAATAACGCAATAGTCTTATTTTTTTCACAAATACAGTTTTATATTCTTTTATGGTATGGAGTATCAAAAATAAAATGTATTTTGAGAAATTTCAAAACTTCGTTAACACATTTTTGTAATAACAATAATAATAAAGCCTGTTTAATTTCCAATCATGACAAAATAATTATTATAGGTCTACTAGGATCTGATGGCAAAAAAAGAAAAAAGAAATTGACGCTAGCAATACTGGGGAAATTGGAGTAAAACGTTTTGATACTTTTTTTCCCTAAAAGCGGCTGATTGTATGTGATACATGCAAATATACAAATTTATCCAATGATCAAGGATAATTTTTTAAAAATTTACTGTGGCGAATTTGGGGTTTGAAATTTAGATGAAAACTCCAATTATTCTGTTCATGAGTTTATTAATTAATTATAGGCTATTAGAACTTGAAAATGGTTCCAAATACTGCACATCCATAAAAAAGTCTTCATATGCAGAGGAAGACGCAGTATTTAAGATAAACCTATCCTCCTGCATCTCAATTAACTGATCTTGTTCTATGAACTGATTTTCAATTTTTATTAGATTTTCACAAGATTTTCGCCATTCATCGATCCCTACTTGAGTGTAAGCTTCTTAAATCTCTTCTCTGTTAAAATTTTTATGTTACTTGCAGGTATAGTAACGAAGTTTTACCCGCAAGTTTTTGTTTCATTATTCCCCAGATTAATTCTATGGGGTATAACGTACAATGATCTACAATGATCTACTAAATACTGAAACAATTAAAACTAACACACCAATTACAACAAGTCCCAACCCGGCTGGTCCCCGTGGGACTTTAAGAGACCACCACCCTCCATCAAAAGGAACAACCAGAAAACAAAACTCATTAAAAATATGTACATACAATGTGAAATCTTTAGCTACAACAACAAGGTTTCTCGAACTGATACTGGCACTAGAAAAAGTAGAACATGATATCGTAGGACTTGCCGAAGTAAGAAGAATGGGGATTGGCATCGAAGAGCATGAGAACCACATATTTTGCTTTATAGGCGAAACAAAAGGCCTTCATGGAGTGGGCTTTTTAATAAAAAAAAATCTAAAACAGAATATAGTCAACTTTAATGGCATTTCAGAAAGAGTAGCCCTACTTCAAATGAAAATTGACAATAAAGCTTTATCACTAATACAAGTCTATGCCCCGACAGCGAACGCGAACAACGATGATATCGACAAGTTCTATGCAGATCTAGCAAAAGCTCACGACTTAGCAGATGAAAAATTAATAGTTATGGGTGACTTTAATTCAAAGATTGGACACCGTCAAGAACATGAATGTTTAACCCTAGATCACTAACCTTATTTTACAACACTTATTACTAACCTTCGTCGTTTCGGCTACGCCGTACAAAAGGGAGGCTTCTAAGGGTTAATGGAATAAAATATTTATATATGTTTTATTTATTTAATACAATAATCATTTGTTAACATGTTTATAAGTTTTTTATTTACAAAAATCACAATTTAATTACATTTAAAGTATTTTAATTGAGACTAGAGTTATTACTCATTTGAAAATTTATGGTTTCATTCATGCTTAAATCTTATAAACTTACAAAAAAAAAAATATTAAAATATTAAAATTAAGTAATTAAATCAACAAAAGAAAGAAACGTTTTAGAAAAAAACTATTAATTAATACATTTGTGACAAATGTCAAGTTTGTGTTCACCACACAAGGTTTTGTTGCACTTGGTGCAACAACTCTTTGTCATTCTTCGCCTTACGGAGGGGCAAATTGCATTTTTTTTTTCTTTTTTTAGTGATAGGAAGACTAACTGCATCTTCTCTTTGATCATTTTCATGTGTGGAAATAGAACTACTGGTTCATGGCATATTCAATATCGCTGTTATTGGGTTCCAGCAGCCCCGTTTGAAGTGTCGGAATTCGTAATCTTTTTTGCATGTGTGGATCTTACTTCATTGGAATCTGTCTTTCTCTGGGTGGCTTTTACGTTTGTATTTAACGCATCATACTATCAGTTACAAAAAATAAGAAGCAAGAAGGCGGATCAAGTTCGTTTTTACAATTACGCGTGGGCCCAGGTCTAATATGAACAATATTTCTTGAGGCTGTTCGGCTTCGTGAACTCGGTTTAACTGATAACGGGTCTTCAATTGATGAAGGTGTACTTGCGTGGATGTGTTCAGTTAAAGGTGATTGTTCTGTCACAGAAAAAATCTCTTCCTCACCATCTGTTTTATAAGCCGGATCAGCCTCAAGGTGGTCTTCTTTCTCACTCTCAGAGCAGTTTTCTTCGTCACTTTAATCATCTAATAACAGCTGACGGATCGTATCTAAAATAAAAATATATTCAGTGCAAAGTTTACAAAACAGCGTATTAATTATACCACCACAAAAGATTGAAAAATAACTGCAAGAATAACGTTAATACTAACCATCGTCGATTCGACGAGTCATGGTGGCTAGAACGGCGTACACAGGGTCCTTATACAAAAAACACACTCGTAGCTCGCGCGAGTTATGGGTCGACTGAGATTAGCCGAAATTTGGAATGCGTAAGACTACGCACTCGAAATTTAAACCACTTTTTTTGAGTCCGCGTCGTCGTTTTGACGAAGGTTAGTGATCTAGGGTTAATAATGGGACAACACGGTTACGGCAACCGAAACGAAAGAGGCGAACGATTAATTCAATATGCTTACGAGCATAAACTCTTAATATTGAATACCTTTTTCAAGAAAAAGCCTAGCCGTAGGTGGACCTGGAATTCTCCCGACGAAACGACAAAAAATGAAGTAGACTTCATAATGTACAACAATTCAAAAAACATTTCAAATCTCGAAGTATTAAATAAGATTAACTTTCCTTCCGACCACAGACTTTTGCGAGCGTCCTTCGATCTAGGTACACCAAAACTGAGTCGAAAAAACTTTAAACTAACTTCAAAATCATTAAAAACTAAAAGCGAAAAAACTAATTATTTAAAAGCACTAGAAACTAACTTGTCCAAACAAAGTGAAACACTAGAAAAAACACAAGATATCCAGACTTACTATGACAATCTTGAAAAAATCATCATCTCTAGTCTAAACACAAAAATGGAAAACAGCAAAAGAGAACATAAAATACTTTAAAAAAGAAACACTAGATTTGATATCCCAACGAACGGAATTAAAGTCTACTAAAAATAAAACTAAAGAATTAAAAGAAGAACTAAAATCTCTTTATAAGAAAACTAACAAGGCGATCAGAGAAGACTATCAGAATTACAGAAAGACAATTATAGAGAAAAACTTGACAAAATTTAGAAGTGCTAAACGGGCCTACAAAGAACTGAGCACACATAAAAACTGGATTCAAAACCTCAGCCAAAAACAAAAAGAAACCAAATCACGACAAGAAATAATTAAATGCGCAACAGCCTACTATAGAGAGCTTTACAAAAACATGCCGGACAGTAACAACTTAACAGAGACTATGATTAACGAGCTTGAAAAGGAACCTAAAATTGACGAAATCTCAGAAAAAGAAGTATTAAAGCACATCATAAAATTAAAATCAGAAAAAAGTCCTGGCCCAGACAATATCAGTAACGAAGCCTTAAATGTGGGAGCTCCACTGCTTTTCACATTCTTGACTAGACTGTTTAATATGGTATTTATTTCTGGAACTGTCCCGTATCAATGGTGCAAGTCTGAAATTGTCCTGCTGTATAAAAAAGGAGATCCAAGAGATATCAGTAACTATAGGCCGATCAGTTTGTTATCCAGCATCTACAAACTTTTCTCATCACTGTTGTTAAGCAGAATAGCAGACAAAATTGACCTCTTGCAGCCAGTAGAACAAGCCGGCTTTCGCTCCAAGTTTTCAACAATAGACCACATCCATACAATCGAACAACTTTTAGAAAAATGTAAAGAATTTAAGTATCCTCTATATATAGGGTTTGTGGACTATCTTAAGGCATTTGATAGCATCACTCACTCCTCCATTTGAGAAGCATTAACATCTTGCAATATAAACTACTGCTATACAAAAGTGATCCAAAACATCTACTCAAACAGTATAAGTTTAATACGATTGGAAAACAAAGGGGAAGAAATTAATATAGAAAGAGGTGTGAGGCAAGGGGATCCACTCTCTCCTAAACTTTTTATAGCAGTTCTGGAAACGATATTTCAAAAATTTGACTGGAAATCGAATGGTATATGGATGGGCAATAGACGACTAAGCCACATAAGATTTGCAGACGATATTGCACTTTTTGCCAACTCGGCTTCAGAACTTCAGCAAATGATGCAATCTTTGAACAACGAAAGCAAAAAGGTTGGCTTGCACATGAACGCCAGTAAAACTAAGGCTCTAACAAACAGTCTGCAGAGACCTATACAAATAGATGGGCACCAGATCCAATATGTAAAGGAATATGTCTATCTAGGGAAACAAATTTCCTTCAACAGCAACAGCAATGAACAAGAAATTGAAAGAAGAATTAGAAGCTCATGGAACAAGTTTTGGTCACACAAAGAAATTTTAAAAGGATCTTATAATTTAGAGCTAAAAAAGATGGTAATGGATGTCTGCATTTTGCCTTGCCTCACCTATGGTAGCCAAACATGGGTGTACACTAATAAGGCCAGAAACAGATTGCTTTCTACACAACACGCCATGGAAAGGAGCATGCTAAGGCTAAGGAGGTTACATAAAGTTAACAACAAAACCATTAGGGAAAGGACGAATGTTACAGACGTTCTCAAACATGCTCTAAAAATGAAATGGCGATGGGCAGGACATGTAGCCAGGGTCCCAGACCAAAGATGGACTCTCAAAATTACAAAATGGAGAGGCCCCCCAGGGAACAGACATCGGGGCAGACCAAAAATGAGATGGATGGATGACATTGCCAAAGTGGCAGGCACAAACTGGCTAGAGAAAGCAAGGGATAGACAGGTTTGGAATGGGATGGAGGAGGCATATACCCGGATGGGGTCAAGGCTTCAATAACTTATACTAACATAGTTTAAGAAATATACTAACTCAAATTAGGTTGTAAACAAAACAAATTGTAAGTCTTGAATAAATATGCTTTATTATTATTATTATTATTATAACGTACAATGATATGGCCGAAGACTTCGTGGCCGTGTGATTTAAAAATCTCATCTATCTGATATTTAGTTTTTTTTTCAATTCTAAATCAAAACCACCTTTCCTCTTTTTACCGGGCGTACTAAATACGCCTCTGTTAGATCTGCCCTCGGCAACAATTCGTCTTATGATAGTATTAGAAACCCCTGAAATAAACCAAAGTTTATATAATTACATAATATAATACACACGAAAATCCAATAAACCAAAGTATCAAGACGTATCATTCCTACTAACCAGTCAACACTTGCACATAGCTCAATATCGATGATTGTGCATGTCCTGCACCTTGTTGATCAAGTATTCTTTGATAAACATTGAAAACAATACTTCTTGCTTGCGATCGAAGAGGTTTCTTCGACATTTTCACCACTTTTTAAAGGAAATTTGAAGCCAAAACAAAAACAATTCCTCGAAATTTCAGTTGATAACTGAATTTTTTTTTTGTTGCCATATGAAAATCGCTAATTTTTAGCTCTGGTAGACCTATATATACAGCGTAGATTTTTTACATTGTATACATTATCATATATCTTAGCTTCCTTCAGCACCGTCGATCGGAACCCCTTCACGGGTAATGGCC
This sequence comes from Pieris napi, assembly GCF_905475465.1. Lineage (NCBI taxonomy): Eukaryota > Metazoa > Arthropoda > Insecta > Lepidoptera > Pieridae > Pieris > Pieris napi. Next base: position 10,989,003 of record NC_062244.1, read on the forward strand.
TCCTCCAGCATTTTCCAACTGACTCAGTCTATGGCTTTCTTTCTCTATTCGCTTCCTGCTACCGCTTCTTCTTCTTCTATCTACCTTTTCTTGGGGCGCCCTCTTCTCCTTCTGCTGTAGCGCTTTCTTGTAACATAATGAATTTATTCTATTTTACACTATCTCCATGAAACATTATCTATATTTTGCTGTCATATTTCTGTCAATAGGTTGTATGTTTAAATATTGTTAACAAAAATGTGGACACCAAGACTGTCCGCAGCGACCCCTTTGGAGAAGGCAAATGAAAAGCCAGAGAACTCATACGGCTACTTCCATGGACACAACTGCTGTTTACCGAAAGACAAAGTCACCAGCCATGAAATAATATGTGGTCGTTTTAAACGGGTTTTAGTGGATCTTATGACTGTAAATATAAGTGATACTAGGTCTAGACGGATGTACAAGTAAGATTTATTTTTATGATAACGTTAGATATAAATAAATCCAAAACATTTATTTAAAATCAGTCCCCTGGCTGCGTCTGTATGTACGCGACATACCTACTCGCAAAATACGGAACGGTTTTCACCAATAGATAGTAGTTTCCTGAGGCATTGACTAAAATATAACGCTATTTAGTATTATTGTTGAAGAGATCGAAAAATTCTTATGCAAATTTATGTAAGAAAAAGCTTTTCAAACTTATTTACGTTAAAATAACTAAGTTATTTCCACTAGATATATATATATATATACGTATACAGTGTCAACTCTTTACAACGTAACCTAATACACATACATTAATTCTTCTCTCCCTATAACGAAACCTCGAATCCTCGAAATGCTCGGTCCCTTGAAATTCGTTATAAAGAGTTTACACTGTATGCATAAGCTATCCTATCTTTTAAGTTAGATCAAACTGCACACGGTGTGCAAATTTGATTGAAATCGGTTAAGTAGTTTAGGTGTCCATAGCGGACAAACAACGTGACGCGTAATTTATATATATTAAGATTTAATTTTTCGATTTGCAGGTCATATTCTGCACTTTGTGCTGTAAAATATCTTCAATTTAAAGAATATCCCTGGACCATTCATCCGTTGAGTAAATTTAGATTATATATGGAGGCTTTTATTGTGTCTTTGATTATGGTATCCGATATACTACTCACTATCCATTTCTCTCGACCGGATCCACGTGAATACGTTAGTTTTATTTAATTTGAAAAGAGTTTTTGTTATATAGTTATTGCATTGAGCAGTGTTGGCCCTCATCCCTGAGGTCGTAGGTTCGATCCCCGGCTGTGCACCAATGGAATTTATTTCTATGTGCGCCTTTAACATTCACTAGAACGGTGAAGAAAACATCGTGAGAAAACCGGCTTGACTTAGACCTAAAACGTTGACGGCGTGTCTGGAGGACACAGGAGGCTGATCACCAACTTGCCTATAAGATTAACAAATGATCATGAAATCTGAGGCCCAGACCTAAAAAGTGCCCGACACAGATTTTTTATATATGTGCTTATTAAATAAAAGCCAATTTAGGAACTAATTCAATATGTAATTTATTACATAAAGTGACATTAATAATACTAAATTGCACTTAATGAAATTGGGGACCCACTCCCGACATCCGAGGGTTGATTTCCGACGCAACAGAAATATTTTCACGGCCTTCCTTACACCTCCACAAAAGATGCGCACCACCTCGATGACTGGCAATCTTCCAGTCTCTAGGCATTAATTTGCGAATAGCAAGCTGTAGAATCGACTCCCAGAGATCTTTTGACCGTTTGATCTCCCACTATTTAAAAAAGAGCATACCTCCTGATAGACCGTAAGAGCACCTACACATGAGTATCCATGATCTGCGGTACCTGCCTTGTATGGCTGTGTTGTACGGCGTAGGCTTGCCCTCTTATCATATAAAGAAATATGTCCTATTGGTAACGTTATTTCAACTAACAAAAGAGCGTATATCTTTATTAAAAGCCGGCAGCGTATCTCCTAGGAATATGAGTATCCATCGGCTGCGGTAGCTGTATTTAATGCCTGTTTCGTAGGCTCGCTCGCCGTCTCATCGTAAAACACACATTTATGCACCTGACAGATATCTTTTTTCAGGCTCTAGAAGGCTACTCCTTACTATGTCTCGATATAACTTACCTATTATGTAAAATGACGAACTTCTTTACGGGCTACATTGTTGGAGATACCTGTCCTGAAGTGATACTAGATATGAAATGTATTGTTCCCAAATATTTCACTACTTGGTTCATACCAGACATCAGCTCTGTATCAAATGTCTTTCTCAAGTTGTTTGGCTATGAAAGTGTTTATTTTGAGCTACTGTTAACATCGTTGAAGATAATACGGATTCTTAAACTCTTTTATCATGTGAACAATTTGAGAGATGCCTTTAAACTAAAGGTACTATTATCATTTATTTAGTATACTCAATATTTTTGATATAAATATAGCCTTTGTTGTACTATAGGAGTAGTTCGGACTAATACCTGCAGTGTTTCATCATCGGACGTCAAGGCACAAAATACCATCCGTATCACCTCGACGTCCGTCGTTCCACAACTGAGCGTTTCTTAAGGCATTTTTTGCGCACAATCGCTATGTGAAACCAGCTGCCCACTGAAGTATTTCCGAACCAATTCGACTTAGGGTCCTTCAGTAAAGAGCGTAGAAATTCTTAAAAGGGCGGCAGCGCCCTTGCCTTCCTTCTGGCGGTGTAAGTGTCTATGGGCGGAAGAAACGTTTAACATTAGGTGAGCCTACTTTCCGTTTGCCTGCTTTAACATAAAAAAGTAGTTAAATTGATATCAGTCCAAAAGATCCTTATTTTATTACACGATTTATATTAGCTTCACCTGTATGTATGTATGTAACCGACTCCTTCGGACTCGATTTTGACCCACTTTCAACGGACAGAATTTATTCAAATTTTGCGCACCTGTCAAAGATCGATGACAATGCAATAATCCGAAAAAAAAAATTTAACTAAAAAATAAAAATAAATAATAGTTAAAAAAAACTAAAAAACACGCTTTTAAAGCACATCGAACTAAAAAGTGAAAAATAATTCCCATTACCATTTTCAGCCTAAATTAGGCTGAAAATGGTAATGAACAAAAAATACTGGTATTATTGTGAAAACGCGTGGGGCGCTCTGTGCCATATTTTTCGTCTATAGATTAATTAATTTGTAGGAAATGTAGGTGTTCGTGTGTATTTAGGAAACACAATTAAACTGTCCTGACACTTCTACCACTATTTATTCATCAAACTAAATTAATATAATTTACATCAAGCGTAAGCAAAAATAAATATAACAGAAAAGATAATTAACAAAAGCGTAAGCGAAGTAAAGCAAGCGTGTGTCTGCCGTGAGCGTGCGAGACGGACTGAGGACAGCGGGCGCGCGCGTCACTGCGCCGGCGATCATTCGAGGCTTCCTTTGTTCTCACAAGTAGCGGGACTTCGTGCGCGCTCACTCGGTGCGACACGACACAAGGACGATCCGACAATGCTCGGGGACCCGACGATGCGGCTATATGGAAATTATATGTTTGTTGGATGTATGTTATGTTATGTGTTATTATGCATGTTTATATTTGTGTAATTAGTATGTAAAGTATTTATATATTATATTATTGTATTTATATAGTAGTTAGTTTAATTAATGTATTATTATTATAAATGTATTGTGGTTACGCCACATGACTCCCCCCTTGAGACCATCCTAGGATGGGCGATAATAGTCAGGGAATCTCACTCTTCTTCCTGAGCGAGTAATTCTTACTTCTTTATCTATGCTTACAGGGTTTGGAATTTCATCTTCAAACGAACGAGTCTCTGAACGAGTATCTGGTGTAAATAAATAGGCTGGTTTTAACCTCTCTATCGATACTGTCTGTTCTTTTCCTTTAACAAGTAGCTTAAAGACTTTAGTGTCTCGTTGCAGGACTAAGTATGGCCCAGTGTATGCCGGCTGAAGGGATCCTCTCACGGTGTCATCTCGGACGTAAACGTGAGTAGCAGAAGGTAAATCTCGGTACACGAAGATGTTACGTTTGCTGTGTCTTGCGGCTGGCTGAGGGCGGATATTGTTCATAATAGAACGCAGTCGTGCTGAGTATTCGATGAGGTCACTGGTCGTATGCTGGTCGGTTGGTTGCAGAAACTCTCCGGGAAGTCTGAGGGGTTCGCCGTAGAGGAGTTCAGCGGGTGATGCTTGTATGTCCTCTTTGAAGGCGCTTCTCATTCCTAGTAGTACTAGAGGTAAGCTTTCCGTCCATTTAAGACTTCCATGGCATATTATGGCTGCCTTAAGTTGTCTGTGCATCCGTTCCACCATTCCGTTGCTTGCAGGATGATACGCAGTGGTTCTGTTGCGTTGAAATCCGGCAAGTTCTGATAACTGTTTCAGCAGTGCAGACTCAAATTGCTTCCCGCGATCTGTCACTACTTCAGTAGGGCAACCGTAACGTGATATCCAGTTGCAAACGAGAGCTTTGGCGACTGTTTCAGCGGTAATATCTTGCAAGGGGATTGCCTCGGGCCATCTAGTGAATCTATCTACGGCGGTTAGACAATAACGGTAGCCATCCGAGAGAGGTAGTGGTCCGATGAGATCAATATGTACGTAGGTAAATCTACCGTTTGGTAGCTTGAAGTTGCCCATCTGTGGAGTTACATGCCTAGTGACCTTTGAACGTTGACATGGGTGACAGAGCTTGATCCAATCGCGACAATCTTTGTTTACTCCTGGCCATACGTAACGCTGAGCTACTAGTTTTGCAGAAGCTTTAGCGCCAGGATGGCTAAGTGAGTGCAGGCTGTCGAAGACTTGTCTTCTGAACTCTTTTGGTACGTAAGGTCGTGGGTTTGGCATGCTGTCGTCACAGTAAAGTTCCAGTTTTGTTCCAGGTACAGTTACTTTGACAAGTTTAAGCGAGGTTCCACTTTCTAGGAGTTGCCTTAGTTCTGGGTCTTTACCCTGTGAAATGGCCAAGTTCTTTGTTTCTACAGGTTGTACTATTTCCTCTATTCTTGAGAGAGTATCGGCAACTACATTATCCTTTCCTGATATGTGTTTGATGTCAGTTGTGAATTGAGCTATATAATCTAAATGCCGAAACTGGCGTGGTGAACACTTTTCTTTGTGACTTTGAAATGCGAAGCAGATTGGCTTGTGGTCTGTAAATACTGTGAAGTGTCTTGCTTCCACCAGGTGTCGGAAATGTTTTATTGATTCGTAAATCGCAAGTAGTTCTCTGTCATACGGCGAGTATTTCTTTTGTGATGGACTCAATTTACGGCTAAAGAAAGCGAGGGGTTGCCATTCCCCGTCTTTCTGCTGCTGTATAACACCGCCGATTGCGACGTCGGATGCATCTGTGACCAACGCTAGTTTGGCGTCCATGTCTGGGTGCGCTAGGAGAGCTGCTTGGCATAGACTCTTCTTGCAGTCTTCGAATGCCTGGAGTGCTTCTCCGGTGACGTTTATTGGGTGATTGCCTTTTATGGATCCAGTAAGTAAGCTATGCAATGGCGTCTGGAACGAGGCAGCGTTTTTGATAAAACGACGGTAGAAATTAATCATCCCCAAAAATCTCCTTAACTCACGAACAGTTTTCGGGGTGGGGTAGTCCTTAATCACTTTGACTTTGGTATCTAGTGGTCTGATACCTTTGCTAGATACGCTACAGCCGAGGAACGTTACCTCTTGTGCCCCAAAAACACACTTGGATGTGTTTATGACCATACCGTACTCCTTCAATCGCTCGAAAAGGAGGCGTAAGTGACGGTAATGTGTCTCCTCGTCGGGGGAGGATATCAGAAAATCGTCTAAATATGTGTAGCAAAAGTTCAGGTTGTGAGTCATTTCATCAACAAATCTTTGAAACGTTTGACCTGCGTTTCTTAGGCCAAAAGTCATATAAGGAAACTCGTACATTCCGAAGGGCGTGGTTATGGCCGTTTTCGGAATATCCTCGGGATTTACTGGAATTTGATTATACGCCTTGATTAAATCGATTTTTGAGAAGATTCGGCAGCCAGCTATGTTCTGGGTGAAGTCCTGGATGTGCCGGATAGGATATCGATCGGGAATCGTCCGTGCGTTTAACATCCTGTAATCGCCGCATGGTCGCCATCCGTTGTCCTTTTTTGCGGCAAGGTGAAGGGGCGATGACCATGGGCTCTCTGACGGTCGTGCTGTCCCTATTCTCAGCATTTCTTCGAATTCCTGTTTTGCAATCTTCAGTTTGTCTGGGGCAAGTCTTCTTGGTGTGCAATATACGGGCGGTCCGGCGGTTGTTCTTATGTGATGAACCGTATTGTGACGTATGACCCGATGTGTACTTGCTGGTCGAGTGATTTCTGGAAAATCTCGAAGAAGGTTCAAGTACTTGGACTCGCCTGTTATCGTTTTGACTGAAGTTATGGCATCAGATGCAGGAACTGGATTTGCGTTTGCTGAGAGGCTGGTCTTGTTGTCGATCAGGCGTTTGTTACGACAGTCTACGATTAAGTCATAGTACGATAAAAAATCGACTCCGATAATAGCCTTTGTAACGTCAGCTATTATGAACTGCCAGGAAAATGCACGCCGAAGACCTAAGTCGAGTTCCATTTGTTGGACACCGTATATGGCGACTGGTGTTCCGTTCGCTGCGTAAACGTTGAGTTCGGTTGTGCGTGGTCGCCTCTGTTTCAGGGCGGAGCGTGGGAAAACGCAGATGTCACTCCCAGTGTCAACTAAAAACTGCGTTTTTGTCCTTCTGTCTGTTATGAATAAGCGACCAGAAGTAGGGCTACGGCAATCATGTGTCGCTACTGATGACTGCCTTTGGCATTTCCCGACCCTGATTTAAAATCACAAGGTTTCATGCATCTTCGTGCCTTGTCACCATATCTGTGGTGGAAAATACAGGTAGGGAACTTCCTATAACTTGACTGGGAACGCGTGTTGCTTCTTCCCCGTTGACTTGTACTCCTCGACCTGGATCTCGAATCTCTTGCTGAGAGGGCCTGCACTTGGCGACTAAGTTCTGCAATCTCTCTTGACAGTTTCTCAATGATTGAATTTGGGACTGCATCCGTGGCGGCCACTTGTGGCGCGGGTGGTACAAGGTCGTGCACTTTATCAGCCAGATCTGCTAATGCTGATAGTGATGACTCTGGCTGCGATGCCACGACGATTTGTATATTGCCCGGTAAGCGGCTAGTCCACACAGTCTTTATAAAATCATCCGGTATGCTCGGGCCTGCTAGATGCTGTAGATGCCGAAGAAACGCGGATGGTCGCCTGTCTCCTAACTCTTCATGCATCAGCAATTGGGTTAATTCCTTCTCACGCGACGCTGATAACCTTTTGATAAGCTCGCTTTTGAGCTTTTCATATTTTCCACTTGCCGGAGGATGAATTAGAATGTCCTTCACCTCAGCCGCGTAACGGTGTTCAAGCTGTGCACTAACGTAATTATATTTGGTGTCGTCATCTTTGACACCTGAGAGCGCAAAACTCCCTTCAATTTGTGCAAACCAGACTGCCGGTTCTTCCGGCCAGAAAGGCGGAAGTCGTACCCCGACACGACAAATGTCGGAAGGCATAAATGTCCTTTCTTTGGAATGCGAACTGCTTTCATCACTTTGTTCGTGGTTTTTAGGCATTTTAAAAAACTGATATTCACTAGCTTACGGTTTAAGTTGCGTACGTAATGTTGCTCCGTGATATGTTCTTGATTCGGGGTCACCAATGTAGGAAATGTAGGTGTTCGTGTGTATTTAGGAAACACAATTAAACTGTCCTGACACTTCTACCACTATTTATTCATCAAACTAAATTAATATAATTTACATCAAGCGTAAGCAAAAATAAATATAACAGAAAAGATAATTAACAAAAGCGTAAGCGAAGTAAAGCAAGCGTGTGTCTGCCGTGAGCGTGCGAGACGGACTGAGGACAGCGGGCGCGCGCGTCACTGCGCCGGCGATCATTCGAGGCTTCCTTTGTTCTCACAAGTAGCGGGACTTCGTGCGCGCTCACTCGGTGCGACACGACACAAGGACGATCCGACAATGCTCGGGGACCCGACGATGCGGCTATATGGAAATTATATGTTTGTTGGATGTATGTTATGTTATGTGTTATTATGCATGTTTATATTTGTGTAATTAGTATGTAAAGTATTTATATATTATATTATTGTATTTATATAGTAGTTAGTTTAATTAATGTATTATTATTATAAATGTATTGTGGTTACGCCACAAATTAATTTATTTATAAAAAAAATTACAGTAATAATTTTATATAACTACATATTCACTTGGACAACTTTTAAATTAAAACAAATCACGAAAATATCTTCCTACATCATCTTTAATCTTTAATAAAACTAGTCACTTTTGAACTCAGCCATTACAAACAAATAGGTCTTCATATTATAAACCTTAATAATTACATATGTGTTGGAGGTGCCACACCACATGTGTATGTGGCACCTCCAACACCTCTGTGTCAGATTCTTGCTTCGAATCCTCAGACCTAGTCTCTCACATGAGTGAGAAACATACAGACAAACGAAACCGTTCATTTCGTGAAACGATTTTATGATTCGGCCACGACTTAAATGCAGACATTACTTGTCTGCATTTAAGCAAACGCAAAAATTATAATAAAAAACAATTTTTCTTAAAGCTAGCATGGGACACGGCGATAGAAATTACCCTGCTTATAGTAATATATATAATCTGGAATATGTATTTGCAATTTGCTGTTGAATATATGTACGAGGACTCTTATACCCCAGAAACACCCAAAAATTGTTCCTGGATTACGATGGGAAATCTGTGGAATAAAGAATTAACAACCAGATTCGTCTATTCAATGGATAGAGCAGGTTTGTTATATATTATGAAGTTAAAAGAGTCATGTATACAATTCGAAATTAAGATTGCAATTGCAAAAAATAGGAAACAAAGAGAGAGAGAGAGAGATGGCGTTGCGTAGAGGTGTGGATTCTCTTGGCATCTTCTACCGTATTTATAATGGGGAGTGTTCAGAGTTGTTGGGATTAATAGCGGCAGCTGAGTTTCATCATCGGACGTCGAGGCAAAGTACGATATTTTACCTGTATTACCTCGACGTCTGTCGTTCCACAACTAGAGAGGAACAAAGACCGTTATAAAAGGCATTTTTTGCCACGCATCTTATTACTGCCACCACTACGTGAAACCAGCTGCCCACTGAAGTATTTCGATTCGCCTTAGGGTCCTTCAAGAAAAGAGAGTACCAATTCTTAAAAGGTCAGAAACAAACTGCGAGCCTTCTGGCAATGTGACTGTCCATGGGCGGTGGTATCGCTTAACATCAGATGACCCCCGTCCCCGTTTGCCTCCTATTATATATAAAAATAGAGAAACACCCGAAAAACAGGAATATTGATTTAAATACTGTTTTTCGGGCATAATAGCACACAAAAAAGCAATTCAAATAAAACTCATACACAACTGCTATACGCGTACATAAGAAAATCATGCCCAGGCGTTGAACTTTGTATGATTTCGCGTCATCTAAACACCTCAGCTACTTATATGTGAGGTTATATATGCAATCATCCGCGAACCAAGGTAGTTTATTTTCCGATATATTTACATTTAAAATCGAATTGAAAATGTAATTTACAGTTGGTATGCTGAGGGGAAACGCAAATATAGACATCCTTGAGAAAGAAGGGTGTGTTAAAACGTTTCTCATTGTTGCATGGTTCATTTCTCAGGTATTTATTACTAATCAATATTTATACATTTGTTTGTATCTGAAACTAATGACGCAATTTATACCTTTATGTCTGACGTTAAGAGCACTTTGTACTACACGTTATGGAACCAGCAGCCTATCCTATCCAGGTATTTCCTAACCGTTACAAGCTGGGAACCTTCAAGAGAAGAACGTAGTACCAGTACTCTACGTCCCTACTTTTACTACCTAAAAGCCGGCAACGCAGTTGCAAACCAAACCCATTGACGACGGTTTATATGAGGAATCCTTTGTCGTTTTGTATTAAAATTACATTGCAGTAAAGAATATAAGTTATGTTAAAATTATTTAATGTAAGAAAAGAAGTATAAATATTTAAATCATAAGCGTAAAGCGCGATCAGAAATGAATTAATTGGATAATTAAACTGTAAGGGTGCGTCCACATCTGGCGAATGCGCCGCGAATGGGCAGCTCGCAAGCAGTTTGCGAGCTGCGCGCGTGCATTTTTGTTCGTGCGCCGTACGCGATCAGCGCGCGGGCGCGGCGGCGTCTTCCTTCCGCCCACGCCAGCAAACGGAATGGAAAACGGGGAATGGCACCCCTTATACGAGCCTTGCATGAGTTGCGCTAAAGAGGCGCACATAACCGTTGCCGTGACTGCACGCGCGCATCTCGCAAACGGCTGGCGAGCTGCACATTCGCGGCGCATTCGCCAGATGTGGACGCACCCTAACACTTGATAGATCCATAATTAAAAGGCGCCATCAACTAACACTCATTATAAATCGAAATTAATTATTAGGTTTATATGAACATTAGCGTTGTAGCGGTCGTTTTAAGCCTAAACCAAACATGTTGTAGGTATTACTATTACATTGCGGATTTAAATATCTTATTACATTATTCGGGACGGAATCAGCCCGAGCCCAATACTTCATGATGGCGAAGCAAGTCGAAATGTACTTGGATCAGAAGAAATTTCCAACGAGAATTAAAAACAAAGTCCTCAGGTTTTACGCGATTGGATTTCAGTCACATTTCTTCGCAGTAAGTTGAGTTTAAATTGATACTTTGAAACTGTATTGACATTCTTTAAGGAAATTTGGTTCCAATCCCTTACATCAGAGCCCTAAGTTACAATAGCGATACTGATGAGTTATTCCGCCTGATCCCAAGGTTGAACCTTTATACCATAACGTCGATATCGTTATCGCTGAAAGTTACAGAGTGGGTGGATACATCTTGAGTGGATATCACGAACAAGACGTTATACGTTTTTTCTAAGAATAACGTTAAAATTGGACGTGGAATAAAATCCGTGAAAGATAATGAAAATGCAGAGGCGATAATATTCTTGATTTTTGATCATTTTTCTCTACAGACTAATAGTAAAATCGTTTTCTGTGAGTGAGGAGCCTTTTTGCCGCAAACCACCACTATGTCCAGCTGCCTACCGGATTTCCGAACCAATTCGACTTAGGGTCCTTCAAGAAAAGAGCGACAAAATCTTTAAATTCCGGCAACTGGCGAGCCCTCTGACAATGTGAGTGTACACGGTCGGCGGTATCAATTAACATTAGATGAGCCTTTTGCCCTGTTACACAAATAAAAATAGATTACATACACCGTTTTAAACGTGCGTAATATACATACATACAAGTATTGATATACGACATGAGGGTCGGTCGTCTAGCCCCTACGATACTGCTCTGAAGAGAGTAAACATTCATTGAAATTTAATCGGCTTAATTACACCATATAACAAATAACAATCATCTCTCTTCATCACAGCGTTTATTCAATTTGACAAAACGAGACAAAACACTAGGGACTATAAAATTGTTAGAGTTATTACGAAATAAATAGTCTATAATATATTGATTCCCTCATATGTTTTTTAGGAATATCGTATGATGTCCTGTGTGTCTGGTCAACTCCGTGAAGACATAATCATGCACACAGGGAGACAACTAGTACGAGATGTGGCATTCCTGAAGCAGCTACCTGGATCACTGCTGTTTCAAATCGGGAGTAAACTTAGAATTGTTATGTTTATTGCTGGTGATATTATCATGAAGATCAAAACTATAGGTCAGTTTCATATGAATGTTAGACTTTTGTTTGTTATTCATTAACCTATATTACCACTCGTGTCAATTTGAATAAATAAACGTGTTGCACAAAATCACATAATGGATTAACAGCCTTCTGTGCCTGACACACGACTTTTTGGGTCTAAGGCAAATCGGTTTCCTCACTATGTTTTACTTCACCGTCCGAGCAAATGTTAAATACGCACTTAGAAAGTCCATTGGTGCACAGCCGGGGATCGAACCTACGACCTCAGAGATGAAAGCCGCAAACTGAAACCACTAGGCCAACACGGCTCTGCTTTCACTTCGTATACTTACGTAAAAACGACTTTATTTAGTAGTATCTAGTGGTAGTCTGAATATGTTACGTATAAATTTACATATTATATGAAAAAAATACTAGTTAGACGGTCACTTTTTCTACTTTGAGAATAAGTGATTTCTATACAAACTAAGGTTTTAATTTAGGAGTAAAATATCCGAAAATCCTAAATTAACATGAAATCCATTGTTAAATTTTTAAATTTCTCAACATTGTCTTTGACAAACTGTTTACATAAAATAATATTATTATACTTTTCAGGAGATTGCCTATACTTTATTCACAAAGGTACTGTAGCAATATATTGCGAGTCAGGTAAGGAAGTGTGTCATTTGGAAGACGGCGATTTCTTTGGAGAAATCGCGCTAGTAATGAGTCACAGACTGCGAACCGCCTCCGCTGTGGCTGTAACGAATTGTGAACTGTTTAGATTGGACAGAGAGGATTTCGAAAGTTACGTTGCCTGCTACCCCACTGTGTATGAGGACATCAAAAAGTTGGCAACTAACAGATATGAGCAGTCCAAAATGTTGGATGACCACCATAAAACAGAGTTGAACATGAAGAAGAGCAGAAAGGTCGAATTGGAATGAAATATTACAATGTTAGATTTAAGAAGCAGTCTTATAGAGTTTAATTTTTTTCAAGATCTTTATCCAAACTTTACTTCATATCCAATGGTTAATGCGGTAATTTCTAACAGTACAGAATTTACGTCGTTTTAAATTATTACTTTATGTTTCGAGTGCTTTATAGGAAATCGTGGTGGAGACAAGTTTATATCTGTTTAAAGTTGTATGTTAATCTGTAATACTCGCGTTAACTAAAAACAATTTAGCATTAGTCCCAAACAGGTGAACCTGATGAAAATAAAATTTAAACACATAGACTGAACTGGGATTGTAATAATTTAATAATTACGGCTTTTCCCCGAAGGGCTTAAGCAGAGACCACATATCTCCACTTTCTACCTGACATACCTCTCTCGCTTCATCCATTTTCCTTCACCATGCATGCTCGTTGTTTATGGGTACTTGTAATAATTGTGAGATATTAAATGAAACACAAATATTTTACAGCGTTTTATTCCAGCCACCATTTTAAACTAAAAAAATATATTAAACTATAAATACTGATTCAAGTATTCGCTCAATCGAAAAATATCACAATTTAAAAAGAAGAGGGAAGATTTCGGAATGCATTATAAAAATTTACATTTTCAAGGAAATTTTTTAGCAAAAATAAATCCGACATTACTTTGAGACAATAGACATTCTTGTTTTTACATGCTTAACATAGTAACGTGTTTGTTACTATGGTAACAATATCTTTCCATTGTCAAAAATGGACCTTACAAACACGCTAATATATTTAGTGCATGTTTTATAAGATTTGAAAGACTCTATTTAAGATTATTAGTTTTACTGGATATTCATCCCCCAAAGAAACCACTTGCTGTAATAAATGCATTCCGATCTATAACTTCTATCGAAAAAAATTCCAATATCCAGAATGGAATGTTTATTATGTCAGTATTCAAAATATTATTTTGAATTGTAAATCTGAATTGCACCAAATTAACAATTTTTCTCTCTTACTCTTTCTCTTTTTAACTCTTAGTCACAGACCAACGAGGAGTACTCTGAAAAATTATTGAATAACTGCAATTGGCAAAATCCCTCTTATAACGTCAACCAGCCTGATTATTCATTACATTCATTTTTATAATCGCACTCTGGCGATCTCTTGAATATCTAATTCCGTTACTAGAACTTCTATTGTTTATTGAACTTCATTTGATGCAATTCAGTTTACGAGTTCTATATCTAGTCGGTCACCGTGAACAGACCGCATTCGAAATTTAAAAATATATGGATTTCTTAGTTTATTTCTCTTTACGACTTTGAATTATATCGAGTTGGTACGAGAATTAGTTTAAACTGTAGCAAGGAAAGTTTTGCCGTCCCAAGCAAACCTAGCGACGTCAAATATAGATGAGACTTAATCTACGGTTTCCTAGAAAAGTGGTGCCGTTAACTAACGGCCGTCATTTTACGGTTGTTAATAACGGCCGTCTTTGCGGTGGCCAAGCTGTGGTTTCCTAGAAAGTAGTGCGACCGTATTTTTGAAGCATTATTCCAATTTCGTTCCACAAATTTTGTTTCATCTGAGCATGTCTGTACTCTTTGGATTTGATATTGTACAATGCCATGATTTTAAACTCAAATCAATTAATTGTTCATCATTTTCGCTCGTCCAAGTCATTGTATTAATTAAATATGCGCACCGCTACACGCGAAAAACGTTGAACTACTGTTTATCACCGCTATGACGGCCGTCATGAAAATGACAGCACCGCTATTTGACGTTACGGTGACACTCGACGTTTGTTATTTATAGACAACGTATGGGTGACGTCACCCAACGTTACATTACGGCCGTTAGATAACGGCACCGCTGTTATATAAAGGTTTTCGTAATCTTATTACAATTTCTTCGTTTTCGATAGCGCTTTGTAGAAGTATTTTCAGTAGAACCTCGTTAAGTCGAACCTCGATAAGTCAAAAACCTCCAAATCTCGAAAAAATGTTTTGTTCCCTTCCCTTAAAACACCAAAACCTCCATTACTTGAAATCTTGACCCTCTGTTAATCGAAATAATCACCGAGTCCCTCCAAGCCATTTTGGTACATATTTTCACTCTATAACTCGAAAATTTAAATTTGACCTCTGTATCTCGAACATAGGAACGTTTTATTTTACAACCTTTACAACTTGATCATTTGGAATTTATTATATCTATTGTTCGAACAAAAATAAGTTACCGACTTTAAGAACTTGCCGACAATGTGAGTACACTATTGTTTCTTAGAAAACATTTTAGGAGTATACAATAATAAATTTATGACTCATGGAAACACGTGTTTGCTTGCTTTGCAAAATTTATAAGAATAAAGAAGAAGAAATCCTCCATAAGTTGAAAACTCTATAACTCGAATTTTTTGGCGTCTCCCTTGATGTTCGACTTATAGAGGTTCTACTGTAGTAGATAAATGTAACATTACAATTCCGACTAGATATAGAACTGAGGTCAAAAAAAGAAGAAAAGGATTCGACAGCTGCACTTCTATGTATAAAAATAATTAGAAATATATCATCCTCTTTCTAGTTCTCTGTTTTAGCGTTATTTTGGAAGAATTATAAGACCGATTCACTTAACTATAAATATTTAAACCAGATTCAAACTTCTCTTTTATAACTCTTTCGTCGAGTCACCGTGACTGCAAACTTCAGTGCAGCAATTAAAAAAATATAAATTAACGCCTTTTCAGTAAAAGACAAACTATGGACCAAAATATACAATTCTAGCGAACCTAACACACGTCCTGTACACGTATTTAAAAAAACTAACACAAATACAAAAATGTCATCAAACCGGTCCAGACATTTAGGAAGAGTTTCAAGGGAGCGTTCAAGTATTACGTAACGCAATTTTTGGAGATTATTGACCCCCCCCCCATGTAACGCGCCGTAACATTTTATAGTAAAACGTTTCGTGACCACCCAGTGACTCTTTATACCTAAAAATTACCATTATGTGGTGTAAGGTACTGGAAAATCGCAAATAATATTAACAATAACGCGTAATTCAATCCCCGCCTTGCATCGTAACGTTTTACAAAAGGACCCCCCCCCCTCCAAATTTGTTACGTAATACTTGAACGCTCCCTAATTACAAACACACATATTTATATAAAGATGTATCAACATATATACAACTTAGAACTAAAAATTTCATAGCTTGTTCGCTAATTAAAACTTTTTTTTTGTTTTGACTTAAAAATGAACCATTGCATTGGGCCAAACGAGCATTGCGGAACACAATTTTTCTTTCAATTATTAAAAAAATATTTATTACAGTCTTCATATCTCTGTGTGAACACAATGTGATAGAAAAAAAAAACAAATTATTATTAGGTTTTTATAGTCACTTCTATATGAAAGGAATCTAAAATGGCGACATTACGGAGTAGCGACTATACCGGAAGACGAAAAGTAAAATTTATGTAAAGCGACACACAAATTGATGACAATCTTTGTGTGTTTGGGGTTTTAGAATACCTCCATGTTACGATATCTTATCTTTAGTAACACGTATTTGTTAAATAGCTATTGTAAAACATGATTTGTAACCATGTAACCATTTTTAGGGGTATAACGGTACAACGGTATTTATAAAAAGGACTAATTTAAAAAAAAGTGCGCGCGTACAAAGTACATATGTCAGAAGTGAAACTTCTTTGGCAAAATAATTTTTAAGTCTTGTTCATCTAAAACTTTAGATTTCCGAGACTTAGAGGGAGGGAAAAAGGAAGATATGTTAGGAATTTAATTGTCATTAAAATATTAAGTGTCGAAAATTAATACAAATAATAAATTTATTTTTTCGATAATAAAATTCTTCTTCTAAATAAAAGTCTTTAATACCCATTTTTCATAAATTCTCTTTACAAAATTTTTATTTTAAAAATAGAATTTCTATTACGTAATTCGCCCTTCTCACTCTCTCTAAATCGGTCTCAATCGCTCTTTCCCTTTTCTTCGACAAAAACGCTGCACATGTTCGTGACGTATCCGTAAAAAAGTTTACCCTCATGCGCCTAAAGAAGTTTCACTTCAACAACTATTTTAATATTAATAAAATGATTCATTCGATGTGTGTTTTTTTTGCAAAATATCATAACGTAACGTGTATAACAAAAATATTGGAAAATGAAAAAAAAAAACAGAAATATATGATGCAGTCTATTTTTATAAGGATTTTTATAGTAATTCTTGGTAATTTTTTAACACATTTTACGTAATTTCTTACGCCATTTTAGATTAATTTTCATCAGTAAATCGGCCTTTAAGTACATTATAAAGAAATGTAAGCTAGCTTTTCTATAATTGTGCCTACTATGGAACTTTGCACCTAAAAAAATATCTACGCTACTTAACCTACTTATAAAATATTGGAGTGTATTAAAAATACCGATTCGGACCAACGATTAAATACTGTTGTACTTACGTGGTATATACGAACCCAAGGCATGACAATTCAATTTCGTTAAGGCATTTAGGGTTTTTATATCCAAATTACGAGTCGTTAATCCCACGAGCCGTATGTTTGAGGTTTTCTATCAATAACGATATTTTACAATTACGATTTAAAAATATGTTCTCGCGGAATTGGATATAAAAACCGTTTAATCGTTAAAATATTCTTCGATAAAATACAGTTTTGAATTGAATGTAAAAAGTATTGGAAATCATCGCATAAATTTAACGTCTTCCTCGTGTGGACCGTTGCTAAAAAAAACAATTTATATTATTACTAGCTGCTCCTGCGAACTTCGTTTCGCTTAAATAAAACTGGTGTTAAGGTTTTTCCATTATTTTTCTCAGAGTTCAAGAGATAAATTTAAAAAAATACTCGAATATTGCACTTATTTTGCCATTCATTTTTAAACCTTTTTATGAATAAACATTATTCTTATTCGTGTATTATTTTTTTAAATAATACCTTCCTAGGTGAAATATAATTCTTTTACTTTTTAAATGGTATGGTATTTATTTTAAACAGAAGTACTCGACCGGTAAAATTTACTCCGTGAAAATAGGACTTACATATGCAAATGAACAGTGAAGAGAACTTACCAATACGCAAATGAACAGTAAGAGAACTTACCGATAAGCAAGTGAACAGTTAAGAGAACTAACCAATAAGCAAATGAACAGTTAAGAGAACTTACCGATAAGCAAGTGAACAGTTAAGAGAACTTACCAATAAGCAAATGAACAGTTAAGAGAACTTACCGATAAGCAAGTGAACAGTTAAGAGAACTAACCAATAAGCAAATGAACAGTTAAGAGAACTTACCGATAAGCAAGTGAACAGTTAAGAGAACTTACCAATAAGCAAGTGAACAGTTAAGAGAACTAACCAATAAGCAAATGAACAGTTAAGAGATCTTACCGATAAGCAAGTGAACAGTTAAGAGAACTTACCGATAAGCAAGTGAACAGTTAAGAGAACTTACCAATAAGCAAATGAACAGTTAAGAGATCTTACCGATAAGCAAGTGAACAGTTAAGAGAACTTACCAATAAGCAAATGAACAGCTAAGAGAACTTACCAATAAGCAAGTGAACAGTTAAGAGAACTTACCAATAAGCAAATTAACAGCTAAGAGAACTTACCAATAAGCAAATGAACAGTTAAGAGATCTTACCGATAAGCAAGTGAACAGTTAAGAGAACTTACCGATAAGCAAGTGAACAGCTAAGAGAACTTACCAATAAGCAAGTGAACAGTTAAGAGAACTTACCAATAAGCAAATTAACAGTTAAGAGAACTTACCAATAAGCAAATTAACAGTTAAGAGAACTTATGAATGAGCAAATGAACAGTTAAGAGAACTTACCAATACGCAAATGAACAGTAAGAGAACTTACCAAGAAGTAAGTGAACAGTTAAGAGAACTAACCAATAAGCAAATGAACAGTTAAGAGAACTTACAGATAAGCAAGTGAACAGTTAAGAGAACTTACCAATAAGCAAATTAACAGTTAAGAGAACTTATGAATGAGCAAATGAACAGTTAAGAGAACTTACCAATACGCAAATGAACAGTAAGAGAACTTACCAAGAAGTAAGTGAACAGTTAAGAGAACTAACCAATAAGCAAATGAACAGTTAAGAGATCTTACCGATAAGCAAGTGAACAGTTAATAGAACTTACCAATAATTAAATTAACTGTTAAGAGAACTTATGAATGAGCAAATGAACAGTTAAGAGAACTTACCAATACGCAAATGAACAGTAAGAGAACTTACCAAGAAGTAAGTGAACAGTTAAGAGAACTAACCAATAAGCAAATGAACAGTTAAGAGAACTTACAGATAAGCAAGTGAACAGTTAAGAGAACTTACCAATAAGCAAATGAACAGTTAAGAGATCTTACCGATAAGCAAATGAACAGTTAAGAGAACTTACCAATAAGCAAATGAACAGCTAAGAGAACTTACCAATAAGCAAGTGAACAGTTAAGAGAACTAACCAATAAGCAAATGAACAGTTAAGAGATCTTACCGATAAGCAAGTGAACAGTTAAGAGAACTTACCAATAAGCAAATGAACAGCTAAGAGAACTTACCAATAAGCAAGTGAACAGTTAAGAGAACTTACCAATAAGCAAATTAACAGTTAAGAGAACTTACCAATAAGCAAATTAACAGTTAAGAGAACTTATGAATGAGCAAATGAACAGTTAAGAGAACTTACCAATACGCAAATGAACAGTAAGAGAACTTACCAAGAAGTAAGTGAACAGTTAAGAGAACTAACCAATAAGCAAATGAACAGTTAAGAGAACTTACAGATAAGCAAGTGAACAGTTAAGAGAACTTACCAATAAGCAAGTGAACAGTTAAGAGAACTTACCAATAAGCAAGTGAACAGCTAAGAGAACTTACCAATAAGCAAGTGAACAGTTAAGAGAACTTACAGATAAGCAAATGAACAGTTAAGAGAACTTACAGATAAGCAAGTGAACAGTTAAGAGAACTTACCAATAAGCAAGTGAACAGTTAAGAGAACTTACCAATAAGCAAGTGAACAGTTAATAGAACTTACCAATAATTAAATTAACTGTTAAGAGAACTTACCAATAAGCAAGTGAACAGTTAATAGAACTTACCAATAAGCAAACGGACCGTAACAGCTACGCTAGGAGACACTAGCGACATCTTTAGCGTGCAGTGCTCTGGGACTAGTGTAAAAGAGTACGCAAGGTGATTTCCACCAAGGACTGAATTGGGAGACCTCCTCTTCATTCACAGACACAATCCTGAAATGTTAATGGGTTTTGTATGACTTAATTATATTTAATGTTTTCATATTATCAAGAATATACCAACTGTAATGACGTAAGAGTGTGGTCAAGATATGAAAACTAATTTAAAATTATACTTTTATGAGAAAAAATAAGAAATATGTTATTACATAAGTAATTCTTTTAGTACAGGGCGCAAACGAGCGGGAGGCTCACCAGATGGCAAGAGATATGAAAACACAATGCCAAAGGCTTAGCGAGTGCGTTGCCAGCCTTTAAAAATTTTTTACGCTCTTTTCTTGAAGGGCGCTAAGTCAAATTTTATTTAATGAACACTCTCAATGACAGAGGGCTCGCGAGCGTGTTGTTGGCCTTTTAAAAATCGTACGCTCTTTTCTTGAAAGACAAGTCGAATCGGTTCGGCAATACATCAGCGAAAATTAATGAATGAAATCAATAACAATATTTTATGTCAGGTTCAAGAAGCTAAGCTAGCAGCAGACTACTACAGATTTCTAATTACCTCTATAACTAGAACAATAACCTTCCTGCACTTTTGAAGGGTAAGCCTGCAGTTTCAATTGCAATTATTATCAATCCGTTCAGTATGCACTAACCCCAAATCATTATAAAGGTACCAATGCGCGTCTTCCTTATCAGCGATCCTGATATACGCCACGAGGTTCCTGGGACTGTCTTCGACGCACACAACGGCCGCTGTCAGCGCATATTCCGCTTCGGATTTTGGCTTCTTTTTGTGCTTGTCTACCTGTTCCGCCTGAAAGGAGAAATCATGATGTCCTTTTAAGACGTTTTGCTGAAAATCCCGAACTCATTTTTTTGACCTCGAGCAAACAATTTTTTCCATACATTGGAATGATGGAGAACTTAACAATTTTATTTATAATTATATTTTTAACAATTTTACTGATCTTGTTGTGAATTTATACACATTCGAATGTTTAATTGACCGGACTAAAAATTACGGTTTTTTTATTCATATTTTTATTACTCTAAGAGGTGCCTTAACTCGTTGGTTATCGTCGTGGTTGGTTATAGTCGCATGTTGGTTTTTGCAGATAAAATTTAGAAAATTCTGCAGATTTTAAACCTCAATATTTAAAAATCATTTAATCATATAGGTAACACATTGTACACTTATGACTTGTCAGTAAAGAAATACATATTAATGCTTCTAATTTTACATTTAGTGCCAGTTCTCAAATCAAGGGCGTAGAACGGAAGAGAAGAACTGGCGATCATCTCTCCGCCACTCTTTTTAATCGCCGGTTTTTTTTTACACAACGTTTAAAAAAAACCTCGGGAATAAATACGGGCGACAATATTAAATATTTATAGAAAGCATTGATCTGTATTTCTATTTCTATATTTTGCTAAATACTGAAAGAATCTACTTGGTTTCACAATAAATTATTGATTAAAAAACTGACTGATTTTTTTCATTTTATTTTGAAAATAATTTAGGGCCAAAAAAATTCCGTTCCTCACAGTGAACATTTTGTCTAGATGCTGTGAAAATAACGTAATTTTGCTGGTGTTCGGGCTGCTGCCAAAACACTTTAATGATATTTAAATAAAAGATTGCTTTGCTCTTAAAAACTAATTTAATGAGTGATCGCGGAGATGGTTGAAGATACACTGATGTATATAGAAAATCGTCGCGCGCAGGCGGCGATCTAACTATATGTACTTATGCTATTTTACAAGGTGTTCGGTTACTTTCCGAACATGCTCCCGGGCGGGAGAAAAAAACCAAAATGCTTAAAATTATACACAATAATGAGAAAAAAAAAATTTACTGATAAAAAAAATGAGTGTTTATGTTACACGACACTATCTTCGATTATCGAGAATGCCGTTCGCGCACTAACACTTTCACTTTGATTGTGAACCACTGATTTTATTTCACTAATGTCACTGCGTTGCGCGCCCAGTGAGAGCACCAGACGCCGCCGACGCCGACACCTCCTCCAGGCGACGACGAGCGCCGCGCACGCGCACGCGGCGACCAGGCTGTAGATGATGGAGTATTGATGTATGTCGTGGCTCGACAGCTCAGGCATTTCATCCATGTTGCTCTTCATGCTCTTTATTTGGGATTCCAAGCTATCTATAGAGCTGTTCAGTTTATCGATATCTGTATCGTCTTCTTTGAAGTAAGGCATTGTTATATTGATAATGTGGTTGATTTCTGGAACATCTGGTGTAAGGATGTTCGGTGCCGTTTGTATAGTATTGAATTGTTGCCCGCTTGCCAGTAATGTGAAATCCTTGCCTTTAATTTGACACTTATCATGCAGAGTTATTATTCCAGATTTCTTTATTTCGCGACTGTGTACTGTATTGTCACATATGATCCGCAAATTGTATGTATCGCAACTGAAGTACAGATACTGCAGAGGATTGTTTAGTTTTATCCACTGGTTGCGGCAGGTTGTGGTAGCTACTTTGCAACTGTCATTGATGTGATTAAAAACACAAAACTTCTCGTCAGTGCTTAGATGATAAATTGGGCTCTTTAATTCACACAAGTAATGTCCCTCGTGTAATATGCATCCTTGTAACTCGTCGATTGATAATATGATGTAGGCGTCCTTGTTTAGATTTAATGATACGTATTGTGATAAGGCGACTATTTCAGTCATTAATTTGCCAAATTGATGTGGTATGGGTATTATCTGATACAGCTGGTATATGTCCCTGCTCACTAGAGGAAATTGTATTTCAAAGATAAGGTATTGTGTAGTGATTCTCGTTTTTATTTTTAAAAGTTTGTATATTTTGTATAAGTCAATTTGTATGTTGTCGATCGGTATGCTTAAATCCTTTGATAACTGTCCTGATATCACATTCAGTTCACTCTGTAGTTGCTTGGGAGTCAACAGGTGGGCGTTCAGTTGGCCTTGATATACGTCAGTGATGGTGTCCAAGAGGGTATTTTGAATGCTTTTTAGATTCTGAAGTAAGTTCATAGCCGACATTGCTGACATAATAAAATCCTCGACTTCCGACATGCTCTGTATTTGCTTATTTAAATCGTTTGTTGCCTTATCGAGAGAGTTTAACCGACTATTTATAATGTTATACTGCCTTTCCATCGATGCTTCTGTTCTTTTTAACAAGTTAAATTCTGACTCTACTATAGAAGTTTGGTTACGCCATAGATTTACTAAGTGTTGTTGATTATTTCTAATCAGTTCAATGTCCTCAGTGTATTTATCTGCAAAATGCTGATCTAGCACACCAAACAATGTGTTCGCAAGGTAGCCTACGCCGTTGATAAGACCGCGACGCTGTCTGGAGTGCTCGGTAAAATGCTGTGTCAATAAAAGTTGATTGTTATATTGTAATTCTGAGTAGTCGTGATTCATTTGTAGTAAAATCATATGGCATTGTTGATTATTCTCGATGTTAGTACATAGTTTGTCCAAGTGATTTGATAATTTTTTGTATGCTAGTTCACCTTGCCAGTACGGGGCCATATCGTGGTACACAACTAAGGTCCATTTGTCTCTGATAAGTTGCATCTTTGTTATGGGGTCGAAATACAACGATTGGCTGGCGCTCATCTCAGTAATATTATACTCCGATCTAGACGTAGACATAATGCTCATGAATGAAAGAAGCGCTATCGCCATTGATATAAAGTCGAATTTCTTCTTAACTGGTCGTGTCTTCTTTCCGGCTGATGACTGACCTTTACATGATTCATTAGTTTGCTTGCTTGATGCTTTTTTCCTGTTTTGTTCTTGCTTGCTTTCAGACGCCATTACGCATGATCTCAAATATTTTTTGGTGGCACTGTATCCTCTTATGATCCAGTACTTCTTTCTTAAACATGTCACAGTAAGTCTTGGCCCACCATGATAAGTTAGTTCATGTGCTTCTGCTATCAGTAAGGTCGTGAGACGCCCTTCGTGGGGTATGATTGCTGGATGCTTCATCTCAGGATCTATGTTTGCTTTTGATAATCTTCCGCCAACTCTAAGGATTCCTGACTTGTCCAGGTGCGGTGTCGAAGGTAATAATTTGCTTTTACTTTGCACACGTTTATGTTCGCGATAATGCTCTATATCGCTTGCGAATGCGGATCTTTGCTCATTGATAATGATCAACCGACTTGCATTTTGTAGCTCGTGCGGCGTTAAATAGATAGGTTCCTCTAGTGAGTTCCTCCATACTATTTTTTGAAGATTTTGATCGGTTTCATATATCAAGATTTTCCGAAACATTTTTTCTATGTCGGCGACGAAGCCGACTTTATATTGTCTCCATGATAAAATTAGTGATTGCAAGTCTTTTTGTAAATTCGGACCTTTGTACATTAAATCATTAAGACTGAACCCAGACGACGTCTTTGCTAACCCACTGTAAACATAGCGTAGGAATTTGCTCGCGTCAGCACGCTGCACGCCGTGGTGCGGGAGATAACATTCCGGGGAAGCCCTTTTGTTATATATGTATATACAAGGTGTCATATGACCTAAGTCTAGATATTCCTGCATAAATTGTTTGTAACTTGTTGCCAAATTAGGATCCTTTGCTAGTTTCTTTTCGATGTTTCGATATTGAGCTATTGCTATGTGTTTAGACTCTCCTAGTTTCTCTTCAAAATTTTCTGTCATTGGTAACCTGACCTGGTACCGTCCGTCTTCGAGTCTTTTTGTTGTTTGCTTGTAAAAGTCAATACAATGTTGATCATCTGTGGACATTGAATACTCCTCCGTTATACCCTCGATCTCCCAAAATTGTTTCAGGTCTTCGAAGTTGCTGAGTACAACGTTGCAGTGAAATGATTGGGGCATGTTTCCGCAGAGAATCCAGCCAAGGCGCGTTTGTTGTGCTATTGGTTGTGATTGATGTTCGCCCTTGACTATCCCGTTTAAGATTATAGATGCGTAGACATCCGCTCCGAATAGTAGATCGATTGGTCTGCTCATATTATAATTAGGGTCCGCTAATATTATGTTATCTAAATACGGAAGAAACGGTCTATCGAAGCTGTGATTCGGCAAGCTTTTGATTAAGTTGTTTATAATTAAAACTTCGGTTTCGAATGAGTAATCATCGTTGACAGACGCGCACTTGATAGTGAGCATGCCTTTGCAATTATTCTGCTTTTGACCGACTCCATAGATAGAGCCGTTGAATTTTTGCCGTTGTAAACCTAATGATTGAGCAGCCTTTTCCGAAATTAATGATATCTGGGATCCTTGGTCAATCAGGACCCTCATTATTTGCTGTGAACCATCGATTGCCGTGATTTTGACTTCTGCGGTCGCTAAGAGAACTTCGGTTGCCTTTCCCACGGCTGCATGGGGCGTAGTTGCTGCGTTGCTATTTGGTTGAACGTGAGACTTCGAAGTACTTGCGGTTGATATGGTTGGTTTTTGCTTGTTAAAGGCGTCATGTAACAGGCTGTTATGATTTTCATTACACGTACGACATCGTTTTATTGAATAACATTTATTATTTTTATGAGAATACAAACAGTTTGCACAGAGTTGTAACTTTTGCACGGTTTTAAGTTTCAATTCGCACGGCAATTGCAAGAAATTATTGCATTGGAATATACCGTGTGCCTGGGAACATAATGGACATATGATACCCGTAGATACGTGAAGCGCTTTCATGATGGGACGCGATGGGAAAGTTTTGTTTGATGGTTGGTGTTCAAAATGCTGTTTTCGATTTTGATAATAAGTTTGTTGAGTCCCTTGATTTGTCTTTTGAGTCGAAAAGTCTTGTTTTCTACGAGACGATTCTATGGTAGTGAATTTCAATTCTAAGAAGTCGATAAACTCTCGTAAAATAGGCAATTCCCGGGGATTTTTAACTGATTCAATGTAATCTGCATGGGTCTCTGTGTCGAGTTTTTGTGATAAGATATGAACTATGATGGGGTCCCAGGTGCTTATGTTGACACCTAGGTTCTTTATAGCATTAAGTACCTCGACTGCTGTGTCATGCATCCTCTTGATCTGGATCAATGACTGCTGCTGCATGGTTGGGAGACTGAACAGAATATTCATGTGTGATGTGAATATTAATCTTTGATTATTATATCTGTTATTTAGAATTTCCCAACATATAGAGTAGTTTTCGGAACTGATTTGTAGGTGACGAAGTAAATTTTCAGCTTCACCTTTTACCTTGCTCTTCAAAAACTGCATTTTTTGTGCATTTGATAAGGACGGGTTGCGGTCGATTGTTTCTAGGAAAAGGTCCTTGAATGAGGTCCAGTGCTGGTAGTTACCCGTAAAAACTGGAATATCCATTTTGGGCGTAGAATACTCGCGATGTGCAACGGACCATAATTTGCTGTTGATTGATTTGATGTACTCGTTGTATGTTCGTTCATGCTTAGAAAATATGCTTTGATATACCTCATCCTCACCTTCTTGGTACATGTCGACCTCCCAGTGAAGAGAGTCTATAGTTGACCAGCGCTGCTGTATTGATTTTAGGGTATATTCAAACTCCCATTTTTCGGACATGCTACTTAAATCTATGTTGCTGACTGTTCTCTCGAATGCTTTGAAGTTTGATATCTGCTTTCTAAGGAGCTCCCGAAGTTTTCCGTTGGATTTCGGGGGTTCTGCTTGCTGTACTGATTCATATGTAGACGATGTTTGCTGTTGACTAGGCTGATAACCTTGATTATGCTGTGCTGCTGCGTCTGGAGTCACAATGGTTGCTGCTGGCTTATTAGCTGACAGTGGAGAGGCTGCCCGATCCCTTACACCAGAAATAGATGCCTTTTCTAATATAGGCTGTTGGACAGAACCTCTTGCTTGTATCTGCTTGATTAATTCCTTTGTAGATTCATACAAAGTTGTTGCCAATTGATATTCGGAATTGATAATGTACGGATGCTGTTTGATTTCATCGTAGGTACACAACTGTATGTGATTTTGTTGAAAGTCAGACCACAGGTCTTCCAGATTAGCTAACTTACGCCTAGCATAGTCCGGTTGCGACTTTCTTTCCGCGGGGTCTTTTTTAATATTTCTTTGTAACGACTCGAGAGCCTCAAAGGTTGTTTTTTGTTTTTCAATAAGACTATCGAGATACATACTGGATTAAGCAGTAATATGGAAAGATCTCACTTGATATGCTGTTACTGTTGTGCTGTTGCTCGAACCCGCGCGGTGCTGTCGATGCTGTATGCTGCTGCTGTATGCTGCTGCGTAGCAAGCCTGCCTGGCTCGCTCACAGGTAATGATGCTGTTGTGTGGTTAGCCTGCCTGGCCACCTCACGAATGCTGATGCTGATGTTATCCCTGGTAGCAAGCCTGCTAGCTTGCCGAACCAGAACTGATGTATGCTGTGATGTATGCTGTGTGGGAGCTGTTTCAGCTCACCGCACTTGATGATTTAATGTAATGGTGCTAGCACTTCGTACACACGAAACTTTCACGAAAACTCGCGTTCCAGGTCCCGCCTGTACGGAGGCTCGAAGGACCAAAAATGTTCGGGCTGCTGCCAAAACACTTTAATGATATTTAAATAAAAGATTGCTTTGCTCTTAAAAACTAATTTAATGAGTGATCGCGGAGATGGTTGAAGATACACTGATGTATATAGAAAATCGTCGCGCGCAGGCGGCGATCTAACTATATGTACTTATGCTATTTTACAAGGTGTTCGGTTACTTTCCGAACAGCTGGCAAGCACACATTGACTGAATTGTTAGACGTGTATTGCTCTACGAACCGTAATAACGTCGAAAAGAACCATACCTTATCACTAATAGTGATGTCCCCATCGGACTGGAGACGAATATGCAGCTGGTGTGGAATCACACAGCTCACATCTTGCGAGTCACTCTTCACTGGATTACTCTGGGACGGGCTCGGCCTGGAATATACAGTATAAACTCTATATAACGACACTGAAGGGACTTTGTATTTTATGTCGTTATAGAGAGTTGTCGTTAAATGAAGAGAAGAAAAATCTTTCTTTTCAGACTAGTGTTAGTATATACATAAAAACAACACGTATTTGAAGGCTATTGCGTTGTCTGTTATTTTTGTACTGTACCAGTAGTTCGGTTCTATATTCTTACTTATTTAATTCTTATCTTGCGATATTGAGGCTTCTTCGTGATAAAGCACATGCAAGCATGCGCAATTTGTAAAAAAATACGGATTTCTTGGAACGTTCGGTACGTATAACGTGTACCGACAGTCGAGTTTATTTCTCGCTAAAACGACAAAACAACATACAGCTCAGTTTTAACTAATTTCGGCAACAAAGTACTTTTTATTATTTAATTGTTGTTGTTATTGAGAATGGGTGTAATGCTATGTAGTATCATTGTATGGAAGACAAGCTAAACCAACCAAAGCCAATTGATTTCGACGCTTTAGGGAGTTCGTCGTTAAATTGAGGGACATTATATAGAGTTTACACTGTATTTCATTTAAACTCAAAAATTGTATAATGAATGTATGTTATACAACGAAAAGTAGTATAGAAAATCATCAGTTAGTTTGTTTGTTCGGATTAATACCTGCAGCTGAGTTTCATCATCGGGCATCGAGACAGAATACAAAATTCCACCCGTCGACGTCCGTCGTTCCAAGCGTAAAATATTATGATCTACTACTAGGCACTTGCTTACTAAATCAAGACTATACTTTTTTCAAGTATAAATTAATTAATTACTTCGCCAACGAACTCCACTTAAAAATAGATATCTTAAAACTAAAATGGAAGGCCATGTTAGAAGATCAGAGTAACAAAAAAAAATTGCTCAATTCAAAACATGTTTTCATAATTTTGTGCTGTAAAAGAGTCTATAGAGAACTGAAAAATATACAAAGTAGTGGGCAAATATGGCTTTCTAAAATTCCTTTTAAAACAAACACCTAATCGCCGAAAAAGTATTAAACAAAAATTTAATGAATTACTGGGCCGGTAAGCAAAAATCTAAATAAACTTCTTGTAAAAATTGTTTCCTGTATGATCTTTCGCAGCTTAAGTACAATTAGAAGTGGTGGTGCACGTCGTGTCGTACACAAACACAGTGCACGTCGGATTCATAAAATCATTTTCTTAAGTCGGTTAAAATGGTTGGACCATTTTAAAAAAAAAGGGTGCGTGTACCTTTTAAGTGCGTAAAGGCCGATTTACATTATCTTAGTGTTTAGGAGAGTGCTTTAGGATAGTACGTTAGTTGAAACATGTAAACGCTACTTGCTTTAGTAAACGCTACGCTAAAGAACTTGCCTTTCAAGTTGTACTAAAGCACTCTCCTAAACACTAAGATAATGTAAATCGGCTTTAAGAAGTTATTCTTCTTTGGCATTATTAAAAATAGTTTTTGATTGCATGCAAATAATTAATTACAATTAAATAATCAAAAACCGGAAAATGAGTCATAATAGTCAATAAAGTTCAGTTTACATTTGAAAAATTAAATAAATAAATATTTATTATTATTCTAATTACGATTTCGTCAGCCCGGACTCCCAAAAAAAACCAATAGTTAGCTAGGTATTTATTATATTTAAACTTATAATTAAATTACAAAATTACATCCGTTATCGATGCTAGATATATACGGAGTGGCAAACATATTTTATTTAATTAAAATGTTAAATCGCGGTAAACACTGTGTCAGCAGAGTAATTCCTTGAAGCCGGCACGTTGACCATACACGTGCCGCGATGTCAGCGATCTTCTTTAGGGTACCGTATGTAATTCCTCCACCCTCAGAACAGCAACTATTTGAGCACTTTGAGGGAAAATGTTGCTGGTACTCCAGGTTTTTCAGAATCAGGAACAGCATACATAGGGTTGCTTCTTGGTTCTTCTTCTGGTGTAGTAGGGTTCTTTCGCAGGTATCGTCGAAGAATATAGGCAAGGAAAATTATAACTATACCAGATACAAGTGCATAGAGGGGCAACGTTGTATGGTACAGTGAAGAATCAAAGTGGGCAAGACGTATGGGATTCTGTAGCATAATTCTGTTTTCCAGATGATGTAAGTTATCGAGATTTAAAGAATTTAGAGTTATATGTGGAATCTCGTTATTTTGAACTTCAGTGAAATTACTTCGTATCTCGGTGATCTTCAGCGGCTGTCCCTTGACTTCATCTTCGCTATTGGTTATCTTAAAGGTATCTGTTCGTAATGAACATTCATGGGGAATTGTTGCTAAGTAGCTGCCAGATAAGGATACATATTCCTGCCGTTCACATTGAAGTTCGACATTCGTAGGCTTTGGGAAGACAATAGTATAGTGTCGATCATCCAGTTGTTCCATAGCTTGTCTTGTAATGGAGACTTCAGTGGGGCTACATGATTTATCTAAAGATTGATGAATGATAATAGTCTGGATACAATCTGCGTGTTCTTGTGGCTGGTAATAATTTGTGCTTTTCTCACAGAGAAGGTATTCGCCGACTTTCGGGCATTCGGTTTGCAAATACATGAAATATTTCCCATTGGTTGCTATGAAAGGATGTATAGGTATAAAGGTCTGTTGGAATTTATTAGGAACAATGGCAAGCCTAAATAGGTCGTAACTATCTTTAGATATTATAGGAATTTTAAAAATTATAACAATTCTCTTACCTATGAAATAACTACCTGGTTTTATAAGATTATAATATTCTCTCAAATCAATATCTAAGATTTCATTATTACTATATATTTCTCTTAATCTACCTATCATGTATTCTAAGTTATCTATGCTTATCATACTATGATGCGTGCTCGCTGCACGTATAAATCCTAAAATATTCTCTATCCTGATTAGCTCTAAATATAAATCATCTGTATTTTCAGTAATAATAGCTAAAAATTAAGTCAAGTTTTAACTCTGCTGCCTTCGTCATTGTCATTTTCAGTATTAGTCGGTACCTGTAACAATTTTGATGACTTTGGTACACGTTTCAAGCGAGATTTAGCAACAGGTCCCTTTTTCTTTGAAGTGTAAATGTGTATGGGTAGATCTGCAAGAACTGTGTCGTGAGTGTATCGTGGTGCTAACTTTTGTCTACTTGCTAAGGGGTTCTTAATAAAAACCTGCTGATCGGGTACATATTCAGTTTCTGGCTCACGATTTTTATTTCTATTAGTCATTAAATTCGTACGGTCAATAGTTGTAGCTTCGCTAATCATTTCATATACTGTCTTCATTTGGTCTCTATGAGTTATAATATATTGTTGCATAAGGTGTTCAGCTAAATTAAGATCTAAAGGGTCTCTAGGATCAAAATGACCTCTTATGATATCGTGTGGTCTACATTTGGTGAAACTATGTACTGAACTGTTATAAGCTAGGATTGCATAAGGTATTTGATTTATTGTGGGTTCATCTTTATTTTTCAGGCAAAGGATACGAAGGTGTTCTAGTAAGGAAAAATGGAATCTTTCAATAATTCCGTTGTCATTAGGCGAATGAGCTAGTGTTCTATGATGATTAATTTTATGAAGTCTAACAAATTCTGCGAAAAGTTGATTAGTGAACTCAGTCCCGTTATCTGTCACAATAGTCAAAGGTAGTCCATGATGAGTACTGAAATGTAATAGACCTTGAATGATACTTATAGCTGTACCATCTCGTAAGTGATATGCTTGGCCGTATTTTGAAAAAGAATCTACAAAGGTAAGATATTTTTCAGCTTGCGCTGTGAATAGGTCCATATGAACTATCTCAAAAGGCTTTGTTGCAGGTGGTACTATGTTAAACTGTGGTCTAATTGGATTTCTGTCATATTTAGTTTGTCCGCAAATTGTACATTCATTTATGTATTTAGTGATTTCTTCCCTCATTTTAGGCCAGTAATAACGACGTGATAAGGCTAAATAACATTCATTGATACCTCTATGGTTAGTTTTACCTTCATGATAGTGTTTAATTATTTCTTGCTGCCGTAAATACTCCTTAACATCTTCTAACTCGGTTTTTACTAAAACCAGATGCATAGAGTTACATTTAAAGTTATTTTGTAAGATTGGGATTATCGAATACATACCTAATGGTGGAGTTATTTTAATAGCAGTCTTTATTTTAGGATTGACAAATTCTTTTATTGCATTTATGACGTCTTGTTCTAATGAAGACTCTGAAACTTGAATATGTGTACGCGTATGGGTATCAAAAGGTTTAGTAACATTCGGTCTTCTTTTAATGTCACCTACTATAGTCAAACAAACCTGTCTATGGAATTTGTTAAGTGGTTCATCTGAGATGGGTATTTCGAGGATAGGATTTTCAGCGGATGTGTGTGCTGTTACCGTAGTAGATCCTGGTGGTTCTGGTCTTACTGACACATCTATACCACATTCTTTAAGGAGTGATTCTATTTCCTCATTATTAATTTGTACACGGGATAAAGCGTCAGCGTTGGTATTGTATTTTCCTTTTTTGTAAATCACTGTATAGTCAAACTCACTCAATTTAAGTCGCCATCGCGTCAGTCTCGAGTTCGGTTCCTTCAAATTCATAATCCACTGGAGTGGTTTATGGTCTGTAATAATTTTGAATTTCCTACCAAACAAATAGGGTCTAAAATACTTAGTTGCCCAAACTATTGCCAAAAGTTCTTTTTCGATAGTACTGTAATTCAATTCACTGTCACTCAATGTTCTAGAAGCATAACAGATCGGTTTGTCAGAGCCTACTGTGCCTTGTGAAAGTACTGCTCCTAAAGCTACGTTGGAGGCGTCTGTTGTCAGAATGAACTCTTTATTAAAGTCGGGATATTGTAAAATAGGATCGTTAGTAAGTAAGGTTTTGCATTTCTCAAAACATTTGATATAGTCAGAGTCTAAAGTTATTTTGTTAGTCTTTTTAAGACATTTAGTCATCGGTTTCGTTAGTCGTGCAAAGTCAGGTATGAACTTCCTATAATAACCTAATAGTCCTAAAAATTGTTTAATTTCCTTTGTTGTTTTAGGTAAAGGATAATTTTTTATGGCTCTAATTTTATCGGGGTTCGGTTTAATACCTTCATTACTAATTATATGACCAAGGTAAGCAGTTTCAAGTTTTAAAAATTCAGATTTGTCCATCTGGATCTTAAAATTGGACTCTCTCAGTCTGTTAAATACTTTTTCTAAATTAATTATATGCTCCTGCAAAGATGTGCTAAAAACTATGATGTCATCAAGGTACACTAAACATATCTCATTTTGTAAACCCTTAAGGATGTTGTCCATTACACGCTGAAATGTCGAAGGTGAATTTTTGAGTCCCATTGGCATGCGTAGAAATTCAAAATGACCGTGTTCTACGTTAAATGCTGTCTTCGGTATGTCTTCAGGATTCATCTCGACTTGGTAAAAGCCAGATGCAAGGTCAAGAGTCGTAAAATACTGACACCTACCTAATTTGTCTAAAACGTCAGTGATGTTTGGAATAGGGTATTTATCGTCAATAGTCTTGTCGTTTAACTTCCTAAAGTCCACTACAAGTCGCCATTTTTGTCTACCAGATGCATCAGCTTTCTTTGGGACTACCCAAATGGGTGAGCTCCAAGCAGAGTCAGAAGGTCGTATTATACCTTGTTCGAGCATTTTACTTATCTGTTCCCTAACTTCCTGACGATGTACAAAAGGATATCGGTAACTTTTAGTATAGACTGGGTTTTCATCATGAGTTCTAATACTGTGTTTGATTTTATTAGTGAAGGTTAATGGTTCACCTTCAATGTAAAATATGTCAGCGTAGCGCTTACATAGGGTTTCTAAATTAACTCGTTCCTCACTATTTAAATGGTCAGTTCTAAGTCTATCTAAAACTTGGTTTACCCTGTCTGAGTCTAGTTCAGTATAAGAACTTTCAAAGTTAAATAAGTCAAGTTGTAAAGGTCTGTCTATTGGAAATACAATGTCTTCGTCTGTCATGTTTTCAACTTCTACTATACCAGTCCGATCAGTCACATTAGTAATGCATTCGTGAATAATGCAATTACTTATTATTTGTTCTGGTATAAACACGTCACCATCGTCATGATGTATCGGTATACCAACTAAACGAGATGATTTCGCTGGTATTATTTGTTCTGTGTATTTTTTACATTTATAACGCAATAGAGGGATTTTTGCATTGTCAGTGATTAGTATATCGTCTTTAAAATCGATTCTACAGTTTTCTAATAAATCTAATCCTATCAAACCATCAAAATAATTATGAAATTTATAGATAAATAATTTTATATTTTTAGTATCATTAAATTCAGGAAAACTAGGAATTGATATTGAGTGTTCATGAACACTTGTTAATCTAGAATTAGTAACTTCAAAAGGATCGTACATTTTTGGAATATTACTGAAATATTTATCTACTGCTTCAGGACTTATGAATGATTGGTTTGCTCCTGTATCAATAAGAAGTTTTAAAGGTGGATTGTTAATTTTGATATAAGGCAATTCTTTTTTTGATTGTATATTTAATTCTATTCTGGTGGGGATTTTCGATGGCTCTGTTGAAAATCCTGACGTTTCCTACCTTTGGAATGTCTCGGTTCAATGTCTTTACTAGTACTAGGCATGTTATTATTATAGCGAATATCCTCTATTGGTGGTAAATCTTGTTGTTCATAGTGCTGATAATTATCTGAGTCACAATAAGAGTATTGTCCATAATAGTCATTATAGTCATAGTCAGTATTACAATAATTATAGTCACCATAATCATTGTCGTATTCATAATCATTATAATCATTAAATTC
The DNA here is from genome assembly GCF_905475465.1 of Pieris napi. NCBI lineage: Eukaryota > Metazoa > Arthropoda > Insecta > Lepidoptera > Pieridae > Pieris > Pieris napi. Next base: position 11,023,775 of record NC_062244.1, read on the forward strand.
ATTAAAATTAACTTCTCTAAACTTAAAGTAATTAGATGGAGGAGGATTGCCGAATTTTTGCCAATCATGACCGGTAATTCTAGGTGGTAAAGGTTTTGTCACAAAATGACTCACTCCACTCATAGGCTTAGGGCCAGAATTATTCTGTGGAGGGTTCCTGTTAGGTATTCTAAAACCACTGTTATTATTAGGCAATGGTGCTCGGAAAATTTGCTGAGTACGCGTTGGTTGCATAGGCATGCGCTGATGACTATTAAATTGGGGATTAAAATTAGGTTTATGCCAACTAGGTCCGGGTAAAAATTTAGGAGAATTAAAATTATTATTCATAGGAGGAAATTTAGGCTGTGTAAATTGTTGGTGTGAGTTGTGTGGTGTTAATGGTAATAATGGTTTCTTCAGATCTGTTGCTAAATTATTTCGCTGCTGCAAGTACATAACATTAAGTTCATCCTGGACAAATTCCAAAGCCTTCTCAATTGTTTCAGGTCTCATACACCTGATTCTGGACCCGAGAGGATCTTTTAAACCTCTTACAAACGCTTGTAAAGTTAATTTTCGATATAAAATTCTCTTAGCTTCTATAGTTGTCTCTAATGTCTCGTGCAACGATACATAAGACATTATAGTGCTAAAAAGGTTTTGGCATTTGTCATAGAATTCCTGTGGAGTCTCATTACACTGTGTCGCTAATGCTAAGTCATTGTATAGAGCGGTCTCGTCCCTTTGGTCAGAAAAATTATTAATTAAAGTATTTCTAATTCCTAACCAATTTTCAGGAATACCATTTGAATTTATTGTACGAGCTGCGGAACCAGTAATTTTATTTAAAATGCCATTTATAACACATAAATTCGATAACTCATATCCTAACTCGTCCTTTACGCATTGAATTACGATCTGATCACATATTCTAATAAATCTAGGGAGAATATGTGGGTTACCGTCAAATTCAGGAACTGGGCGGAGAGCCTTATATACTGTATCAGGATCCATTTTATATTTTAAATTACTAAAACTTAAATTCAACCTACTGTCTAAACTTTGAGGGCAATTCGAGCTCTCAGGAAAATTATTTAAATCTACTGAAGGGCAATTCGAGCCTTCACTTAATTGACGATTCGAGTCTATACCTAATTGACGATTCAAGTCTACTAAGCTATCCCTACGAATTTTATGCCTGGAGGACACAGGACTATTTTTCGTAGGACGGAAAATTGTGACGAGGAGAAAGCAACACTGATGGAAAAATAATTCAATGTACTCACATAACTCGTCGACTTCCCTGGTTTTCTTTGCGTTGTACTGAAGTTTGAGTACGCCCCGGCTGCTTCCAAATGTTCTTTGATACTTCGGTGAACGCTTAAGAGCGACAGCTAGAACGACCGCGCGCGGTGTCGAATCTAGACCCCGGAAATCTTCTTTATAACGATCGTAGTAGCCCCGAAAGTATCCTACCGACTGCGCCAATTACGATTTCGTCAGCCCGGACTCCCAAAAAAAACCAATAGTTAGCTAGGTATTTATTATATTTAAACTTATAATTAAATTACAAAATTACATCCGTTATCGATGCTAGATATATACGGAGTGGCAAACATATTTTATTTAATTAAAATGTTAAATCGCGGTAAACACTGTGTCAGCAGAGTAATTCCTTGAAGCCGGCACGTTGACCATACACGTGCCGCGATGTCAGCGATCTTCTTTAGGGTACCGTATGTAATTCCTTTTAAAACAAACACCTAATCGCCGAAAAAGTATTAAACAAAAATTTAATGAATTACTGGGCCGGTAAGCAAAAATCTAAATAAACTTCTTGTAAAAATTGTTTCCTGTATGATCTTTCGCAGCTTAAGTACAATTAGAAGTGGTGGTGCACGTCGTGTCGTACACAAACACAGTGCACGTCGGATTCATAAAATCATTTTCTTAAGTCGGTTAAAATGGTTGGACCATTTTAAAAAAAAAGGGTGCGTGTACCTTTTAAGTGCGTAAAGGCCGATTTACATTATCTTAGTGTTTAGGAGAGTGCTTTAGGATAGTACGTTAGTTGAAACATGTAAACGCTACTTGCTTTAGTAAACGCTACGCTAAAGAACTTGCCTTTCAAGTTGTACTAAAGCACTCTCCTAAACACTAAGATAATGTAAATCGGCTTTAAGAAGTTATTCTTCTTTGGCATTATTAAAAATAGTTTTTGATTGCATGCAAATAATTAATTACAATTAAATAATCAAAAACCGGAAAATGAGTCATAATAGTCAATAAAGTTCAGTTTACATTTGAAAAATTAAATAAATAAATATTTATTATTATTCTCTTACTTTAAGTGTAACATAAATTCTATTATTATTCGAATGTTATTTTTAAATTATGTTCAATGCCGTAGCATCTTCCGTGGGCAACTTCATTCTGTTAATTTTGTGTCACGGTGCGCGGGCATCGTAAAATTTCACTCTCATAAATTTTTCATAACGCGCCTCAAGAAGTATAACTTCAAAAAGTACTCACCTATCTGGATGCTTAAATCTGCAGCCAGGTCTTGCGCAGTGCAGCCCATACCTACATGGCTTGACATTCCCGTTGCGTTTTATGGATTCAGGCTGCAATTGGCCAAACATAATTTATGCATTTTCTCTTTAAACCATAAAATAAATCATTGGTATTGTTTATTAAACTCTTTGTCTCTTTCTCTCATATGGTGTACGCCGCGATGAAAAGAGACAGTTAAATAAACTTAAAGATTAAAGTTTGTTAGATTTTCGTATTATTCGTAGCAGAACGTCAATCACACATAAATCTAATTTCAGGAACAGTTATTAAAGTGTTTGTCTCTTTCTATCATATGGTGTACACCGCGATTAAAAGAGAAAGTTAAATAAACTTAAAAGATTAAAGTTCGTTAGATTTTCGTATTATTCAGACTTAAATCTTGTTTCTAGAACAATTATGAAAGTGGTTGTCTCTTTCTATCATATGGTGTACGCCGCGATGAAATGAGACAGTTAAAATACACTTTAAGATTAATGTTCGTTAGTTTTCGTATTATACGTAGCAGAACGTCAATCACACATAAATCTAATTTCAGGAACAATTATTAAAATGTTTGTCTCTTTCTATCATATGGTGTACGCCGCGATGAAAAGAGACAGTGAAAATACACTTTAAGATGATTTTCGTATTAGTCGTAGCAGAACGTCAATCACACTTAAATCTAATTTCAGGAACAATTATTTCTGTCTGTGTTGGAAACATTTGACAACGCTCAAGACGAGATTGTGACTTGAGATATGTTTTAGAATATAATGGTCTAAGATCCCGCTGCAGGATTGCTGCGCTCATCGACTATTTGTTTAAAACCAAATTTTTATGTTTATTTATAATTAAGAGAATATATATTTCCTAGTAAATATAGTTGCTTCATTAAATCTGGCCGCAAATAAGAGCTACTGGCTGTTAAAGATAATAAATATTTAAGGTAGAGTGAAAGAGGCCCTTCTCCCATTACGATACGCCCGCGCGACTCTAGTCTCGGAGACTAGTCGCCGCGAAGTATCTCACATACATTTATATGGACACTCTCACATTACGATACTGGTATTCTACGCGTTCGCGACTAGTCTCGCGATACCCGCCGTGTTGGTCGCTTGTGCGTCGCGTCTCGCGGGTTTCGGCAAGATGGCGGCGGAGGAAGAAACAAATATTAAGTTTGTACAAGAAATTGAAAAACATGCTTGTTTATATAACTATAAACTACCTGAATACATGCGAAAAAATATAATAGACAAGACTTGGGCAGAAATTGGGAACAAATTTCAAATAACAGGTTGGTTTTTTTTGTACACATACATAGTTTATTATTATCAATGTTACATTGTATTCTGCAAACAGGATTGGTATTGCCAAGGCAATGAACCTTGCTCAGATATAAAGTAGTTTGCTAAATAATTTCGTTGATTATGTGGTGACATATTTGCCGTTATTTCTATATTATGAGGTTGTATTGTCGTTGTAACGGGAATAGTGACCGATCTGTTTTGTATAAACTCCCTTGGACTATATAGAATACCCTCACGTTTTCGAACATAGTTGTGTAAAATACACACTGCTTTTATTATATTTGATACTTTTTCTATTGTATGACATCTTATAGCAGTACTTAATACTTGAAATTTTTCAGCCATCATCCCAAAAGCACATTCAATTGTATTCCTCCCTCGGCTTAGTCTGTAGTTAAATACCCTTCTCAAGTCATTCAAGGTTCTTTGGGGATATGGTCTCATCAAGTAAGATAGAAGGGGAAATGCCTCATCCCCAATAAAATAGTATGGAAATTCATAGTTAGATTGGTCATTAGGAAGTTTGGAAGGTAAAGGAATATTAAGACGTCCATGTTCTATCCAACGTTTGATCCTGGAAGCACTGAAAATTCCACCGTCGCTGTTCCTACCCGCATAGCCAGTCTCGATAACAGTAAATAATCCATCGGAATCACAACATGCCATTAATACTATCGAATGGTAGGATTTGTAATTAAAATTACTTGATCCTGAATCAGGTAATTTTTCTATTCTGATGTGTTTACCATCACATGCCCCTAAGCAGTTGGGTAAATTCCAGAGGCGATCAAAACGAGCAGCAATGTCTTTCCAATGTTGCACATCTGGTAATGGCATATAGTCTCCATTTAATATATCCCATATTATAACTGTCATTTCAGCTATGACCTTGCAAATTGTATTATCTCCTCTTGCAAAATACAATCCTAGGCTTACAAACGTACAACCTGACCCCAAATATCTGAAAAACAATTAATATTAAGGTTATTTTCAGGATCAGAAGCTAAAGAAAAGTGGAAAAATCTACGTAGTGTTTTTGTTCGCCACTTGAAACCGGCCAAAAGTGGAGCAGGTACTGCACAAAAAAAACCATACTACTTAGCAGACTATATGCAATTTACTGTACCCTTCATAAAAACAGCAGGAAAACCATCAGGAAATTTGAAAGAGACGATAGACCCACAGACACCTGATCTTGAACTATGTGAACAAACACAGTTCACAGAAAATGTACCTACAAGCACTCAACCAATCTCGCAACAGCAATCATCTCTTCCTTCTACTAGTACAAACACTCAACCAATCTCGCAACAGCAATCATCTCTTCCTTCTACTAGTACAAATACTCAACCAATCTCGCAACAGCAATCATCTCTTCCTTCTACTAGTACAAGCACTCAACCAATCTCGCAACAGCAATTACCACCACCATCAACAAATAATAAAAAAAAACGGAAGAAGCTGGAAGAAACTCAAGCCGAGCAAGACATTTCAGCTTATTTTAAATTTAAACAATCTAAAATTCTAGAAAACTGTGACAGTACTGAAAATTCAAACAAAATGTTCTTACTGAGTTTACTATCGGACGTGAACAAAATGACTGATAGTCAAAGAAGACTGTTTAAGAGAAGAGTGCTTGCATTGATAGACGATATAATGGACCAAAGTAGTGAAAATATGAATAGTCCCATCACACTTTATTCTACTCCTTCACCGATGAGTGCTGCCGAGGTAATAAGTACGCCAATTACCATAAACGAAAGTCTGAATGTAGTACAATCAAATACTGCCAGTCTTTATTATGAATCAATACCTATGTTATTATCACAGGAAGATGAAGAATAAGTAATAATTATAAAGTACTTACATATTAAAATTTAATAAACATTTAATTACCTATATATGTCACAATGAAGTATTATTTACCTTAGGGTTATCAGAATCCTTTCTTCCGCACTGACACATTCTCTAAATTTAGTATTTCGTTGATGTATAGCTGGTTTTAATAATCTAACAAGATGCAAGTAGGTCTCTTTAGACATTCGGTAGAAAGATAAAAATTTCTTATCATCATGTTGTAGTTCTTGTGCGGCTACAAAAACTCTACAATTTATGTTTCTTTCAATATATGGATGAATCCAGTATTTTCTACTCTTGCGTTGACGTCTTCTATTTCTATAAAACAGAAAAACTGCAAGAGCTTCTTCGTCACTGGAGTCGCTCGACATAACGTCCGTCTACAAAAAACAAGTTCGCACAAATGATGAATTTAGTAATTTTTCAGTAGCATAATATGCGAGCGTCGCGTAGCGAACATGTATCCAACTAGTATTATACTCGAGTATCGTACCCTACAAGTATCGTAATGGGAGAAGGGCCAGAGAGTTAGCGCGTAACATCATTTGTCAGACGAGGACAGCGATTGTCGGCTGTGCGACGCTTTTAAGCCATTGCGCATGCGTCAAAAAGTGATAGCTCCGATGATAGTACAACAGAAAGCTCCGATGATTCAGATTTTTAAATAAGAGTTACGGAAATATAAGAGTTATAAGATTAATTTTTTAAGTTTTTAATTTGCTTAAATGTTTAATTAATATGTAACAGACAATTAATTACTTGAATAAAATCTAATAAATTTTTTAAATAATACTTTCGCAATAAAAAATTATTTTACTTAAGTCACCTTGGTTTTATTTTTTTATTTTTTAAATTAATATTAAATATCGACGTTCTAATTAGCAAATTATCTAACTCCATTTTAGAGAATCTTTTATTTGTACGAAAAAAACAATGACTTCAAAATGTATTATCATTTTAAAAAACCATTTAATATCATTATTATGCTTATGATTATTGCTTCATCAAAATGTTCAATAAATTGCTAAGTAGACCGTCGATATATCAAATCAATATTAATTTTTTGTTGCAATTTTTAAATTTGTCATTTTGAAAAAAATTACATATTTTTTATAAGTCGTCTCTATTAACGTAACGTAATCTCTATAACGTTCGACGCTGTCCTCGTCTGACAAATGATGTTACGCGCTAACTCTCTTTCACTCTACCTTAAATATTTATTATCTTTAACAGCCAGTAGCCCTTATTTGCGGCCAGATTTAATTAAGCAACTTTATATGATAATTAATAGAAAAAAAATAGCTTCAATTTGACATATAATTAATAAAAATAGGTTATAAACGTATAAATTTATCGAAATCATACCTGTTTACACCTGGCTGCCAAAGAGGTGCGGCCATGTGCGCAACGGCACCCGTGATTTTTTAGAATCTTCATATTAATTACCGTGATGTAGACGTTATTTTATTTAAATAATAAATGAACGAAATTTTTTACCAAAAATCAATTAAAAATAATTTAATTAAAAATAATGGCGGCCAAATTTTGATAGGCACCCTAGTAAATATATATTCTCTTAATTATAAATAAACATAAAAATTTGGTTTTAAACAAATAGTCGATGAGCGCACCAATCCTGCAGCGGGATCTCGTACTATAAGGGATATATTATAGAAGTCTAAGGACTTCTATGGTCTTCAAACCCATAAAGAAGAAACATTTTGTATGGTCAATTCTCTAGTAAAGCGCTTATATAGAACTGGCTTGAAACTGCAATTATTATTTATTACCTGTACATAAAATTACCGTTTCTTTAGTAGTCCCTTTCGCCCAGAACAATTTCTCTTCGGCTGTCACTGCTCCACAGTTGATCGCCAATATTGGAGGTAACCTAAGAAATTAACGATGCATTTATTTTAACTGTAACAAGCAAACATTTTTAAGTACTCGTCTATCTCTTTTCCTCGCAGCGTAAACACCGTTAGCCAGACAGAGACTAGAGTACTTAATATCGATTAAGTTTACTTTTCCTAGAAAAGCGGTGCCGTTAACTAACGGCCATCATTTTACGGTTGTTAATAACGGCCGTCTTTACTTTTTAACATAATGCAAAAAAAGCATCATTTTCGCTCGTCCAAGTCACGTTTCTACTCATTGTATTAATTAAATAGGGCACCGCTACACGCGAAAAACGTTGAACTAATGTTTATCACCGCTATGACGGCCGTCATGCAAATGACAGCACCCCTATTTGACGTTACGGTGACACTCAACGTTCTCTAGGAAACCTACTCCGATGTTATTTATACACAACGTATGGGGGACGTCACCCAACGCTACATTACGACCGTTAGATAACGGCACCGCTTTTCTAGGAAACCTAAGCTTTACAAGTTATTTATTATCCACAAATTAATCTATCTACAAACAATAGAATTATTGTTATGACAAATATTAAAGTAAAGATTTAATTGTATTTATTTTAATTAATAATTACTCGCCTAACCAGCCGCCCGCGCTGTGTGGTGGGCGTAAACTTCGCGCATCGCTCGCACCAGGCGGGCGTAGAACGACGTGCACATAGCGACGCGCGTACGAGCTCCAAAAACCCGCACGTGCGCTCGGTGTCTCTCGTTGCATATTGGAGGGCACAAGCCAGCACCACTGATTCGCGTTCTTCCTGAAATGATTTAATAATATAGTGAGGTTTAGCCTCAGTAGTGTAGTAGTAGGGTTTCTAACTCGAAGTGCAATAGGCTGGTAGTACTAAACGCCAGGTTTAAATAGGGTGTGTGTGTCTGGTCGAGTGTTTTCAAATATGTGCGCAATTATTACGTGCGATGACAGAAAATATCGTGAGGTAACTTGACCTATCGTTAGGTAACAAAAGCCTGATCATGAACGTAAAGAGCAAAAATCTGAGGCCAAAACCAATCGATAAAGTTTATTTTGTCGAGACCGGTAAATATGAAGAAAAATAATTAGAAATGCAAACACGACAAGGTATGAATAAAGAAAAGTAAATTAGAAATATAAACACAAGAAGGTACAAATAAAGAAAAGTAATTAGAAATTTAAACACGAGAAAATACGAATAAATAATATAATCAGAAATTCAAACACGAAAAATACAAATAAAGAAAAATAATTAGATATTTAAACACGAGAAAATACGAGTAAAGAAAAATAATTAGAAATTCAAACACGACAAAATACAAATAAAGAAAATTATTATCATCGTATAAGATGGGATTATTTAAAAAAAATGCATTTTTAATGGTAGACAGAACTTGCAAATGAATTGTAATCCTGTTTAGACGATTCTCGAGAAAATAAAAAAGTGTAGACGATACAATAGGAATATATCAAAACAAGCGAAAACACTGTAGTAGAAAAATTTTTATCTTCTGAAAATCTAATAGGAAATGAAAAATACTTACTTCCTTATTACACTTAAGACACCTATTCAACTGCTGTCGGGCAATCGCAAATAATTCTGAGATTTCAGACTCCTCTCTCTCACTGTGCTCATTGGATAACTCTTTGTCTATATTACTTTGAAGTTTCTCCGTGTGATTCATCATTGCTATATTAAAAAAAATAAACTTAAGATCAAACTTTCTTGAAACCAAACTTCAAATTTAATTTTTATAAACTTACTAGCTGACCCGGCAAACGTTTGTTTTGCCATGTATATAGGAAACATTTTTTTTAGTTCAATAAAAATAACTATCTACAATAATAAAATAGGGGTTGATCGTAAAGGGGTGAAAATTAGGGGTTGTATGTATTTTTGTATACCGTATCATAAAAAAAAATTGGGATGGACAACTTCAACCCCCTTATCACTTAGGGGGTTGAAGGGCAGATAGTAGCCGTTTCTCAGAATTACTGAATATGCTTAAAAATATTCATAAGAATCGGTCGAGCCGTTTCGGAGGAGTATGGGAACGAACATTGTGACACGAGAATTTTATATATTAGATTAACAGAGGGCAAACGGGTAAGAGGCTCATCTGATGTTAGGTGATAAAATGGACACTCTCAACCCTCTGGAGGTTCGCGAATGCGTTGCCGATCGTTTAAGAATATTTTCTTGAAGTGGTTCGGAAATACTACAGTGGCCCAGTTCCAAATAGTGATGGTGCGCGGCAAAAACTGCCTTAAAACCAGCTCAGTAGGATTACAATCCACCCGTACATATATAATATATATCTTAATTTAAATTAGTATACGTTCATTGAGATTACCTTTATCTACCCCATTATGTTTCCAACTTTCGTCTATACAATTTTGTAGTTCGTGTTCCGTCTCCGAAGGACCAAGATTGAGAAACTCGAGTTCAGTGTATTTGTAGCCCTCAACTTGACCATTTATTGGTTTTTTTATGTGGTTTTTTAATCGGACTGCCTTATGTGGGATATTTTCTGAGAGGAGCGCCAGCTCTTTCTCCTTTTTGCGAGTCTCCAAAAGCTCATAATGGATTTGGTGGAGAATAAATCTATTCCAGCTCTAGAATAAAATATTGTGAAGTTATCCTATACGACTTTTGTATTAAGCCATTACTTTAGATTATTTTCATTGCATTACTTACCTCCAAAATGTGTTAACCTCAACCAAAAAATTAACATGCGTTTAGACCTTTTTTAATTTATCGAAACAAATACAGTCTCACATTAAGAAAATACAATATACTGACGATTTGCTGGACAAGAGGTGAAAAAGTTTGGAAAATCCAAAAGTGCACGCCTCATAGCGGTCATTCACATTTAAAAAAAATTCTAAAACAAAAACTCAAGTTTTTTAAAACAAATAGTCGTATTTTAGATTTTTACAAATTATAATTAAACGACAGTACTTAGAACGCTAATATTAACTAGGAATCAGCCCAGGGTATAACTTTATATAATAAGAAAAAAAGGATTCTGGTACGATAAATTTTATAACCAATTTCTCTGCCACATACATAGATCCATAAACACAGACTGACGGACGTCCAAGAATGATTGATTTTAATGTTATTATTTACTATGTTAAACAAAATAATTGTTCATAAAAAATACCATATGTGCTTGATAGATTATTTAACTCGATTTCACTCATATTATCCTGTAAGTGTTATATTAGTGAGAAAAAAGTCATTCAAGTTTTGAAAGACTGGCTTTTTTGACATGTCGAGAGTAGAGCACTGCCTCCGCTCCGCTAATGAGGCGTGCAATTTGACATTAAGGATGTAAATTTCCCTTGGTATTGGTGAAGAAAGAACCTCAGTTGTAGGTAAGGCTCAAGCGTTATTTACAGCCCCATGCGATTACCTGAATAAGGGCAACGAGATCAATCTTTCTATCAATCCCCTGATCGGGCAATATCAGTCCGAGCGCGGCAGCTTCAGGCACGGTACGAAACGCCCTTAAGAAGTTAGTCGCTTGACACGGCGCCCCTCCAGAGGTGTCGAGCGTCCTGAATAGGAAACCTGGAAACGATGGCACTAGAAAGGTCTGGTAAACCATAAGTCCAAATACCACAACCACTCGAAGGACGATGCCCAAATGCTAATGCCAAAAACGTGGGTTTTGCAGTATTTCAGGTATTCGGGGTCAAATTACTCGAAATAAAAAACATGTTTTCTATTTATGGTATATTTCTAATCTTTGCAACAAATTATTTGGCTATACATGTCAATAGTTCAATACATTACGTTGAATACATATACATCTACATATCATTGAATGAATATTAGAATATTCCTTATACTATACACAAAATATTATGTATTAGATAAAACAAACTGTAGACGCAAATGGGCATTTTCCTTATCGTAAAGCGAGCAAATCGTAAGCAATAAAACTCAACCAAATTCGTCGATAAACAAACAAACAAAAATATGCCCAGTAAAATACAAAACTGGCGTTCAAGTACGTCTCTGGGATAGGTCAATTCCCAATACCCGACAGCGTTTATAAATGGCTACGCAAATCAAAAATAAACTAAACAACACACCTAATTCGCAAGTGAGACAAAACTCCTTCGCACACGTGTGAGCTATCAGGGTCGACTTCAGAGGTGGCATGTTGTACAGGACCTGGAAAAATATCAAAACCTTATAACAATGACCAGAACAGACGGCTCATTGGTCTAGTGGTTAGTACCACTGACTGCGAATCCATGGGTCCCGGGTTCGATCCCCGGCTGAGATAAACATCGATGTAATGAGCATTTGGTGTGGTGCTTAGGTCTTGGGTGTTTAAATATATATTTATATGTCTATCTATCTATAATATGTATGTATATCCGTTGCCTAGTACCCATAACACAAGCTTCGCCAGCTTAGCATGGGACTAGGTAAATTGGTGTGAATTGTCCAATAAAAAAATTAAAAAAAAATGTCATGTGAGCGTTGTCTTGAACGCTGATATATGCAAAGCGGGAAAATTGATTTAAGTTTAAGTGTTCCAATACGGGCGGGAGACGCCAAGCCTACCAGACCAACCAGCAGTAAATACAATCCCTTTTTAGGAAAGGGGAGAATCGACACTCCCCTGTTGCTTAGCGTACTTGATAGGCTATTAAGGGTCCTATGTAAAAAATACGACCCAAATAATGTTATGTATCTTAATCATATTTTGTATATTCAATAAGTCTTCTGTGACTGACACCGCGTAGGTACAGTCACATAGTAGAAGAGAAATAGATACGGCGCAAGCGTACAATGAGCGAAATGGGACAATGAGCGTAACGGGACAATTATTTATGGTTTGTTTTTTTTTTAATGCGTACAGCCGGCGTTCATCGATGATATAATAGACGCTGGCACTTCAAAATTTTATTTATTAAATGCGCTCGCAAAAACAATATATTCAAAATAAAAATAATGTTTTTAGGTATTAAGTGTTTGCCGATTGTTCATGGGGGGGCCAGTATCACTTTACATCAAGTGCGCCTCCTAAACCACCTTTTATATAAAAAAAATATGAACGGCAGTAACAAAAATTCCCAAGGTCGAGTCAAATCGCCAAGATTTTTACAAAAAGTTAGTTAGCACGTTGTTAGAACGCACCTGCAACTATGCCTCATCATCTCATGATAAAGCATTTAATTATTATAATAAAATGATAATAATGGCCACTATTAAGGCGTGGTAAGAGTATTAACTATGGTGATATATTTTACCTGAATCATCGAATTACAGTAAGAATTGGGCAACGTAGCTTCGATTCCCGGTAGACCTGTTCTATTTATGTTGTCCAAAATTGCATTCGGCTCATTTTTATTATACCTTACTTCGACCTGGAAAAAGATTTTTATCAATTACCACTGTTGCATTTTTTTAACAGTGGGGCTACAACCTTTTTTGTATCTGTATCATGATCATTTGTCAATCTAATTGGCAAGAGAGGCAACGGGCTGCCTTATTCCTAACAAGAGATCTCTCTAACCCTAGTAAGGGCAAAGAAAAATGAAATACTAACCAAAAAAAAAATTGTGTAAGGAGCGTTCAAATTATTGACCCCCCAACCCCCCCATGTAACGGGCCGTAACGTTTATCTGTACCCAATAGTAAAAAGTTTCGTGACCACCCAGTGATTCTTTATACCTAATATTAACAATAACGCGTAATTTAATCCCCGCCCCTTATCGTAACGTTTTACAAAATGAATCCCCCCCCCCCCCCCCAATTCGTTACGTAATACTTGAACGCTCCCGTAGACCAAATAAACAAAGGTAAAAACTAGTTTTAAGACTTTTAAGAGAAAATCTGTGTAATGTGTATATTACCTTCTGATATGAACTTGGAATTGGCCTTATAGACAGCGTCGAATCGTCTATTGGTTTTGGTTGTTTGATATCATCCAGATTGTCATCTATGTATGGATACTGAAACGAAAAATTGTTCATACATAAAGTAATTATATTTCTTAGATTTTTTTTTTACCCAGCTTGAAAACGAAAAGCATTTTTGAGGATTCCTACAAAATATGTATTTTTTCAGGGCTTACTTTTGCTGACAAGAGGGGGGGGGGATAAATTGCAGTAAATCTGCTTACGTAATACTTGAACGGCCCAATGCCCTAACTATTTTTTACCTCATTACGTCTCCTCGTACCAGGATTGGGAGCATACCCGATGGGTCCTTTCATTTTCATGGTCTTAAGAATTTCTGGGTCGATTGGTCGAGGTTTCCTGAAAAAAATACAAAGAATTGCTTAAATAACGTCTAAATACAGTAGAACCTCGATAAGATAAAGTCCAAGGGAAACACAAAATATTTTATGTTATAGAGGTTTTAAGTTATCAAGGTTCTATGTCAGGTAAAGGTTAATATAGAGGTATGTACATGTTTCTATGTACCCTTCCTCCCATTTTTACTTGAATGCATCAGAAGGATGGAAAATTAAATATGTAATCATATTTATTCACATTACTTACATTACATAAAAATAAAACAACAACTAAAGGTTTAGTCTACTTAAAAAAATCTGTGATTTTCTTTTGTTTTAAAAAATTCACTGTTTCTAAATCGATTTGATTTTCAATGACAAATAGAGAGGAGAATACATTAACACATTAACTTATGATGCAAGTAAGTCGTTGTCACAAAGCTAACCGCCGCAAAGCTTTGAAGAATTTAGATAAAGCAAACAATAGGTAATGTATTGTTTACGTTAACAATACATTAGTAAACACGTGCAAGCAATAAATACCGAAACCATTTGTTTTGACACTCTTATAAAATGACTCATTCACAAACAATTTTATGTTATAGAGGTTTTGGAAACATTTCTTTTAGTTACTGAGGGCCTATACAGAGATTATTTATTTACGTTATAGAGGTTGCGTATTTTAAGTTATAGAGGTTTTGGGCTCTGATGGGAAGGGAACATAGTATTTTTTGAAGTAACAGAGGTTTTTATGTTACCGAGGTTTACGTTATCGAGGTTCTACTGTATTAACAAAGATAAAAAAAATTGCCACGACCACAGATTATGTTAAGAAATGTTAGGGAAACAAGAAACAAGGCGCTAAGCTGATTTTCGTACGTTAAAAATTAATTGGATTTTGACGTGCGCGTGTGTCTCGTTTCTGAATCTCACTTCGCGGGTATTTTCAGCTTCCTGCATTCGTCTGCCTGCCCTGGTCTCGCGAGGAATACGCCCATGAACATTGTAAATAAAAATATTACCGATATAGCCGGGGGTATTTCGCGAGACGCGTAACACACCATTTGTGAAGTAGATTATTGTAATTAATATAATGTATCAAGTTTTAGAGATAGAAAAAGTCCCTGGACACAATGGCAGGGGAGTAGAGTATTGTTAATTAAATTAAAAAAAAACCCCTGAACATTACGAGTAAATTGCCTATCGTAATTCAAGGGCCTAACTCTTTGGTAATCTGAGATTTTAAATGGGGCACAATATAACCCTCCAGCGGAATGGAAAAGGACAACAATAAGTTGATAAACATATATGCGTCTCGCTCACACCCCTGCTACAAGTTACTAAGTAAAGTGTCCGTATAAAGAAGTTCTATTCAAATGTTGCGCTATTCGGATTTGTCTATCACAAAAAGACAGGAGTTCGTTACAACCGTTTAGAATTTATTTATTTATTTATACATTCTAAAACAATGTGTATACCTAAAAAAACAAGAAAATATGATATCACAAATTTAACACACACACATCCATTACATTAGAACATAAGAAATCTATCAAAGAAAAATAATTAAACAAACAACCACAAAAAAAAAAAACAAAACAAAAAAAAAGAATAATAATAACTAAAAATTAATAATATCTAAAACTTAAAAGATAAAAAATAACAGTAATAAGCATAAATTCTAGCTAACAATTTGTTAATGATTCGATATTACAAAAAATGTAGTTAATATACATTATCAACGAACTAATCTGTATAGTTTCATAATCATAAAAGCATTTTATTTGAAAAAAACTATAAAAGCGAGTTATGTAACCTAACATTAGTTAAGCCCTTTAGATTTTATCACACTCAAATTGTAATTTAACATTCTCGTTTCCAACAATGTCCGATAACATAAGAGTCACTTAGATTTACGAACTCTTCAATAAGCCAAGGTTTTTTGTTAATCCAGCGTCGCAACCATGAACAACTACCTCTATATTATCTTAGTTGCAAGCTTATGTTTAAACAAATCAGTTGCTACCCAACTTCAAACTGCCGCGGTAAAGCTAATGCATAGCATTTTTTATCAACTTTAATTATTTATTTATTTTTTATTTATGCAGTTTTTTTTCTCTTTATTAAGTCTTTTCTTTGCACCGGCCGCGCTTACGCTACGTCAGCGATCTCGTCAGAGTCATTCTGTCCCACTCTAACGCGTATTGGCCGCACTTATATTACGTCATCGTGTGTTAGGTTTATATCGTTACGGAATTTCTTGATTCGGTCGCCGCGCTCAAAGCAAAAAACATTTTTAGTCTACTATTACCCTCGACCAAGGCCTCCTCCGAATGGTGCGTTTATAAATTAAAATTGCTATTTACCTGGAAACCTTTTTGAGGAACTCTTCGGGCAGGTCGTGGAACCACTTGGAGCCACTTGCGAGAGGCGGAAGAGGTATTGACGAGAAACTGAACGTCTCACTGAAACCCACGTACGGCAAACGAACTGGGGTCGCAAATGTTGTTTCTCTGGTGAAAAAATCGTATTTTTTTGTTTGATGGTATTGGAAAATAGACCTTATATTAAAACTATAAAGACTATAGACCAAGAATTGAAAATAAGAGCTAAATTCCGGGGCTATATTTCATATAATGAATATTTTAATGGTGTAGGTATATTTTTTTTATCTGTGTAAGAAAAAAAACAAATAAATTTCTTAACAGTTAATGATTATTTTTTTCATAATTTTATAACAAATTTAAGAATGTTAATTTTTTTTAAAGACAATTGAATTCTTCAAATTAATTTGCTTTGTGATTTTTGATAGAAAAACATTTACAATAACAAATTATTAACAATTATTTCCTAAACATACTTAAAAATAAGAATCAATTATTCATAAATTTCATTCCAATGACGTCACAAGCTAAAAGTATTTTTAATTTATATTAAAAATGTCTCAGATTTTGAAAAATTTTACCTAAGACTCACCTTGAGAAGTTATTGAACACAGGTTCATTATTATGCTTAGAAGAGAACAGATGCACGTGTCCCGATTGATCTCCGAAGACGAATGCTTGGCTGGTACTGGATACGTCCATGACAGTGCATAGAGAGCCTTGGGTGTCAACCTGAAATGGCATTTCCAGGCGATTAGGATATGGGCATCCAAGTCACAAAGTATTCACTTCGATTTCGCTGGGTTCTTTACTTTAAAGCAATAGTTACACTATCTATGAACAAAAAAGGGTGCGTGTACTTATGTACGCGCGTAAGAAGTTATACTTCTTTGGCATTATTAAAAATAGTTTTTGATTGCATGCAAATAATTAATTACAATTAAATAATCAAAGACTGGAGAAGGAGTCATTATAGTCTATAAAGTTCAGTTTACATTTGAAAAATTAAATTAATAAATATTTATTAATATTATATTTATATTTATTATTATTTTCTAATATTTATTAGTATTGATTTAAATACTCAATTTAAATCACTTCTGATTATAATTCAGACGCACATATAAAATTTGCACTTGTATAATGAAAACACGTGTTTCAAATGTAGAAACCCAAAGCATGTGGATAAATGTTATAAATATAAATACACAGGCTGCCACTATAATATAGAAGAATATAACCAGCTAAATATGTGTTTATTCCGTTAATTATAACATATTAATATTAATTAAGAAGAAATATGTGTTTATTCTGTTATAATATAAGAAGCGCCTGAAAATATAGGTGGGTTGGTTATCTGTCCACTGACCAGGATTTCAGGACACGTTGATTAATAAATTCACGTTAACCATAGATAAATTAGGTATAATTTGACTCTGCGTGATAAAAATCTTACTTGAAAAACAGATTGCTTTCCGGATTCACTTTTATTGTTAACATTGAGCAATGCCACATGTCCAGCACTGGCCATTGCGAGCGCTCGACCGGAAACCGATGGCAGGAAGTGGAGTAATAAAGGCGGAGATGCGACCGGAAGTGACCACGCCCCACCGGCTTTTAACTGACGTACGTCCCACACTAAAACGTACTGTTCGGCTACGGCCATTGTGCTTCTGTAAACATTTTATTAAATTAATTTGTATCTAACTAGTATTCTAGTCAATATTTAAAAATAAAAGCAGCTTTATGACGGGGTTTCTAAATTCATCTAAAAGGTATGATCTCTGACATGGACTTTCCAAAACGAGCGTAACATATAAGGTCCTTATACGAATTGTGAAAACAATAAATACGCAGAGCTGTATCATAAACTACCCACAGATATGAAAAATATTACTTCTATCAATTCATTCAAATCGAAGCTAAGTGAATATGTTAGACAAAATTACTTTTAAATTCATTTCTTATAATTACTTTTAATTCATATTTCTTCGGTTACTTTTATTTTTAAGTTTATTGCATGTACGGCTATATTTTATTGTGATTATTTTAAGAACGACTACAATGTTATGTTAATCTAGAGTATTCTCATGTAAGTGACATATGTCTTTTTGAGAATTAAAGTCTTTAAACTTAATAAACATATTAAAACTTACGTTTGTGCGAATCCAGATGTGATAAGCAAGTTGCCCTGCATGTCTAAGTCAGACAGGCAGGCACTGTGCGCTTTGAACGTGTGTTCGGACACCACCGGACTTCTAATATCACGCATCGAGACGGTCCCATTCGCACTCCCACACGCAACTAGCGAACCACCCCCACTTCGTAACACCGCACAGCCATCTTCAGTTATCGGCTATAATTAAGAAAATTTTGTTTGTGGTAATTTATTAGTGTTAGGTCTGTATAACTGGGACTGAATTTAAAAACCATAATATTGATGTGCCTCCGGAAAACATACAGCATTGTATAATGAAGAAGCAATGTATACTTAGCCATGAAGTGCGATACATACCGAGTGAAATAGTTCCGCTTGGATAGAATAGATGGCGCTGTAATCGCCTCAACTTCATACTTATCTTAACCAGCTAGGACGGTGTCATTTCCACAGTCATAGCGTTGTGTACTTTCGCCGCGTGCGGTCGAAACCGAAACAACTCAATAACGACTTAAAACCTTATAGTCTTTCTTAGTGTTAATTATTAGCAAAACGCATTATTATACATCACAATTGCGTAATGGACTCACGATGCCGATAAGGCCGCCGCCGGGGCCGATCAGGCAAGTAGTCTAAAAAAGTGTCGAGCAAGGTCGCGAACAAGACAAAGAGGACTCCACGTGCACCAGCAGCGCGTCTGATAGCGACTCGGAGCGCGAGGGACCGCCACGAAAGAAAAGGAAACGAGTAGCACAGGTAACGGTCGATCCCATGATCGACGCGTTATATAATCAGGTGAGTTTCCTCACAAATTTTATAATGCATCAACGATATTATGTACAAAATGTCAACGCCAGTGCGTCCAATGACGAGGGTACCCACTGACCGACCAACTACTATAGCCATTTTTTATTAATCCGTCGACCCGAAAATCGAAATCTCTGGGCTTGGTCACAAATATTGATGATAAAATATAATAATATAATAATATATTAAGCTTTTAAAACTCCTATGTCAAAGGGAATTATTACAATCTGGATTACAAAAAATCATAAACTGGACTCGTAATAACCCAACGGAATTAAAACCCGCGATTAAATCTTTTCACAAAAATATCGTATATTGTTGGTAATGAATCACCTTCTTACAAATTGCATGAACAAACCCTGCAAATTGTATGCGGAAAACGAGCGGAATGTATAGAAACTAGGCGTAAAAGATTAATAAGTAAGATTTCGGACAAAAGTATTCTTGCCTAGTTTGGAAACCAGTCTCCCAATACCTTTTCAATTCAATTGTTATCTTATTGTTTTTGGGAGAAAATAAAAATTATTCTTATAAAATTATTCTTATTCAAACTGCGCTTAGTAATATACCTCCTAGCGAGGAATTTTTATTTGACAAAAGTAAGCTCGCGTTCCTAATACAATCCCTCGGTGGGCCGCAATTCTGGTTATCTCCGCCGCAACCTTCAAGAGTAAGAGCTTTTTAAACCTAGATACAAAGAATCGTAAGCGTCTACATCCAAATACAGACACCAGGCACAAAATGGAAAAAATAATTTTCGTAATACCCACCTAAAACAAGAAACGATGCGAACGTTTAACAGGAAAATCGATAGTCATAAACAACTTTAAAACTACCCGTTATCTAACAATGACGGAAAAAAATTACTATCCAACATAATTCAAGGATTCCGCATACCTCTGTACAAGAAACCGCTTTGTTAATGCCAATAAATCGAATAGTAAGTCAATACGCAACCGAACCGTCACCTACGACATCGCAGATAATCATAGAACTCCTGAATCAAGCAAGGTATCCTACAAACAGTTCTCAACAAAACCCCCAGTTTTATATCCAAAATGGTTCTTCGCAGGAAAAGCAACGGCACGATGCGTTCTGTTGTAGATTTGCGAGAACTAAACCGATTCGTAAAGACAAAACATTTTCGGTTGATCACCCACGGCTTAGTCCCAGACTTTCTTCAACTAGGGGACTGGATGATAAATAGATTTATCACAAGCCTATTTCCATCTACCGGCAGCGAGATCACACCGACCTTTCTTAAGGCTCAGCTAAAAAGGGCAGGTATACGAAAACATGACTTGCCTTCCTTTTGGGCTAGCGTCAGTACCACACCTTTTATCTGCAGTATCATGTTGGGTCGCGGAGACCTTACGTGCGAAGGGATGTCGAGTGCTAGTCTTCCTAGACGACTACCTTCTGGTCAACCAAGACCACTCCAAGTTAAATTCTCAGGCCGCGGAGGCCGTGAGACACTTGGAACACCCGCCAAGTTAGATTCTCAGGCCGCGGAGGCCGTGAGACACTTGGAACACCTAGGTTGGAAAATCAATTACCAAAAAATCCGTATTGGTACCAACCCAAAATTTAGAATACCTTGGAATTCGCTGGAATACTATGGTCAATGTGATGTCGCTACCCAAGGTAAAAATACAGCGCAAAAACCATAGTTATGCGTTGTATTCGCGAGTTACAAAGCTTTGCTAGGGCAAGTAAACTTCGCAAACTTTCAAACTAAAATCGTGCCCCGCGGGAGGCTTCACTGTCGCCAGGTACAGATCTTTCTGCGACAATTCAACAAGATCCGACCCCGTCGAGGTCAACTGCTGCCTCAGGGGCAGGAACTGATGTGGTGGCTCGGAGCTACTCATCAGACGACGCCTATACACAAAGAACCTGCAACCCACTTCCTAGCGACGGACGCCTCGGATTGGGGTTGGGGGGGGGTTCACATCTAGACGTAAACCTTTTCAGGAAAATGGTCATACCAATAGAAAACGTGGCACTGCAACAAAAAGGACTTATATGCAGTGATAGCCGCAATAAAAATAAATGTAAAAATATTACAAAGCACACACGTGTTAATACAATCGGACAAATAAAACTCTGATTGCATACATTCAAACAGAAGGAGGAACGAAATCGATAGGGTTACTTACACTAACCTTCAAACTATTGCACCTGACGGACAAATTCAACATAACTCTGTCGGTACATTACCTACCAGGGTGATCATAGCAGACAGATTATAAAGGGGAAAAAGGCTGCGTAGTGGCACCTTCCTCCTCTAGCATGGGTGTTTCCCCCTCCAAGTCTGTTACCCTGAGTTTTAGCACACCTAAACCGGGCGACGGGAACCTATCTGATAGTGGCTTCAGATTGGCCGCAAGGTTTCTGGCTGCAGGACCTGAAATCCAGGTCTCTAGATCACCCCCACGAAATTCAATACCTATCGCAGACACTCCTAGATACGACAATTGCACTGTCTCCTCCACAAATACAAGCATTGACCCTAAAAGTTTGGGAAATTGGGGGTGGGGTGCCCAAATAAAAGACTGGTCCACACTGGAAAAAGATTTACTTTTGAAGAGTTGGTCACTCCACCTGTCCACTTATTTACCCGCAATCAAAAGAGGGCTGTCATGGTGTGACAACTCTCAAGTGAACCCAAAATCCCCTCAAACAGCCGATATTGCAAAAAATTTAATATCACTTTTTCTAAAAGAAAATTTATTTATTTATTTATTTAATTATAAGTAATCTTACAGCTAACATACATAATATTACAAAACAAACACTTAGACAGTACAGAAAGCCAAAACAGGAATTTATCCTATCAACCATCCTTGTTCGCAAATCGGCAATTTTAACTTTTTGCGGTCCCCATGTAGAACAACAAACATTTTCAAATTTTATTATTAAACACATCCTCAGAGTATTAGGAATAGCTAAACCAAAAGTCGTGAAATCATCCGTCACGTGGGACCCGCGAATAGTACTAGACTGGCTTTCTTCCAACCCTCCTAGGGACACTTTATTCGATACGGCTCGCAGAACAGCCACAGTATTGCATTTAGCATTGGGCCGCAGGTTTCACTTTATTAGAAATTACTGACGAGCAATTCGTGGAAGATGGTGGTAACATTTATTTAACACCGGTATTCGAATCTAAGACAGACACTCAAGACGCCAGTCAACATGGAAACTTTCTAAACACCACGATAAAACATATGCCCTATCACTTTAGTGAGACTTCAGTTAGTCCTGACGACTCATTGGTCTAGTGGTTGGTGCCCTGACTGCGAATCCATGGGTCCCGGGTTCGGTTCCCGGCTGGGACGGGCATTGATGTGATGAGCATTTGGTGTTGTGCTTGGGTCTTGGGTGTTTAAATATGTAATTGTGTGTCTATCTTTCTGTAATATGTGTGTGTGTCCGTTGCCTGGTACCCATAACGCGGGCTTCACCAGCTTGGCATGGGACTGGGTCAATTGGTGTGAGCTGTCTTTAAAAAAAAAAAAAAAAAAAAATTGCTTTGAGTAACAGGTACAACAAGATCTCAAGTAAAAAATCTAAACAATATTTTTTTTATCCATTAACAGCAAAATAATTAGGTCGAAAATCAACCAATAGATGAAATTTTTTATTACACGGGGTAATTGGAAATCTTCAAATACATAGATTCTTTAATCATTACTGCCGCGAGATAGACTCTCGTAGAGAAAACTCATTACTCTTTCTTTAATACATTTGCACCATCGTAATTATAGAAATACCTTGTTGTTATGATAGGAAGTTTATATTATTATGTTAATTGTACATCTAAATCAGATGAGTATATAGTTACTAGTAACTGTAGTTATATTTATACCGTAACTAAGAATAATAATTGCTAAATACTTATGCTTTGATTAAGAATAATGGCAAGTAAATAAAATAGTTATATAAACAATAACGGCTTTAGCTAAAGCCGGGACCTTAATTCTTCATAATCATCATAGCGTTGTGTTTTATATTGTACTATATACATCCACCAGCAGATAACAAACACGTCTTCATTATACAATGCTGTATGTTTTCCGGAGGCACATCAATATGACGGTTTTACATAACAATAAAACCGATATTATGTGCCGAGAAGGAAAACATACAGCATTGTAGGAAGCTCTTCCTGGTGAAGACTCTATGACTGTGGAAATGACACCGTCCTAGCTGGTTAAGATAAGTATGAAGTTGAGGCGATTACAGCGCCATCTATTCTATCCAAGCGGAACTATTTCACTCGGTATGTATCGCACTTCATGGCTAAGTATACATTGCTTCTTCATTATACAATGCTGTATGTTTTCCTTCTCGGCACATAATATCGGTTTTATTGTTATGTAAAACCGTCATATTAACATTTTTAACCATTATAGAACAGATATAAAATCAAACTAAACATTCATAGTTTTAAGCTATTGCATAGATTTTATTGCAGGCTTTGTGCGCGGCGACCGAATCAAGAAATTCAAGACGTAATATAGGTGCGGACAATACGCGTTAGAGCGGGACAGAACGCATACTGCATCTCACATCGGTCTGGTGTGATCGGTGACGTAGCGCAGATGCGTTAGAGTGGGACAGAACGCATACAGCGTATTCACATCTCTCTGACGAGATCGGTGACGTAGCGTTAGAGTGAGACACACTATATACGTGTGGTTAGTCTGAGTCTGGTAGAGTGTTAGACTGAATTAATATCAAAGAAAAAAAATACTACATAAATAAAAAAATTCTATGCAAAAGCTTTACCGCGGCAGTCCCCGGGTGCCACACGTTGTTTTTTTACGTGTTAATTATCATACTTAATTACACAAATACAGATATATTATATTCCAATCTATATCAGTCTACGACGGAATTAAATTCATTCGACTATTCTGTGACCATTTTGTGTCTCCACACATGCCACTTGAGTGTTGTACAAAGTATTGTATAACAATTTAAGAGGGATGTTTTATATGAATTACTACCAATGAAACTTTATTTTTTACACTAACAGCCCATTTATGGCAGAAAGATATGCTACATTGTATGCACAAGTCAACTAAAGTTGTGTATAATAATGCTGTTATTTACATATATTAACAGTTTTAGAATAATTTGACAATAAATTATAACTAAAATTAAGAATGGCAAGATTCATGTTATTGATTAATTATGGTTATAATTTAAATCCTATCAACGCATTATGCCACATTTCAAAGAATAACAAATAGCTATTTATTTTTGGGCGAAATAATTTACTTGTATAATAAACATTCACCCAATAACTCACATTAGTTTTATATAAATGTTATAAATATACAAAACTTTGGTATTTGAAATCAAAACAATGATAAAATTGTTGGTAAAATCAGTGTTATAAACAACTTTAATGTGAGAATTTAATAAATAAAGTAACTTACAATAATAGATTCCTTCATATTTGTGACATCAAAATCAATAATTGTGTCCTGATGGCCGCCCATCAAAATATTTGTTGGACTCGATTGAAAAAGGCATTGCATCTCTTTCAAATTTTCTGATCTATAATAATTGGATATTTTAAATATAAAAAATGTCTATAATACTGAATGTTATAGTTTTAATAGAAAAAGGACACATATAGCTTTGCCATCTAACAGCTGTATCACAAAGGGCAAAGTTGTTTATGCAATTTGATTAGACTAGCTTCCATATAATCCAAGATGTATATGCTAGCAACATAATAATTTATTATATTTTATTCTATAATAAATATTTCCAAGATTTATCAATTTTAAGCCAGCAGTGCCGTACAGCACAATAAACGAATAAACCCAAAAAACTTTTCACATTTATATAATTAAAATAAGTATTCAATGTTTGTTTCAGGAATAGATTTATAAACTACAAATATTAAACATAGTATGGTATTTTGACACGATGCTGTGAGGCTCATACCATAATAAGCTTTGATAATAAAAAAACAAAACTGAATAAAGCAAAACTGTTTATTGTTTTAACTTACGTGTGTGTATGCTTCACAAGACCTCTTCGAATTTGATGCCTCAATTGTGTTTTTGACAAAATAAATAGTCCTTGATCAAGGGTGATGATATCACGTATTTCTTCCGTCATGTGAACCCTAAAAGCTGTGTATCTACTCATTTGTGGGCCATGGTATGAAGTAATATGTCCCTGGAAAGACAAATGGATCAATAGGCATTATATCTTGCATATTATCATTTAACTGATGATTTAAGTTTAAAATCAATAGGCAGTATATATTTATGTATCTGTTTCAGTGATTTCTTTTTAGTTACAGGTATATTATAGGTATAATAGGTAATCGGGCTTATGTTCCTTCTATATTAGGGCAATTATTGCTGTGTTCTTAAACCACATATAAATTAAATAAGTTAATACATATACAAAGCTATTACATATATTGATTTATTGTTCTTTTATAATGATATCATGACATATTACTGCAACCTAATGTTTTATTTTATAAGATAATGGTGCTGCATAGAATTGTATTGAGCCACAAATCTATAAATTAATCTCTTATTTAGTTTCAAAGTTGGATGTTAATAAAAATTTTATTTGAACCGCCTAAATAATTTTAATAGTATAATAAACTTACTCTTGTGTTTCCCACCCAAATTAACTCTTCAAATTTATCAAATGTTACAGCTGATATGCTTCCTTCTCCTCTATCATCAAGTACTGTGGACCTGACTTCATATTCAGCGTCTGGGTTTTGAACCATGTAAGGTTTATACTCCGCAATATATTGTTCTGTGATAAATTTGCAATAATATTAGCTATGATACATGTGAAATAATACTATAAAATATAAGATTAAGGAGAATGATTAAGGCTTACTGCCTTTTTTCC
This sequence comes from Pieris napi, assembly GCF_905475465.1. Taxonomy (NCBI): domain Eukaryota; kingdom Metazoa; phylum Arthropoda; class Insecta; order Lepidoptera; family Pieridae; genus Pieris; species Pieris napi. Next base: position 11,049,888 of record NC_062244.1, read on the forward strand.
CCTAAATATTTTTTTTACTATTTTAGTAAAGTTACTAATGTCTTATATTAATGATTTATTAAATATATTACATATGGTATAAATTTAAAACCATTACAAAGTGTCGGTTAAAAGGTTTGTAAGCAATCGTTTTGTTTACTAACACTTTTTGAAGAAAAATACCATGAAGGCGAAAGAGGTTTTTTAGGCATATTGCAATAATTAACATTAGAATCTAATACTTAAGTGATAGACGAACATTACTACTTATAAGAGAAAGCAAATAATTCTGCAATTTCAGACTTACCATTCATTTCTGCTGGCATACTTAAGTCGGAGTAATGGTATGCCATTTTTTTTAATTTCCCTGCTCCCAGGTACCTGACCTGTATATATTTTTAAATAAATTAAAGCTAATGCGATAACGGGCATGTGGTCTGGACGTAGTTTTTTTATGATCTTCAGAAAAAAATTAAAAACTGAAACATTATTAAACACAACAAACCAAAATCTGAATCGCATTCGCAATCAATTTTTTTGTTCTTGATGGGTCAACGACATTGCCAAATGCCACTTTATTTATGTTCGGAGCTGTCACTTTTGACATTGACAATTTATAAATAATACAGATTAAACAATAGCATAATTCTAGTTGGAAAAATTGCTGAATCGCTTGTAATAATTTTAGCCGAGATTTCGTAAAAAAAAATTATAGAAAAAAAATATGCCCAAGTCTTGGATCATAATAAAAATGGCATAAGAGAAAAAAAAATTAGGGAGACTGATGCTGTTTGATCTCAGTTTCAAGTTTATAGTAATAACTGATGCATCTTGCAATGATTAGATATCAGTGATGGCCCAATTTTAAGACTTATTTTAAATTGTTGGCGTTTCAAGACTTAAAACCCGAAACCCCCTGCTTAGACTTAAATTTTTTGTGTTATCACAGCAGGCATATAAATATTATGTCGTTTTAGGATTTTAATGCATAATGAAAGAAACAAATATAGTTACAAATATGAAATTCTGGGTTAAGACCCAAATCATAATATTTTATTTTTCATGTTACATAAATAAATAAGAGGCTTTGAAAATAGTATATTTCATTACAAGTGCGGAAAGCCTGTCATTGCAAAGAGTTTCGACAAATGTCTACCCGAGCCGAGGCGCAGCCGAAGGTGAGGGTTGACAGTCGGAACAAGTTGCAATGACGGTTCCGCACGTGTACTGAACGACTATTTTTAATACAGTTGCGAAAAAATTATGCAATTTAATAAAATAATAAAAAAACAATAAACTCAACTCACTAATCATTTATTTCTTATACAAATTATTGTTCACATATACATTGGTACAGTTTTTTATACTAACTGGAGAAGTTTTAGGTTGCATATTTATTTACTGTTTGAGACAAACTATTATTTATTTCGTATGATTTTTCATGTATATTTAATATATAATATAACAAACAACTAAACGCGCAAAGAACATTTTTGGAAAATGGCGCCAACCGTAAAAGAATATAAGCAGATTTTTTTTTTCTTCACCCATTCTGGGTAGGCAAAGGGAACTATACCCATACAGCCAAGTCTTCAGTACAATTTTTTATTGATATGAAATGAAATTTAAGGAGATGAAATGAAATCTAACCTAACTCATTGAATCAAATCATTAAATCTTATATTGAAACAAAGCAGTAGCTTCTTTTTAGAAATATTTGCATGAATCATAAAAGTAAAAACTTCGTGGTTGGTTTTTTCTTTTTAATAGACATTATTTTGACAGTTGGGAAAGAAAACGCACTAGTTCGGAAAAGGTAAAAAAAAAGCACGAGTGTGTAATAACCCACATCCCGAACGCTATACGTCCCTGCAATACGCCACTTTTTGAGCAACTGTATTAAAAAGTTTATTATTATACTGTTGCTGTAGGTAAAAAGTGCTGATAGTAGCTCTTAGTAAACTCTGTCATAAAATCTGGTGTAGCTTCAGGTAAAGAAGTTAATAATCTTGCTGGACTACCAGAATATCTTGCAAATGATGGTACTACAGTTTCAGCAGGCAATACAGAGTTGTCTTCAATCATGCAACAGTCTTTTAGAACACATCTCCGACCCTGGAAAATGTAATTTTATTAAATTATTAAATAATTTATAATTAAAATTTAAAACATAGTTATATCACATTGTTGTTTGTGTCCAAACTCCCTAAAAATAAAATGTTTTCTTTCTAACATAATACATATAGTATGGTTTTAAATAGTGAAATTACAAATGAAAACCTAAAGGATAATCAAAAATAATAATAAAATTTACTTACTATAACCACATTTTTACCGATGTAGACATAAGAACCAACAACAGCAGCATTGACAACTGTATTTTCACCAACAAAAACATGGTCACCCATTTGTAAAGGGAAGAAAGCTACTCTGAAATAAAATATGGTATATAAAATTTTTTAAACTAATTAAACAATTGTAATTTTTTGTAAATAAAAACATCAAAGTACCAATGAAACAAATTTATAATAAGTTACAGTACAAATTATTGTAGCAAGGTGTGGTTTAGACAAATAAGTGTATGACCTGTCTCTTTTCTAGCTGCTGCTATGTAAACAATACTTTATAAACGGTACATACAGAAATACAGCATTAAGACTTTGATTCATACAGTCCGAAGTAATATTTTAGTACTAACCCTTTACTGAATTTCTTAAATGGTGGCCGAAGAACAGAGCCCTTACTAATAATACAAAATCTTCCAGTTTTTACGTTTGCTAAATCACCACGTATTATTGCATCGCTTTGTACAATAACTTTTCCATGTAGGACAATATTTTGTGAGCCACAAAGAACAGTTTGACGACTTACTTTGTTTCCAGATGCCTGTAAAAGGATCATGTATAATTAACTGGAACAATTGCAACTACAAAATTAATTTTATACTACATTATGAACTAGTTATATTTTTTTTACTTACAGTTTCAACGTATTCAGATTTATTATAGTAAGTATCTTGCAGCTCCATATTTTATGTATGTACCATTAACAATGAAATGTGTTTATTAAATTTTTCTCCTGGGTATCCCGATATAAAAAACTGTAAATAAATATGAAATAAGTGTACTTAAATCAGAAAAACTGATAAGAATTACGAAGGAAAACTCTGTTTACAGTTTACACTTTACACTAAAGTACAGATGCACAGAATACTGATGAATCATAGATGATCACAAATGACTTATTAGTAAATGTCATATGAATAAAAAAATATATTTTACATATTACGAGAATTATTATAACACTTTATGACTTGTAATAACAAAACTTGTATTATATATTATAAAGCATAAGAAAAAATAATAAAAACATTTCGATATAGCCTTTAAGAACTAAAATGTAATCGTATAATTGTCGATGGGAGCTTAGGTCGGTATATATTAAAATAATTATTCTCCCTAGAACTAACTTCAAATATTCCTAAATATAGACAAAAAAAACCTTAATTTTCGAAGTGAAACTTTTTTATTGACGTTCAGGTAATTTTAACTATGAATGTAAAATACATTTAAATGTGTATTTAACACAATAGTTAATATTTATTAATGACCTAATATAATATGTATTAATATTTACATTTCTTAACGTTTCTTGGCATATATTTTTGTGCTTTTTCTCATTTTCTTTTCACACATAATTTTTGAGAAATGTCAACGTGAACGTATCAACGTTACCTAACTAGGTGACGTAGGTTTATCAGCAAAATATTGCAGCTTTTTATAGGCCAGCTCATGGTCGCACTTGGTCGAGTACTCGGTCGGTACTAATCATAATCTATGGTATACCTATATCAAAAGGTGATTTGTAGTCTGTAGATGATAGCGATTGGCGCCAAAAACGATTTGAGATGTAGAAGTAAAAATAACAGTCTTGCCTTTGAAAAATACTAACATATTTTTGTTACTAATTTTCACAACTACAGAAATTCAACTGTTATAAAAATGGATCGCTACATAACAAGAGAGAGAAAAATAAATCCAAACCAGCCAGGTTACATCAATTTTATATTAAAGTTATAATTATAATATATTATATCGACGTAGGAAAGCATATTTGCTGTAAGTAGACAAAATACCTAAAGTGACTTTTTACTGCCATTGGAATCAAATTGGAAAAAACCGCATCGAATGTTCCGGGTCCTGTGCCTCTACGATGAAAAAAAAATTACATACGCCGTTGAAAACGCCCGTACTTATATTTTTTTTAGCAAGATTAAATGCTGTATGTAGACCAAAATCCAGTCATTTTAGACAATTTGTACTTACAGCAAAAGAAAAACTGCATTTTTTTCTTTACAAATACTTACTTCTTCCCATTTAAAAACTTAACGCTACTTACAGCATTTCTGCGGCGTGTGATTTTTACATTCGTTTACTTACAGCAGTTTTTTTTTAACCATTTACGACATTTTATTTCAAGCAAACATTACATTACCAAATGACCCACTGCATTTCTAGATCTAATCATAATTATAAACTAATCTTACATCTTGAATTGCAATTGAAAGTACTCAAATACATAAATGTACTGCATACAGCATATTTACCGCCTGTAAATTGATAATATTTCCGCGCGTACATTTTTCTTCCTTAGTTACAGCGTTTTAAAGATTTGTGATTTAAAAAACTGTTTGCTGTAACTAGCCAAACACGTACTTATAGTAACTTTGGATAAAAAGTTTACATTGCAAATGGTGACTGGCAGTTAAATAAATATATGTTTCAAAAATGGTAGCAATATCATGGATAGGTTCGACACTATTAATTTTTTTCCGAAATTAATTTAGTTTTTTGGCTCTGGTGAACAATTGCAATATGTCTACTTACAGCAAATATGCATTCCTACGTCGATATGTATTATGTACCTATACAAAATATTATGTAGATAAATTAAGAATGAAATCAATACAATGATAATATTTTTATAGACTATATTATCAAGAAGCTCGTTGTGATCGTATTTATACACCTTATTCGTAAAAAAGAATGCTAAACTAATTTTTTTCAGCAATCTTAAAACTGTTATTTTTTTTTATGTAACAGGAGGCAAACGGGCACGGGGCTCAACTGATGCTAAGTGATACTGCCGCCCATGGACACTCACATTGCCAGAAGGCTCGCAAGTGCGTTGCCGGCCTTTTCCGGAAGTCCGGCAACGCACTTAAGTTAGCCTCTAAGAAACTTGGTGTGCTCTGCAAGACACACTGCGGGCCACCGCTTGTAAATCTATAAAGCGCAAATTCGGCCCCACATCGAATACTGTTCTCACCTCTGGGCGGGATCTCCCCAGTACCAGCTCCTTTCACTTGCCCGTATTCAACGAAGAGCGATTCGAATCGTCGACGACTAATTAGTCTAGTCGACAAGGTTAAAATGGTACAAAATAGGGTTACTGCTCTTAAAATTATGCGCGATAGCTCATTGGATCCGGAATGACGCCTAGAAAAATGTGCCAAAAGCGTGTATTAGCACATAAAAAATTGCAAAAGTTATAAACAATTTAAGATAAAAAAAATGGCATTTCGTTTTTTGCCAATATTTCATAAACTATTAATATTTAAGAAATTTCAAAAAAAGATTCTGAAAGAGGAGGAAATTTCCAATAGTTAGTGCAAAAATTGTGTTTCATGTTCACACGAAATGTATAAATATATCTACGATGCCAATATAGACGCTTGAAATCTCCGTTTCAGAGCATCTCACGGGAAATCAAATGATTGAGTTTTCACCAACTAGTGCAGGAAATAATATTACTATGTAAGTAGCTTCGCATTGAGGTAGATCCTATCTCGCGGGAGATTACCTAATAACTCGATTGTGTTTTTAAATGTGTAAAAATAAATTGTAAATAATTGTCTTATTTAAGACTAATAGAATGATCCAAGACCATTACTTTGATTGCGTACCCTTTGAAGTAGAGACTCATGGGCCGTAGGTTGCCAATTATAGATATGGGTTAATTCAAGGTTTTGCTAAATAGGCAACATCTAGACGGGCGTACCCTCCAATTGGTTGCAACTCCTAACTCCACTTAACATCAGGTGGGATCCGGCCAAACGTCTGTCTGGTTGGTATAAAACTTAAGTTTACACCTGGTAGAAAGTACCAGTGACCCTGGTCTTTTCCTCAACGTATAGGTATCGTAATATAGCTATAAAATGCTGCCAGCATTAAAGGTGCCACAGGAAACAAACTTGAGATTTATTTGAGTGTTTTGTGTATTTTTCAATATGATGTACAGCTTAGGTTGTTTTAAGTGAGTATAATTTTATATTTCTGCAATTATTAATAAATGCACAATTAAAATGTTAAGTTTTGTGATGTTTAATGAAGTAGATAATTATTGTTAAAAAAACATTGTTATCTTCTAATAGGCGAAGTATTTGCTTCGTTGATTTCTTTATGGACCAGCTACTTTGTGATTTGTTTGTTTGATTTTTGAGTTACAGGCCAAGTCTTACTTAGGATGTTTTTCTTTTTTATTGGTGTATGTAAACTGTGTACTAAAAATATAAATTAGTGATAGATGGTTGGGCTCCACTGAATCCATATGGGCTTCAAACGCATATAATACATTTTGAGAATCGTACCCTTAACCACTATGATAACATTACTTTATTTATTAAATTTATCTCTACTGTATCTTTACAAATGAATCTTTGAGTAATTACAGCCAAAAATAGACTTAATTGATTCCATACCCTGTAAATAATAATTTTTATTGTTAAATTCATATAAATCTCGTCATAGTTCAAGAGACCATTCAATTCAAAATAATCTAAGTTATTTAAAGGTTTTGAGTGCATTTGAAGTCGGTTCTATATTTTTAAGGATTTTTTTTAAACTAAAAGTACAGATAACACCAAAAAGCCAGTAACTCTTGGTAACCCTTGGTACCAGCCTAATAAACTAAACAGTTAAATAGAAATACAATTAATATAAAGAAACGAAAACATTACATAAAACAGAGAGAGACAAACAACGTTTTTACAAAGCCCATTTTAGGTATTTTAGTATAATATATAATCAATCAGATTTAGTAATGATTAAAGCAACTAATGTTCTGGCCTCGGTCTTAAAGTAGATCTTTAAAAGAAACAAACTATAGGACAACAACGTAAACGTACCTGATATTTGTTAATTAGTACGGAGCTTAAGTAGCTTACCGCGCAACACAATACGAAATATATTGCATAAATTGTTGTTCAGCTGTTTACTAGTGTTGGTGTTTAAATAGGAATCAACCAATTCCCGGATATCAGTACACTGGAGGCAATCATATGCAAACTATGGACAGTCCAGGGAACTGTGCATTTAATGTGAGTAATACTAGCAAATGTTGTCGAAAATTAAAATTTACTACTTATAAGTCAATAACCGTGTTATACTGAGAAATACATATTTAAAACTACTTTAAAAGATATAAACGCAAATATATATTAACAGATTTTCGAGTGCTTTTCTGTGCCGTAAGTGTATGTAAATAATGTATTCGTATTCTTAGCCCACAAATAATAGAGAAGGTATATGTACGTAGGTATATTCAGTATCTCCTTAGGTAGGTAAGCGATATTGTGTCGATATTAGTGTCTTAGGGTTAATTCACTTTCGAGACTTAAGCTAACATTAGCGTTTGGAAATTGCCGTTCATTTTGTGTTATCCACCCTATTGAAAAAGACTGTACGCTACTTAGTGATACGAAGGATAAACGTGTCATGCCATAGGCCATAATATGGCAAATTTATTTTATATACTTTTCGTTTCAGATGAATCAAAATCCAGGTGTTATTTCTGGAATAGATCCCAGATATCTAGCGTCTTATGCTAACAACAGCGGTACTAATATTACCTCGGGTATAAAATGAAATAATTTGTCTATATTGTTATTTATTTATTTACTAAAGATTTATACATAAAAATACATACTCTAAAAAAATTTATGTTATGTAAAAGTTTACCTTTTTTGAAAATAACTTTTGATTATTAATTAACATTAACTAAGAATGTTTTATATTAATTATAAAATTTGCCCAAGATGCCCAAGCTGCGATTATTTTAGTGCAAAGATAAATATTTTTAAAGCAGGCCTCTATGTACTACCAGAAATTATACTTATAATATTTTTTTAAAATGGTGAAATGGGTTGGATAGGCCTTATCGTACATACGTGGACCAAATCCAAGACGTACTAGAGAAGGGAAGTTATAATTCCCCATAACCTACGAGCTTGCATGGTGAATGTCATGAAAGTGAATGAGGCAAGAGAGCGGGCAAAAAAAATCTAGCAAGAAACGCTAAATTTTCAGTCATACAAACTTTATACATATACAGAATAATTGTTTCAAATGTCCTGAAACTACATTTAACGAATAACGTTCTACAATAGAAGCCTAAGTTTGTAATTGATATTTATGAAACAAAGTGTTAAATAATTCCAAAAATAAGTGTAAACTCCCGAAAAGTATGAATCATTCATTGATTTTTTTAAGCAACCTTAAGAAGGCTGTATCCTCATTGCCGGCAATGGAACCTGCCGTACACTCATTTGTCATATAATATTATTTAAATAGTAATAATTATTATTCGTTTATTTGAAAAGAAACTGGTACATTTAGATTGTTTGATTATAAAAAAACGGCAAATGTCTTATTAATTCATAATGTATAATTGTTGTCAAAACTTTTGGTCTAAATAATGTTACACACTATAAAGGCACTCAAAAAATTTAATCACTTTACTACTTAAGTTTCACTCACATATAATTTTTTAATGAAAATTGTAATCGTTTTATATTATTTTAGGAACATCAAAAGAAATGCAATTGCATTCGACAAATATACCAGTAAATGCATTTGGTGAATATCAAAATCGCAGTTTTATCGGCGCGCAAAAGATAGATAAACCTCTTCACAAGTCTGGTATGTAAAATTATATTAAGACTTTTTCGTTTAAAATTGAGGGTATTTCAAAATATTAATTATAGGGACGCGTTATCCAGAGTTGGCTAAGTATCAACCCAGGCCTCAACAGAAGGAAAACATATTTCCCAAAGAAAGCCTACCCCAGCATAAAATTAATATTGGTAAGATAATTACATTGTTCTTATTATAAAACTTGATTCACTAAACATTACAACATTCCTATGTTAGGCGATCAGAATCTTCCGAGGTACAAAAAAATAATGAGTAAAAATTAAAAACCTTCTAAAAGCTTTTTTTTTTTTAATTTTTTTTTAACCAGTGTTGACTAACTATAACTCCCTTATATAAAAACCAATACATTTTTGACATACTTGAGTTACTCTGTCTTTCTCATCACATCGTATCATTAAATACAAATATTTGATATCAATGTATTTTCATCTAGTATCGTTAATAAGCAAATAAAATTTCAAATAACATTATACAGATTTTTTCCGAATAAAACCTTTTTTCGTTTATTTAACCGTAAATAAACTTTATTTCTCAATTGGTTCAAATTTTAGAACCTGTCTGTTAAACAGTAATTATGTTAAATCTTTGAATACTCTTGAAGCTGTTGAACTGAACTTGAAACAAAACCCTCTTGTACTCAAAAGTTATTTTAAACCGACTTCAATGAGGAAATTATCAGTCATGAATGTTTGTAATGTGTGTATTGTTGCAATTAGGTCATATTTGAGTATGTATTTAGGCTTTCAAGTTTAACATTTCGTAAATGTATGTTTGTCCACAAAATTCTCGTGAAATAAATGTCATATCGGGATATTGCTTTCTGATTTAAATCTGGCATGATCCATCTTAGATAATGCATAAAAAATGGTATATACTACAAACTAATGAACAGATTTTGACTTCGCATTGCTGAAGGGGGACATGACGTATAATAAAGTTAGGTACTTAGTAGAGTTGGCAGGTTTTTAAAGGTGGTTTAATTTTTTTTTAAATTATTAAGTGATTAGTGCACATACAAAAAGTAATAAATTTATATATTATATGACGAAATTATTACATCAATCATAGGAGAAAAGCTAATTAATTTTAAATAGAGTATTTGTAATATTTAGTAAAATAATAATTAAAAATTGATAATGAAAACTAAAATATGGAAGAAACAATGTACTTTTTTGGAGTTTAGCTACCAGATGGGTCCTTAAGTCGATGAATCGAGCCTACTTCGATAAAATTTAGCAAAGAAATAAAAGTCTTCTCGTGTAAAATTGCGAGTTTTTCTATATTAAAATCGAAAAATGGCAACACATTTGCACTTAATCTTTTAATCCTCTTAACACATACCTAACGAGCTCATTACTCAACTTTTTTAAGTGAAGGGAATAAGTTACGACCTTTTACCGTGTCTGCAGAATATTATGAGAAATATTTGTTACTAATAACTGAGTTTTTTGAAACATTTGTTTATTTTTACTAAAACACTATGTCTACAATCTCTACCTACTAGGGCCTTTGGTCCAGTCAGAGATTGGAGTAATCCTTTAGATCGCAGGAACTAGGAAGAGAAGCACCTTTCGTTCTCCACATTTTTATTACTATGATTAAAACTTATATTTTGAAATTTTAACTTAATTAATATCAAGGTGTGATCTGCTTGTGTGGAAGGTTACTGAAGGTATCTCATACAGTAATTTAACTAAATTAAACCTATTTTAAACTCTCAACAGAAAAAAAACTATTATGATTGAATTAATTTATCTTTGTATATTATACCTATCCAGAAATGCGGCGGATACCAACATCACAAATACTACTATACGAGTATTTTTGTAACTTACACGGTGGCCTTAGTTATAATATATTTGAGCTATACTTGTATTTTCTGGACATTTAGATACTTTACTATATGGATTTATCTTATATTCAAAACTATACAATTCCAACAAAAGGTGCAGGTCAAACTAATAACTATTTTTAAATACATAGATAGGTATTTTGTAAGAAGTATTTTAAGTGACTCATGGTCATAGAGGCACAATGGAATAGCCATATTATCAAATAATTTCGTTATGTTATTCCTTCTTAATAACATGTAATTATAATTTCTGAGATTTAATGTGACTAGATTTTATCATAGACTATATAAAAATGATCGTTACAGTTGTTTGAAGGGAAAGGCAAAACCGTAACTCTAACTTTAATTTTGAATTACATTATAGTCAACACTAAAGCGCCAGAGCCTTCCACGTCCTCAGCAAGTTCGACGCAAATTCAAGTTCAAAGTAATTCTCGCTTTGAGTTACAAAAGGTAATATCAAGATTAATTAAAACCTTATTTATTGTAAGTATGTTTTTTACACAATACTAGCGGACCTGACGGACGTTGCCCTGAATGATATTTCAAGCTATTACGATATTAAACGCTGATGATGCTGATTTGTGAATGTAAGCCATCCAGGGCGAAACCCTAATGCATACAAAAAATTCATTCAAATCGGTCCAGCCGTTTAAGAGGAGTTCAGTGACATACACACGTACAGTAGAATTATATATATTTAAAGACTAGTTGGCCCGGCAAACACGACATTCGTTGACTAAATGTCGTGTTACAGATTAGTTTATTTATGATTTTATGAAAATAATACAATGGAAACAAAATACATATTGAGTTCACTTAGTAGTGAATAGTTCAATTTACAATACTCAACGTTAAAATTTTAATTGAGTTTTTGTATACAGAAAATATTTTATACAAATATTTAACAACCAATAACTATCAATTATTATTGTTTTTCTTTACTGACATTATACTACATTAATAAAATCTAAATGCGCCAGTACGAATATTGTGGATATATCTTGTCGATTCGAAACCTTTATTTTAAATTCGTTTATATTTTAATTATTATACTTCAATTTGACGAGAAATTTTGTTACACAGACTACCCATGAACATTTTGTATTGCGTTTTTCTTCCGCCAATTTTCCAATAGGTACTTTAATGGTTGCCTTTGGAGACGGAGACAAATACAACAAATGACCATGAAAATCGGTCCAGCCGATTTTATTTTAAAATTTATTTCCATAAATACGAAGGAAGATATATATACATATACATTTGTGCATCTGTATATTTCACATTTTTTTTTTTTATGTTCCACATTGGACAACTAACTTGGTTTTAATATGCCTTAGGAGTTATTTGTCGTTATTTGTGTGAAAATAGCTGTCAAATGTTAATAAAAAAATTAGCGCTCGTAGAAATTAACAGCCTGGCCACGGGACATTCGCCGACGCGATTATTCGCGCGGTGCGAACCGCGATGCGTCTAGCGACTGAAATAAACTCATAGCAATGTACTAATCAAGCCACGCGCAACGGCGACCAGCGATGCGACCTGCGAAATGTAGCGAGCGAATCGCGCGGGCGACTGACGTCGCGACGGGCGAGCGAAACAAATGCATGAATCAGTACGGTGCAAGCCACGGAGTCGAGCGGCAGTCGCGGCGAATAGAGAAGGGAATAAATAAGTTTAGTCGCGGTCGCGGCGAAAAATGAATACAGAGTTTTTTCTTACTGAAATACTGGCTAGACCAGCTATTTGGAAGTCTGGCCATCCACAGCATTAATTTAATATACCTTAATCTCAAAAACAATTTTTCAGTGGCACTTAAAATTCTATTTGCATTAACTTTTTTCTCCAATTCTGGTTGAATATTCATAAGAATATAATTGAAGGTTTCAATACTCATTCTGGTATACTCAAAAAAATAATTCTGGATATATTCTGAATTTCTCATACTTCTTGTGGAATTCTCCACAATTTCTCCAAATATTAGATCTTGCACCAAAAGCTATTACTTTCCAAACAATATCGAGATGATTTCGATAAAGACATTTCGCTGTCGAACTTCCTTACTGGTCGCGGCGGCAAACGTAACTGGTCCGTGGCCTGCAAACGGCCCCGCGCGAATGGTCGCCTCGCCTCCCGCATCGCAGTTCGCACCGCCGATCCCCGTGGCCAGGCCGTAAGACTCGTTTTATATAGGAAAAAAGTCTCACAAATACCTTTTGAACAAATTCAGCGAAAGGCTTGTCTAATTGTCAATCTCCAATGTATTACTAATCGGCTTGATTCTCTCTCTCTACGTAGAGACATTACCTCTCTATGCGTATTCTATAAAGTGTAATACGGTGAGTGTTCTGAATTGTTTTTGGGTTGATCCCTCACCAACATCACCTTGATGCTGGAAGTCTTTCACAGTCCGTTTCACAAGGATACAGATACAGTTTCTTTTGATAACTAGCGAACTGGGAAATCGACTTCCAGTACCTACCTTCCAGGTACCCCACCTACTTCCCTGATAGATGACAACCTCCTAATATTCACAGTTAGAGTGTACTCCTCGCTCAAAGGCCGGCAACGCACCCACTTAAAACAGGTGTCCATCGGCTGCAATGACTGCCCTTTTTGGGCGTCACGTAGGCTCATTTGCATTATATAAAAAAGTGCAGTCTATGCCTGTAGCTCTAGACAGAAGTTGAGTAGATGCTTCCAATGGGAAGTCACTCCACATGACAGCACCACAGAAAAAATTTGCTCATAGCCTTAGGGCTGATTGCAAATAAGTAATAACCGCAGAAAAAAAAGTCTATGCCTAGCACATGTCGATTTTTAGTTCTATATTTTCATTTAAAATCACATAGAACAATATGTTTTTCCATTTTTCCAGAACTGAGTATCGTACGAACCAGACTCATAAAGCTACTTTATTAAATCAGTCAACAAAAAATATTGCACCTTATGAACTATTTCATACATTTATCTTTATTTAATAGCCAATATAACAGGTGTGTTAATTCTAAGACCTTTCACGTAGGCAACCTAATTAGCTGCTTAACTTGCGTGAAATCTGTTTCAATTACGCTTTATGCGCCATAATTTAAATTTAATGAGGGCACATTGAAATCTTAATTAAATCTTTACGTTGTACGTGTACTACACCCATCTACTCAGAGTCAATCAGTTACAGTTAACGTTTACTTATGAAGCTAAAAATGTTTTATATGCCTTAAATTAGTCGCTAATTAATCATGCATTGAAATCCGTATAGACATAATTGGAATACTCTGGGTACAATTTAATCTTGTTATAATGAGTAGACCATTCTAATGCTAGTGAATGCTATACAGCAATAAGCAAATTAAATTTGAATATCCTAGAACGTTCCACGAAAATGTAATAACAATTTATGTGATCTAATGAAAATCTATGAGGTGCAGCAGTGTTGGCCTAGTGGCTTCAGTGTGCGGCTCCCATCCGTGAGGCCGTAGGTTCGATCCCCGGCTGAACGCCTATGGACTTTATTTCTATGTGCGCCTTTAACATTCGCTTGAACGGTGAAGCACTTACTTACCAATTAGATTGACAAATGATCAGGAAACAGATACAATAATGAGGCCCAGATCTGAAAAGTTGGTAGCGCCGCTGATTTAATGGGAAGAGTAATTTATTTATATCGTAATCCTACACCTAACATATATTATATTTAATAAAGGCTATTATACTAAATATTTAGCCAAGACGGAATACTTAATATAAACAAAAAGGTTCAATATTCTAGAAGGAAAAAAACTATTCAAACAAAAAATATTCAATGCAATTAAACTAAGTAATACCTAATTCGGCAGTGTTGTGTGACAGTGTAAACATACGTACTCTGTATGTACGTGAGGGTGTATATGTGGGGTGTTCTTAAGGTGCAGGCGATTTTTCAATAACGATGTAATAATGGTGATAATAATATAACTTAAATATTTTGCATTATAGAGGTTGTTGAAATCCACTTAAATTATAGTTCAATGGTTAAGCGCGGCCTTAGATTTGTTCATTAATTGTTAATCTTTGACCTGAGTAATACAGAAAGTCTATGCATTTTCCTTTGTTGAAAGTACTTCACTTCAAATAAAGGGACTTCATTGGAGTCAGTCAGCTCCGATGCAATATCCGGTCGAGTGCCGTTTTGTCTTTAACGTCGATTATCGATCATTGTTTTCACAATAGAGTCTGAAATTCTCAAGTATCTGAATACCTGAATAGTCTATAGGAAATTATATTTTCTCATTATTATAATCAGTTGAATAATTTATCTACAACTGAAATATTTATCAAAACAAGAATAGCATTGATTTTTGAAAAGGTAAGCTGCTTATACTGTTAGTGAATGGTTTCAGTTACAATTGTGTCTGATAAATTAAAATGAGCAAAGCAAAGCTTGGACCCATTCATAACAATTATTGGTAAGTATTTAAAGAAATAAAAGATTCAGATAAATTAATTAATTTAAAGCCGCGCAAAAAGGCCACTTATAACAAAAAAAGTGCGTGCGTACAAAGTACACATGTCAGGAGTGAAACTAATTTTTACGTCTTGTTCATATAATAGTTTTACAAATCTAAAACTTTAGATTTCCGAGACTTAGAGGGAGGGAAAAAGGAATATGTTAGGAATTTAAATGTCATTAAATTATAAAGTGTCGAAAACTAATACAAATTATAAATTTAATTGTAATTATTAAAACGTTTGAATACGTGGCATTTTAATTTACAATTTGTCATTTGAGATTTCAATATATTATGTTGCGTAAATATAAAATACTAATATTTCATAAATTCTCTTTACGAAATTTTATATTTAAAAATAGAATTTCTATAACGTAATTTGCCTTTCTCTACTCTCTCTCAATCGATCTCAATCGCTATCTCCCTTTTCTTAAAACGCTGCACATCTTCGTGACGCTAATATTATTATTAGTTTTACAACGTTTAAACATAATGGTCTTAAAATGAGAAACTGATGACGTATCGTGTCTATGATAGCAATGGTTGTGAACAAATTCGTCTTCTTACTTTACAAGATTACATAAGCTTTTAACAAATAATTATGTAATATAAATGTATATATTGTAATTGTTTCAAATGCATTCCAATTAATTTTCGTAATTAGAGGCCTGTAATTAGGACTAACGTCGCGTCCATTGTTTTCCCGTTTCCCGCAACTGTACAAATTTCATGAGCGTATCATTATTTATTTGGGGATAAAGGGATTATCAATATATTGCAAAACTAAATTGTAATATTAAACAATTTAAATGAAAGATTTTATTAAAAACGGGATAAGTCAAAAATAATGTAGATAACAATGAAATTGTTCCAGCGTTAGAACGCAATAACATCATATGTACGAGTACATAATACTTGCAATTAATTATGTACTACCAAATTGCATACTACAATAAGATTACGTTAATTAATAGAGACTTCAAGGAAGAACTTTCTGCTCAAAATAGGTCGTTCCTAACTGGGTGGTCCAGTCATTATATTTATTGTGTAATCTGGTATTACACAAATATATATAATTGTTATTCGTTAGCATTCCTATTACTCATTTATTGCATCCACTAATTATTGCAAAGACTCCTTCTAGTGAAACCCAATAGCGTTCAGGTAATCCAATCTCTCTAAACATCTGATCTCGTAGCGCTCTGTTTGTCAACTAAGATATCTTGCTAAACCTTTACCTATTTTTTATATGTTACTTCATATATATTAGGTTTGTTGGCAGCTGAAAATTTAGTTATTATAAATGTATTCACTAAAATACTCTAATAAAAGAGTTATGTGGTATTAAAAAATCGATAATGGTTAAGATATTTTTCAAGCTGTTATCGCTTTGCTGTTTTTCTTGTTGTGATTTATATTTGTATGAATCAAAAACGAAACAATTATTATATTGTGGACAGTAGCCTATTATTTCTGATATTTTAGAAGATCAGAGGGAGATATAAGATTATAGAAAATATACATATATATAAATAAAAATGTATCGTAAAATAGGTTGATAAGCTCAAAACTCGTTGACAACAGGAGCGATTGGAGTAATTTTCGTTTTATTAATTTCTTGAACTCTGCGAAATATTTAAAACTATAAAAACATTGTTTTATTTAGAACTCAGGTTTTATTTCGGAATAGCGAACAGTGTCTATGGGATAGCAAAGCATATATGTTGGTATGTAGCTACTAAAAAAAAAATATATTAAGGCGAACCAAAGTTCTAATACGAACTAACGTACTCGTATAAGTTTAAAAATTCTTGTGATAACTTCCACGATCTTTTTGTT
This sequence comes from Pieris napi, assembly GCF_905475465.1. NCBI lineage: Eukaryota > Metazoa > Arthropoda > Insecta > Lepidoptera > Pieridae > Pieris > Pieris napi. The sequence continues at coordinate 11,067,038 of NC_062244.1, forward strand.
GCTGGAACTAGATAACTAACTGAATATTTTGTTTCTGATAGAAACGTACTTTGTCTTTATATCTTTTAGATATCGGATCTACCATTATTACTTACAGGAACTTTATAAACAAGGCCCAAGGATATTTTCCGGTCCTCTCGAAATGGTTCTGAAATGGCATAAAAGTTTACAAGACATAGGAGTTGTAATCCTTTATGAAATCGTAGGTATGTATCCTATTATTATTATTTTTTTTAAAGACAATTCACACCAATTGACCTAATCCCATGCTAAGCTGGTGAAGCTTGTGTTATGGGTACTAGGCAACGGATATACATACATATTATAGATAGACAGACATATAAATACATATTTAAACACTCAAGACCTAAGCACAACACCAAATGCTCATCACATCGATGTTCGTCTCAGCCGGGGATCGAACCTGGGACCCATGGTTTCGCAGTCAGGGGTACTAACCACTAGACCAATGAGTCGTCAAAATGTCATGTATCTTATAAGATACATGGTTAAGATACTTTTTAAGGAGTTATCGCTTTGCCGTTTTTCTGGTAGTAATTTAGATTAGTATGAATTTTTTATTGAATTAAAAACGAAACAAATTTCGATAGCCCATATATTTTCTGATCTTTTTGTCAGATGAGTTGAGAGATATAAGATCCATATAGAAAAATATACAGGCTTCAAGCAATTTATAGGAAACTTACAACTATATAAATTAAAATGTATCTTAAAATATGTTTTATAAAACTTTTTATTGATTCATTGAAAGTATAAACAATGAAAAATTTAGTTTTATTTAGTACTTAGGTTTCATTCCGAATAGTTTATTTAAATTCTTGCTACCCCTTACGGTAGCAAGAATTTAAATAAACGTTTCGATTTAACAAAAACTATCCCGTTTGTAGTAAATTAAAGCCATTCACAGTCTAGAAACGAACATTTTCTACCATCTTAAGTTAGTAAATTTCCACCATACAATGTTTTCGATTTAATACAACTTAGAAGGTTCGAGAAAAGCCTATTCTAAAAGTCTGGTAACTGAAATTCAATTCAACATCAAATGATATTTGCTTATTTTATAAAAATTCTGTAACTGAGTGTAATTGAATTTCTCAGCCAAGTGTGTGAATGTGAGAGCTGGCGAGTCGTGTGCCAAGAATTTAGTTTTGAGAGATGAAAATGGTCCGGCGATGCAGGTCGTCTATTATGAGATAGACTTTCTTATGCCTGAGATTAAGCCGCCTTGTACTGTTCGGTAAATAGAATTTATATTTTATTAAATTTTTAATTAATATAGGTTATTACAACTTGCTATAATATTACCTATTTATAGCATATTTTCTCAGTTACTACGGCTACACCGTCGTCTTTTTTTATCACAGCGCAATCACAATTTGACAGAAAGAGACAAAGGAGTACTTTAGTTATATTGTCCCTTTATCTTCTTTATCTTTTAACCACGTGGTTATTCAATTAAAATAAAATATCGCAATAGAGCGAGGAAATGCTGCCAGCGTTAAAGGTACTGCCACAGGGACCAAACTTTTTAAATGTGTTACTTTTCTTTTTATTAATTTTTATTATATATGTACGTTAAGAAAATTGTAAATTCTGTATATTTGATTGTTTTATTTACTAATAAACAATTTAAAGAAGTAAAAATTAAAAAACAAAATTGAAATAAAATTTTCCTTGTTCGCAAAATGGTAATATTCAACTTGGAAAGCACTGAACCAAACAGACATAAAAAGGTACACTAAAATGCTGACAGAATTTAGATTTTCGTCCATCAGCATTTAAAATTGCCAATTTCCATACGAAACAGTTTTTAAATTTGGCAAAGCATTTGGTTTGTGAAATTGGCATGTTTCAGCAAATTCACCTCATAACTGTTTTCGCTCGCTGTAAATTGCATACAGACTGCAATTTGTAATAAATTAAGAAACCCTATTATCCATTTTCAAGTCAGTTTAACTGCTGCTTTAACTAAAGACCATCTCTCCATAGCTTGAATACATTTTGTGTTTTTATATTGTATTGAATGCAGTGTACTTGAACGTCATAGCTAATAGGTAGATATATTGTTTTAGTTATAATTATTACATTCACACACCAAATCACTTTCTGGATATTTTTAGCTAATATCAAAGGATTGAAATTTCCTAAAAGTATTGAGATATTCAGTGTGCTTAATAATAATGTTAGTGCGCTTAAAAAGCTGTGCATTAAAACATTTTAAATGTTTCCCATTCCATTATACGCAGCACGGTGAAAGCCTGTTAAAACGCAAGAAGACTTCGGCGATTTATATATTTTCGAACAAAAAAATATTTTAAAATCAACTTATTATTGATATATATCTATATATTGATATCTCTTATTATATTTCCAATACACAAATATACAGTTAGTTCTTAACCTACATAGTAATAATAATAAAAATTAATAAACAGAAAATTAAAACAGATTTAAAAAGTTTGGTCCCCATGGCAGTATTTCCTCGCTGTATTGTGATGCTAGTTCTTTGAACGAGGAAAGCAACTGCTCTGGGGTCTACCAGGCGGCAACATAAATCTTTAAATAATATTTGTGTATATGGACTCTGATACTAAAGAAAAGCTCGATTTTCAGAGTAATTGGTCGAATGTTAGCTGGCACAAATCGTCTGCAAGCGTACAGCGTGCGACTGGCGACAAGTGATGATGTTGCGACCATGTCGCGTCGCACCGCAATCGCAGCGCACCACGTTTCTAAGCTTTGCGAGGAATACGGATTGAAAAATTAAAAATATTCTTAATGTTTCTTTTAATATTCTAAATAAAACAATTTGTTTTTTATTCATTTAAATAAATATTAATACGAAGTTTTAATTATTATGAAACTTTTCATAGCGACATCGTTTTACGAATAAAGCAAAAAATAAATAAAACTAGAAGATCAAAATTTGGCGAGGAGAAGATTCACATGAACAACTGACTCCGTGGCTTAGTGATTAATGCACACAGTGTTGCTATTTCTATGAAATGTTACTAATTACGTTATGGTAGGTACAAAACGTTAAAAAAATATGTATCAATGAAACTAAGATAAAACTGAGTCCCGTACCCCCCCATCCAAGTATCTTACTGGACTGTGTGTGTTAATAAATAAGGAAATAACCTATTTAATGAAAGTTTTAAATAAGGTAATAATCTAAGATACCTTATTAGACCTTACTGACATTAGACCTTATTTAAAACTAACTGTATCTACCCAGTTAAGACGTCCAGCAGAAGTAACAACTCCAGACAGCTGTATTTGGTGCCTTTTATAGACACAATTTATGCCTCTTTAGCTCGCTAGTGAATGCAAGATAGAAATAAAATGTTTTCCCTAAAAGTATATAAGTTTTTTAAATATAATTTTGTCTGATACAATTTATGTTGAAAGCTGGTGGACCTTTAAGCAAATAATGCACCCCCGAGTATAGTTACGCTAACAAGGCAACGGATTGGCACCTGAGCCTGTTTGAATTGTTCCCCATTGTCGCTCTTATGTTTCACTTCTTCGCAAAACCATACAGAGATAGATAATAAGGCTTTGGACTTGATCTTTTTAAATGTTGAATTGTCCCTAGTTTATATAAGAAGAACATTCCAATAGGTATTCAGTGTTAATGCGAAGTAAGCATCTTAACTATTAATTACTAAAGATGTCATGTGGAACATGGTGTAGGTTGCAGCTCCTTTCAAACATTGTGTGAAACAAAAACCTTGGCGATTATAAAGAGTGGCGGAGAGTTTATTGCCAGTTCTTTTCCGTTCTACGCTTTTGATTTTGGAATTGGCAATAAATGTAAAAGAAGCATTTAATATGTATTTCTTTTTGATGTTCATAAGTGTACTTTGTGTTACCTAAATTATTAAATGATTTTGATTTGATTTGAATTGAGAGATTGATGAACCTATGGGGCATGGGGCATATACACTTTTGAATTTGTTTTCCGAACAAGACATTGTACTTAATTTCATTAAATACACTAACTCTCTGCGAATTAAACAATATTTTGGACTTCTGGGTACAACCACACAACAAGGTCTGGACCTCAGATTTCTGTATCTGTTTCATGATCATATATTTCTCTTAAAAGGCAAGTAGGTGATTAGTGCCACACACGCCGTCTTTAGTCGGGTCTAAGGTATGCCAGTTCTCTCGCGATATTTTCCTTCTCGTACGTAATATTGACATGTATTTAAATTTGTTAAAATACTTTTAATATTGTAAAAACAAATTCATTGTAATTATTTTATGAAGGCGTACCTCGCCTCACGCATACAGATAATATACAACTTTAAATACAGTTATATAATCATAAAATGTCTTTGGGTAATATAAAAATGAATCTGTTTATAACAGTAATAATTTATATTAGTGACTATAAAGCTAGGCCTGAATTTGTGAATTCATACATTTTACGATCTTAGTGGCAGTAAAGACAAAGCCCACAGGTGGAGATACCGTTAAACAATAGAAATTCAAATGAGATAGGGGACATTTTAATATCCACCATACAGGGATAAGAATTATCATTCATATGTTCTTGAATTTCCTACATTCCTTATTGGAATACGAGTAAAAGCACTTACATAGATTTATGTTATGCAAACTTTACGGATAGAATACAGGTCAAATGTCAACGATTAAATAACATCCAACAAATTATGCGATATTTTCTAGTAATATTTATTTATTTATTTACAAAACACAAACATTACACAATTAAAATAATTAAATTAAAAGCAGGGTAACTGGTGGCCTTATCCCTTTGTGCTTAACTACAAAAGATATACAATTTCATAAAGAATGGAACAAAACATAGTAATTAAAACATATGCAGATAAGGACAATGAAAAAAGGACACATGAATCGCGATAATTTCAATTAGATCAGTTAGTAAGAAAGTTAGGGATACCATGTGGACAGGCAGGGCAGGATTTAGAGGTCTGGAGGCCTCGGAGCAACAACGGAGTGGAGGCCCGCTGGACCCAAATGATTTTCCAAATTAATTGAAAAGTAAATTATTGATTGAAAAACAGTCGAAATTTTCAATAAATAATTTATTGTGAAACCAATGAGGTTCTTTTAGTATTTAACAAACATATAAAATTATATCAATTACTAGTGTTTACTATTTGGAATTTAATACATTTTTTTTTCGAAGTCTCTATCGTGGGGCCCCCGGGGGCCAACTCTTAATTTAACTTAATATAGAAATGTTGCTGCTTAAATTTTTTTTTTTTTTTTTTATAGAACGGGGGGCAAACGGGCAGGAGGCTCACCTGATGTAAAGTGATACCGCCGCCCATGGACACTCTCAATGCCAGAGGGCTCGCGAGTGCGTTGCCGGCCTTTTAAGAATTGGTACGCTCTTTTCTTGAAGGACCCTAAGTCGAATTGGTTCGGAAATACTTCAGTGGGCAGCTGGTTCCACATAGTGGTGGTGCGCGGCAAAAACTGCCTTGAAAAACGCTCAGTTGTGGAACGGCGGACGTCGAGGTGATACGGGTGGAATTTCGTATTCTGCCTCGACGTCCGATGATGAAACTCAGCTGCAGGTATTAATCCGAACAACTCCTCTGAACACTCTCCATGGTAAATGCGGTAGAAGATACAGAGTGACCCCACATCTCTACGCAACGCCAAAGGATCAAGCCGATCGGAGAGGGATTGGTCGTCGACGATTCGAACCGCTCTGCGTTGTATACGGTCAAGTGGAAGGAGCTGGTACTGGGGAGCCCCCGCCCAGAGGTGAGAGCAGTACTCCATGTGGGGCCGAATTTGCGCTTTATATAGTTGCATGCGGTGGCCCGGAGTGAAGTACCGCCTCGCCTTGCTGAGCACACCAAGCTTTTTGGAGGCTAATTTAGCCTTTCCCTCCAAGTGACCGCGAAACTGAACGTCGTTCGATATGTCAACGCCAAGTATTCCAATGCTGGCTGTGGCTTTAAGAAGAGTGTTTTCGAAAAGAGGAGTAGCGACAAAGGGTATTTTTTTTTAGCGGAAAACGCGCAAACTTGTGTCTTCTTGGGGTTAAATTGGACTAGGTTTTGTCTGCCCCAGTCTGAGACTCCACGTAGTAGAGTTTCGACTTCAGACACAAGTTTGTTCCGGTACTCATCAACAACTGCCCGAGAAATACCTGCCCGGCCAGTGTAAAGAGTATCCCCAGTGCTGTCATCCGCATAGCAATGAATGTTGCTAAGTTGCAACATATCATTGATATGCAGAAGAAATAGGGTCGGGGATAGAACACAGCCTTGTGGGACCCCAGCGTTTACGGGTTTAAGGTCGGAACATGCTCCGTCGATGACGACCTTGATGCTCCGATCGGCCAGAAAGCTGGAGATCCAATCGCATAATTTCTCGGGAAGCCCATAGGCTGGAAGCTTCGAGAGCAGTGCTCTATGCCACACCCGATCGAAGGCTTTCGCTATGTCCAAACTTACCGCCAGCGCCTCCCCCTTGGACTCAATTGGCTCTGCCCACCTATGGGTAAGGTATACAAGGAGGTCACCAGCTGAGCGACCACGACGAAAGCCGTACTGAGAATCGCTAATCAACTGGTGGCCCTCTAGATACCTCAAGAGCTGGCTATTAATAATGGTTTCCATTATTTTGGAGAACAAGGAGGTTATAGCTATTGGGCGATAGTTGGACGGATCAGAGCGATCGCCTTTTTTTGGGATCGGATGTATCGAAGCGGTCTTCCAGCACTTCGGGACAGTGCCGAGCGAGTACAGGTACCGGAAAAGGCGCGTTAAGACCGGAGCCAACTCAGGAGCACAAGTACGCAGCACAATTGGGGGGATACCATCCGGCCCGCTCGACTTATGAATGTCCAAGGAAGAAAGTGCTTTGCGGACAGCACGTTGCTGGAATGTGATTTCCGGCATCGAAGAATCACACCGCGAAATGGTCGGTGGTGATCTCCCTCGGTCATCCAAAGTCGAGTTGGACGCGAAGAGACAGCCCAAAAGGTCGGCCTTCTCCTTCGCAGTATGGGCTAGAGAGTCATCCTCCCTGTGCAGTGGCGGAATGGCGGGCTGACAGAAATTCCCTTGGACAGCTTTGGCGAGAGACCAGAAGGCACGTGTCCCTGAAGGGAGTTGGGCCAATCTCTCGCCAAATCCGGCAATGTGCTCTGACTTTGCCTTAGTGATTTCCCGTTTGAAGGACCTGGAGGCTGAGTTATATGCTGTTTTAAGTTCGCTGGTATTGGCATCACGAGATTTCGCCGCTTCCGCCCATGCCTTAAAGCATTCTCGCTTTCGACGCGAGGCCGCCTTGCAAGAACGTTTAAACCAGGGCTGAGACTTGCCACCGATCGGCACCGCAGAAAATGGAATAAAGAGTTCCATGCCCTGCAGAACCACTTCGGTGACAGAGGTGGCGACGGAATCTGGAGCTTCCGGCGAAAAGCACATAGGCCCCCAAGGGAAGGACGCAAAGAAAGACCGCATCCCATCCCAATCTGCTGACTTATAGTGCCAAATACGGCGACAACCCATAAAGCGGGGCCGTGAAGGGCGCGTAGAAGGCACAGTACTCCGGACCACACAATGATCTGATGAACCTAATGGCGGGTCAACAGAGACTTGATAGTTCTCCGGATGTGAAGTCAGCAGAAGGTCCAACAAAGAGGGTTTATGACCATCCACATCTGGTATTCGCGTAATCGCAGGGACCATTTGTGTCAGGTCGTAGGCTAAAGCAAAGTCGTGAAAGGATCTTCCCGCGTGATCGGTGGTTTCAGAGCCGAGCCAATCGGCATGGTGGGCGTTAAAATCGCCAAGTATCACGATTTCAGCGGTAGGAACCCTTTCGAGCAGGGAATCTGTAGCCATTTGGATGTGCTCAATGAGTCGGTCAGTTTCGGTATTTCCGCTATGGGACCTATACAGGCATGCGTAGAATCGCGGATGGTCATCGCAGTCTACGCGCAGCCAGAGGTTAGATAGGTCCCTTCCTTCAAGCGTCCCGAGGCGACGAGAACAGATATCCTCTCTGACGTACACGCAAACTCCAGCCCGCGGCACAAATGAATGTTCCAATTTGTACCCCGGGTAGGAGAGGTAGGAAGTATCAGCCGGGGGGGATATCTGAGTCTCGGTAAGAAAGAGCAAGGCCGGCTTCGCAGTCTCTAAATGGTAGTGGACTGCGTTGATGTTGGAATTGAGCCCCCTAACATTTGTGAAGTCCACGGCGAGCGTGGACGGGGGTGCCTTTGTTGAATTGCTCCGTTTGCCCCGAGAACGATAACTGTTTTTGTTTTTGAGCGCAGAGTTGCCCCCCCCAGAATACGAAGGGCAGCCTGTGCGTCCACCACCGGGTGCTGAGTGTCCCGGTGTTGGACGCCCAGAGGGGGATTCTCCACCGCGAGCGCGTGTGGTACCCCCCTGGGGTAGATTCTCTTTTTTCTGCGCCTTCATATTTCATATGGGGGGGGGGGGGATGGGCTCCGGGAGTCTCTCTCACCGCACGAAACGCGAGTACAATAGGGCGAACCTATTGCATCACTTCACGCCGGTTTTCTAAGAGACAGTGGTACTGCCCCGGTCGTGCCTGCCCATTTGGCTGAAGCCCGAAGGCAACAGCATGGCACTCCCACTAAAATTAAACTTAAATATTTAATCTAAGATGACTATGAAGTCAAATGCCATATCTTTCAAGTCATATTTAAAGCTGTAGTTATTCAAATTTGAACACTGAGATTAGGATTTAATATAATATATAATAGAAGCTTTTTTTTATCATCATATAATCAAGCAATGCAGGACCACAACAAGAATAACATAGATTTCCAAAAAACATTATTCTTTATTTATCCGCTTAGTTGAGGTCTCGTTCACTTTAATGAATATAGTATTAGTGGGTGAGACATAATCTATGACAAATTTAAACCTATAATATTAAACTTTATAGTTGTTTTCACACTTCTGTCTAAGACCGACTAAGTCTATCGTCCAACGTTAATTTGAAAGTTTACAAACTTTATAAAGAAGTCAATCTAAGTTTAGAGATTGTTCGAGGTGAAAATATTAAACAAAATTCATTTTCTCTACTTAATGGAATTAATATTTAGAAGCCCTTTCTAGCCTTTTAAATTAGTACATAATTTGATATTTATAATAATGCTAAAGCTATATATTTGTATCTTAAAGTATCTTTAAAATGCTAGATCAATGATTAAAGAATTCTATAAAAAACAAATGAAGGAGTTAAAATCACGGTTGTTATTCATATTAATAAATCTCCAAATCTCATCTCATCTAAAATAATTCTAGACCTTGTCTCAAATACAAATTCTTAGTTAACAAATCCGTCTACAAGAAAATTCTTAAAACACAATAAGTCTTTCATAGAATAAAATAAGACCTGCTATTCTGAAGTATTATTTCAAACACAAAAGAAGCCTTCAATAATAGCGGACATTTTCTTATTCTTAAGTGACATATTGCATCTACAAATTTTCCTGGAATTTTCCTCTTAGTTGAAATTCAGTGAAATCCAAGCGTAACAGAGGTAGTGTTCTTTAGTGGCGAATGCGGGAAAATTGTGCTCTTTTCACGGTCGAACGTTTCCCTGGTTATATTTTCTTGTTATGTAAAATGTGAGACTTTACTTTTATTGTTTGTTTTGTAGGGATTATATGATATAAAACCCTTGCAGGAAATGTTAATTGAATTGATTTTTTATCTATGTAGAGTAACACAGTTTTTTTTAAACAAGAAGTATATTATTATCTACTTTTCTCCAGTGGCGTCTCGAAAAAAAAATTGCCAACATTTGAAACCAGGCTAGCGCAGTTTAAAATGTTGTCATTGGAGAATCGTGATTGATCCCCCGAACCTTTTAACTAAATTTAAATTTCCTTTACCCTCTTAATACACCAGATTGTGTATTTTTATCTTTTCGTGTATTTTATGTTAAATATTTTATTCTTCTTGAACCAGATTATCAGTGTTGGCAAGCTTTTATAAATAAATAAATCTCTATATTTATCTTTTTATGTATACAGTATATATTAACTATACTGCTATTAATGCAGTCATGATCACGTGACTTAATCAAGTTAGCGTTGACAACTACCAAAGTGTCCCTAGTCTCTCGGCACTTCGATATATTCGCAATTAGTTACCACTTATTTGTTTTAACTTCAAAGGTAATTCTAATTATAAAGTGGAGACGTTAACTTTGTTCACACGTTTTTGTTATCGAAAGTTTCGTTACTGTAACAGAATTTGATCCTGTCAAAATTATTTTGGTTAAACATAATACAAACAAGAAATTTAAAATTCACTGAAATGCAGCTCTCATACTATTAATAGATTATTTTCCCCTGACATCAAAATCAATGGCAACTGACAGCTGATATATGACATCTGCAACTGTCAAATGTTATTTGAGTTTTAGATACTGACCGGTCTGTATTAACTATTAGATCCTACGCAATCTTTTTCAGCAGGTATCTATTACTATATACTATTGCAGGGGAGTGTTGGCCTAGTGGCATCAGCGTGCGACTCTCATCCCTGAGGTCGTAGGTTCGATCCCCAGCTGTGCAACAATGGACTTTCTTTCTATGTGCGCATTTAACATTCGCTCGAACGGTTAAGGAAAACCTCGTGAGAAAACCGGCTTGCCTTAGACCCAAAAAGTCGATGGCGTGTTTCACCTACTCGGCTCTTAGCAGTCTAACAGTCTCTTAGCAGTGTCAGTACAAATGATCACTTAAAATATACAGAAGTCTGAGGCCAAAACCTAAAAAGTTTATATTTATAACTTAATACTATTTGTATGAAATAAAAAAAATTTAGGGAATTTATCAAAAGCATCGACCACAATGTGAACATACTAGATGTAATTAAAGTGAACGGAGTGACCCTTGCGGTCGTCCCTTCGCGCGTACAATCACTGTAACAGCCAGTGCAACTTGTAATTATACACTTAAGACAGATTTGAGAACGACCACGTTGCGGCAAATAACTTGTTACATTAGGATCCAAGTTAAATGGAGTCTTTGTTAACTTAAAATCTTTGGGCTAAGGATTTTGAGGGATCACCTAACTTTTAATCATAAAACTTAATCACGCTTACAGTCGTAAGATTAAATAACTAAATAAGTTCACCTTTAAACGCTGTCCGTTTCATTTTTGAATCAGTCGATTAGTATTTAATTTACTCTAAGATATTATGCAATATATATATATATATATATATTATATTCTCATAGAGCAGAGTGCAAACGGGCAGGAGACTCACCCGATGTTGAGTGAAATGGACATTATGCCAGAGGGTTCACGAGTGCGTCGCCAGCCTTTTAAGAATTGGTAAACTATTTTCTTGAAGTCTTATCCCCTAAGTCGAATAAGGGATAATATGTACAAGTAATTTTTGTCTATAAGTCGTAGATACATTTTATTCCTTCAATATTATTATCAAAAGTATTCAAGAGCGTTGCATACAATTATTAAACTGCACATAAATTCAATTTCAATCCTCGATTCCCAATGTAATTAAATCCGATAATCACTTTAATACGATTGTTATCAGACCGTATCAGAATTATGTATTTCAGATTAATCTCCACTCCAACAAAGTACTGTTTGCGAAATATTTAACGTGAAATTGAAATCGTGACCCGCGCCTATTTTATTCGATAGTTCGAGCTTTAAGGCTGTATCAGGAATTTGTTATAATGCTAGAAGTTAATTATACTACTCTTATTTCGCTGTAGGTAAGCGTTCGGTTTCCAAACCTGACATGTGATTAAAGTGTAGAGATAATATATCTTGACGCAATTAGTATATTAGAACCAAACATCAAAGAGGTGTCACGGTCTTATTAACATATATATATCTAATATCTTTATTTATATTATAAAAAGGAAAGATTTCATTGTTTGTTTGCTTGTTTGTTGTTAAGTTACGATAGTGTAACCCAAGGTGACTTGAAATCCAAGGTGAGGTGAAAAAGACTAATAAAAATTACTAAATCGCTTACGCTACGGACACTACGGAAAATAGAATAAATTGATGTACTACAGTTTTATAGAACACATCAATATCAACAAGAAAGTCCACAATTCCACCTTTTTGCATAGTCTTTTTACTGAGAAAAGTTTTAGGCTATAGAAGTTCGTACGACTGAATTAACGCGAGTGGAACCACAGAGCACAGCTATTATAATAAAAATGTGTAAGGGCTAGTTCACACACACTCCTATGATGACTTGATTCACTATAATTCACTTCACTGATTTTACGTAATGTATAACTTCAAACTTGAACACTGGAATTGGCCGTGCGCATGAGTTCCAACCTCTTTTATAATCTATTCCCTACTCCGACCCGACCATCCCACTTCGGGCAGTTGTTCGAGTCAATTCGCAACAATTCGTAAACAACCGAACGAGTTAAATGAGTAACTATTGCACATGCGCACTTGTAGCAAGATTCTTAAGAATATGTTTCATAAAAAATGTTTAGAGTTAAATTAAATTAATATTAAAAGCTGACAAATGATTGTTATGTAAGAAGTTAATAGATGTTCAGAATTAAATTAAATAAATATTAAAAGCTGACAAATGATTGTAAGTTGTAACTTTATAATTAAAAAGGTCGATTCATTCATATGTGACATTGTCATTGAATACCAAAAATATACTCGTACCCTTTTGTCATAAATTAAGTTTTTATTATTATTATTGAAGTTATACTTCTTTAGGCGCGTTATGAAAAATTGATGAGTGAAATTTTACGATGCGCGCGCACCGTGACACAAAATTAACAGAATGAAGTTGCCCACGGAAGATGCTACGGCGTTGGACTTAATTTAAAAACAACATTCGAATAATAATAGAATTTATGTTACACATAATGTAAGAGAATAATAATAAATATTTATTTATTTTATTTTTCAAATGTAAACTGAACTATATTGACTATAATGACTCCTTTTCCAGTCTGAGATTATATAATTGTAATTAATTATTTGCATGCAATCAAAAACTATTTTTAATAATGTCAAAGAAGTATAACTTCTTACGCGCGTACATAAGTACACGCACCCTTTTTATTATTATTAAATTAAAGTACATCCACGTCCGTAAATTCTGTCATCTTAGGGACGGGAGCTTAAACGGTAATAATTCAATACACCATAATATAAGCAAAACACGACATCGCCTATAAAATGCCCTGATCCAAGGATCGGAGAAATAGCGGACAACGGACTGATTTATTATAGCCTGTAACATTACAATCGAAGAGCGTATTTATGTCCACGGCGTATTCAAATGTGAAGGATTGTGCCGGAATAATATTGTATAAAATGCTCGGCTGCTTACAATTTATGGCGTCATTATGCCAAGGTGGACATTTACGAACGTAGATTTTCAGCGTATTTTGTGTGACTTGGAAAACGGTGCTTTCAAGAATGTTATGTTGGTGTTTGTGTGTGTCCATAATAGCGATAAACACTCGTGCATGCGGCCTGTAGTGTACCTACTTAACTAGCGTCACTTAACTAAACACTTACTTAAACTTAACAACAAAACAGGACTTCATACAACTAAGAAAGAAAGAAAAAACTTTATTATACACAATAACAGGATTTAGGTCAAATAAAGTGCCTTACCCCCAACCAAGGGGCCTCGAAAGGAGAAAATGCATTGGGCGAAGAAAGTGCGTGTTTTTTGGATTGCTTATAAAAAAAAATTCCAAAAAGTTTGCATATTGCTATTAAGTGTAATTGACTAACAGTTTATTGCCAGTTCTTATCTTCCGTTCTACGCCCTTGATTTGAGAACTGGCAGTAAATGTGAAATTAGAAGCATTTAATGTATATTTCTTTTTTGACGTTCATAAGCGTACATTGTGTTACCCGAATAAATGATTTTGACTTGACTTCACTTGATAACTACTAATAAAAACTAAGCGTAGTTGTACCACGCTTCTACGCCGTAGCGCCAGCCGTTCCTATGCTACGAAAAATTCAATTAGAGCGAGACTGGAATCATTGACACTTGAGCACTAAAATAAAATTATTCCGCACTTAATAGCTCTTGAATGTCAATTTCATCACAGGCGTCGGGAACACATCGCAAATCTTCCATAACTCGGCGCCAATCAGGCGTGAAATCACGCTATTTCCGATGAGTGAATCTATTATGTATTCTATTAGGTTCAGAGATTTAACCTGTTTAAGACATGATATATGATACTACTGAAATATTAAAATTCAAACGATAAAAAGGAATGGTATGTTTTTTTAACAAAAACACCGAACTGAACTGAACGTGTTTATTTTAGGGTTTTTAAAATGTTTTCTACTAAATCTGTAAAATCAAGCCCTTTTATTGTTACAGGAGGCAAACGGGCAGGAGGCTCATCTAATGTTAAGTGATACCGCTGGCCATGGACACTCGCACTACCAGAGGGCTCGCAAGCGCGCTGCCGGCCTTTTAAGAATTGGTACGCTCTTTTCTTGAAGGACCCTAAGTCGAATTGATTCGGAAATACTTCAGTGGGCAGCTGGTTCCATATAGTGTCCCTCCTTTAAATTATCCTCCTTTTATTGCTACGTCGGGAAAAGACGGACTCAAAAGATGATTTATACAAGCGAGTTTAATCAAATATAAAAGTCTACCTTCGTGCCGAACAATCTTAGAGAAAATGTGGGTACCTGATAATTCACAGAATGCTTCTGTGAAATAAGTGTCGAAATCTAGTTATTATAAAGCTAGCTATTCCCTTATATTTAGAAATAACAATTATTATTCAATTGTATGTCTTTAAATCAAGTCACTAAATAGATTCAGTCAGAGAAATTTTAGCGCTAGAAATAAATGTATTTTTCTTGAAACAGTCTCATTTTCTACAAGACACAAGGAAATTCCCTAACCAGTTATACAACTTTGCTATTAAAATACAAGCTCCTTACCTCCTACCTCCTCTATTACTTTGACATAATGGCACCTGCTGATTGGACGGATTTTTTCCAGGAAAATGTGATTTTTACTATTTTCCAATGATTGAACGATTTTTACATTAGATACGCTTGTACGGGTACAAAACGTTTTAGGATGAATGTGGGGTGTATTATGCATTTTCAAATCTGGTTAATTAAATAATACGTACCTACCTAAATCTTATATCTAATAAAAGTATTGTTAATTGCGTACATTTGTTCAGCAATACGAATTTATACATAAATACTATAATAAAAGCTATAAAAAATACATATGCAATCGAATCCAATAATCAATCATAATATATCCATCCGTGGTATAGTCAATTACTCGAGATATAATAGAGGTTTGAATAAGATTTCATCATTTCGAGTATTTAAATAAATGCAAGGCCGTATAAGGAAGAGAAAACTGGAGCTTTTAATACACTAGTTGATTAAGATTCAATTGTAACTAAGAAAGAAAGAAAAACTTTATAATACATAATAAAAAAGGATCTTTAGTTAAAAAGATAGTGCACTACTCATTAGCCCCCTAACACTAAGATTCCCTGTATCGTTGGCAGCTGGTCTGTTCCATTTGACACGATCAAGGTGCTTGATAAAATAATTTAAAACATTACACTTACATTTTATAATTAAAGTATTTTTGCAATAAGATTATTTTCCGTTTCATCCAAAAACCAGGTTGAGAAACGGTTGTTTAAGATTATTAGTGTATCTAGGTTTAAATCGATCGTAAAATTGTTGTGCTAAAGATGAATGGGCATCAGAAGTAGAAAAAGCGTCGCACGAAGAAAGCGTTTTTGGGTAGCTTATTATAGTCGTTCTGCATGAAGTGGTTTGGTCGTTTTTTGTTTCCAAAAACGTCTGCATATTGCTATACTAACTATAAAAAGTGAGCAGTGTTGACCTAGTGGCTCCTGCGAGCGACTCTCATCTCTGAGGTCGTAGGTTCAATCCTCAGCTGTGCACCGATGGACTTTCTATGTGCGCATTTAACATTCGCTCGAACGTTGAAGCAAAACATCGTGAGGAAACCGGCTTGCCTTAGACTCAAAAAGTCGACAGCGTGCGTCAGGCACAGGAGGCTGACTACTTGCCTATTAGATTAACTAATGCTCAGACCTATAAAGGTTGTAGCGCCACTGATTTATTAAACTATAAAAAGTAATTCCTTTACGATACAAACAGTATAGATATTTAATCCTCAATTGTTTTCTGTGATGAGTCGTATAAATAGTGCCCCATTGGAACCGTTACATTAAACAAAATGATCCGATGCTCATTCAGGCTATAGCATTGCTATTGGATGAGTAAATACGCTGGCTCGTTTGTTACACTCGAGATATTAGACCGATAAATGAAAACGTTATTTTATTTATTGTCCATATATGTGCTGTATTTCTCTGAGAAATCTATCCTTCTATATTGTGTTGTTTTCTGCTTAGTTTTAGTTGAATGTTTGGTTTATCTGACTAAAAGCGTGTTTTGCTACGCACTACCAGTATTTGAATTGAAGTATTTCGTAACTAATCCAACTTTGGGTCCTAAAAAATCAAATAATGAAATAAAATAAAGGTAAAATGTGGTGATCTCGTGAATGATAGAATTTATTAGGCCATGATAATGAAAAAAGTTTTAAGTATAATGTTGCTACGTAGATTTATAAATCTTTAGCCTATTTATGTTCAGAATTTCTAACGTTATTACGTTAAACTAATATATTATATTATGTTAAACTATAGTGTAAGATTCATATTTGATGTTTATGGACTCAGATTAAATATAATTTATTAATATAATGTAAAACCCTGTTATTCATTTATGCACAAAATAAAGAGTATGTTACATTTGTAGTCATAAGTCTTGCTACTTATGATTTGAAATACACAAATTCTGTCTTGGATATAACATGCATTACTACGGTAAATATATTTATTTCTCATTAAGAACATTACAACACATAACTGAGAGAATTATACAATAATTAATTACACTTACTTTTAATTGTATATTACAATAGTAAAAAAGTACAACAACAGGCTAGAAACAGAAGGCTTATTAAATAATAATACGGTAAATATTCCGTATCACGGCATATTTATTATATATATATATTTTTTTTTTCATGCATCATCATAACAATACTAGTTATGATGTTTACAGATAATAACGCGACTGTAAAAAAAACCAGCCTCAAAATCGCTGGTGCCGCGATACGGAACATTTACCAAAAGTACAATACAATTTTTGTAACAATTACACAACACAAAACAGAAAACAAGGTAATATAATATTTAATCCTTTTACTTGATTGAATTATTCACGCAATTACTTATGCTAGTGTAACAAGAGATGAGTGGCGTCGAGATTAAAAGGCGATCCAATTTCGTTGACCCACTATCAAAAGTCAACTTACGCATTACTTTAATTAAATGGCCATTTATGTTCGCCGTAAATGCTTGTTTTGGTTTTAAAAATTCAAACATATAGTTATTGTTACGGCCATATTCATTAATTTTATTTGAGATGTTGACATGGGAGAAATATGTGGATCTTACAATAGATAATATAATATAATATTAAATTTCAGATATCACACATTTTTATTTTATTTTAGTTTAGTTTTAGTTAGTATTTCTAGTGTCACATGTAACTTTGTTGCTTTGTTAATTTTTTATGCACTTTATTTACCCTAAGTTGGTGTTTGTTTTTTTATTTTTCATACTAGCCTGAAAGAAAGCTTGTTAGCGGTAAGGTCTATTTTTTGTTGTTTGCTATCCTTTAACAACTCTTTCCATAGCTTATCATTTAAATAAATCAAACATACCACACGCACAGCTCGTCGAGCGGGTTTGATTATCTTGCCGAAGCTACGCACGAATTATTTGTATCGGTAAACTATGAGGGTGTGCAATTATTTAATGGATTACATTCGTAAAGTTACTGTTTTTAATACATTAAAAAGGGTATTAAAATGAGCTCTAATGGTTAAAAATACAAAATTAAAGCTGCTGTCCGATGGGGGTGTGCTATTTTCATGAAAAAAATTGTCATTTATATGCTAATGAGAATAAAGTACTAAAAACATTTAAATTTCGACCCCTAGTATGCGCAGTAATGTAGACGGTTTTTTTAATACCCTTTTGACTGCTGGGCTTGTATGAAATATTTTAGGACATAAAACAAATGTTTAATGGCTAAGTTGCAACTAGCCTGGTTTGTATGGTGGCCAGGGGCCATTGGATGGTGTAAATCGTTTAAAATAATGCAGAAATGTAGCCTTGCGATTCTGTAACTCACTTTTCGAACTCGCACAGCGGCAGTCGCGCTCAAATGTCGTGAAGCAGTTATTTTACGATTTGGTATTCTGATAAACAATAAGCTCCCTCCTTATCAGAATACCAAATCGTGAAATGAGTTCGAAAAGTGAGTTACAGAATCGCAGGGCAGCTACCGTTGGAGCATCAAGCAACTGTTATAGTGACGAAAATAATATTGTTTTACTTAATAAAAACTACTATATATTTGTATTTTAAATATTGAAAATAAACTTATATATCGTAAATCGTTAATTTTAATAAGATCTAAACATAACAATTTAATATACAGTATTTACAATTTTATTAACTAATAAAAATGAAATTAAAACAAATTTGGTTGGTGTGTACCTTTAACGATGACAACATTTCCTCGCTGTACGCTTACGTTGAACACGAAAATCACCAGCTCTGGGGTCATTAGTACTATCTACCAGGCGCCAACATAAACCATTAGTATTCGTAATTTTACTTAATTTGTTTTGATATAATTATTTTCTTCCTATAAATATTATCTGTGTATGTTTTATCTCGAATACAAATATTACATTTTTGTAAACAGTGAAAGAGATACAAGGAAATACGGTACATTTCTCAGCAGGTGATGTGAAGTTGTTCCAGACCTTCTCGTCATAACCAAGGAATTCAATTTAAATTTCATCTTTCTTAAAGCCCATGTCTAAAGGACGAAAGGAGACAAAGGCTATTTTCTATTAGATAAAAGGGGACTTAATTAACGTTTTTCCTGTTTTGCTTTTCATTTAGTCTATAATTTCTTTGAAATTTCCTTTAATTGTTTCACCTTTATTCTTGGTCAAATTCTTGCTTTATTTATTCGAAACCTTACGACGTATATTTTGTTCGTTTCCTTGAGAATCAGATTTATGAGAAAGATTTAAAAGTTTTCTAAATTTGAGCAATACATTTACGTAATGAATTGCCCAATTAGTTACTCACTGACTTACGGTACCATAAGGTGTTGTACCACGACATAAGGTGTTTATTCATTTGACAACAATTCATTATACCCTTTTAAGTGAAAAAAATACGTGTGTCAAGGTTCCCAGCTCTTCCATAACAAACTTAATAATAAATTACATTAAACAAATATTTATATGTTGAGATGATAAAGCTCTTCCGATGGGAATCTGTATGGCCAGAATAGCATTTAAAAGAGCCCTATGTCCTCGCTCTTGTTCCTAAAAAAATGGTTTACCGGCCGCTTCCGATATCTTTATATATAATCTTTACTAAGCTTATATTTGAATATTATATTATTACTAGCTGCCCCCACGAACTTCGTTTCTCCTTAATGAGATTTTACTTAGCCTACCTTTTTCTCTATATAAACCTCAGAGTTCAAGTCATAAGATTTTAATTAACAAATAAAAATAAGGGTTGGTGATAGAGGGGTGAAAATGTAGGGTTGTGTGTATTTTTTAATGCTGTATCATAAAAAAATTAAAATTTATCTAAAAATTAAAAAAAAAATTAGGGGTGGACTACCCTTAACATTTAGGGGGATGAAAAATAGATGTTGTCCGATTCTCAGACATACCCAATATGCACAAAAAATTTCATGAGAATCGGTCTAGCCGTTTCGGAGGAGTTTAGCCACAAACCCCGCGACACGAGAATTTTATATATTGGATAATTACATGGGTTAATATGGGTTCATTCTAAACAGGCGTGCCCTACAATGGCCCATCTCATTTAACATCAGGTAGGTTTGTGTCCATACGTCTGTCCAGTTCTATATAAAACATAACGTTAAATAACAATATGTGTTCCATTTATTTATAAATATATTCTCAGCTTTAAACGAAAAGTGAGTTAGAATGATATACTTCTTCAGTACATAAATAATCTACAGCACACATTTTTCCATAGTAAAAATAATAATAATTAAGCCTCATATATTCTTTGAAAACTTCATCCATGATTACAAAAGATACACTCACTTAAAATTGTTATATAAAAGTATTATTTTTTCAAGGACCTCCTATGTATAATCCTCCTCTAACTGGCTCCATTCCTCTCTATCTTGAGCATTTTTCTTCTAATATTACCCACCAACTTCTTCAAGCACGTCAGTAAGCGCACCGTGCAAGAGAGCGACCTCTTTTTATTTCCCCTGGTAGCCCTTTCCACCTCGATATTTGTCCATCTGCCATTGCTCATTCGGCTGTGTGGCCCACCCTAAAAAAAAAATATTTTAAAAATAGTTGCCAAAAAAGTATTTATTGTAGCCAGTCATTATGACATTATAGAATCTACGATAGAGCTAAATAAACAACAATCTAAAGATCTATAAACATTTCTTCAATAAATATAGTATATAATATATATCGTCATTTATATAGCTTGTAATGACATCTATCCCAACACATTACTACGAAGATGATGAGGATGATTTGGAGGGCGAACAAAACATACAATGGAGCAATTTATTATTTCTACCGTTTAATCCAACATTTAAGGCCATAGTTCTAGTTGTTGTTATCT
Organism: Pieris napi; assembly: GCF_905475465.1. Lineage (NCBI taxonomy): Eukaryota > Metazoa > Arthropoda > Insecta > Lepidoptera > Pieridae > Pieris > Pieris napi. The sequence goes on from NC_062244.1 coordinate 11,087,877, forward strand.
TAAAAACAATATTGGTGAGTAAGCATTCCGATTCTTTTAAAATGTGGACTCAAAAAGCTGGGCTCAAAAATCTGAATTTCAGAAAGTAGTTGTTTAGAGTCAGATTGTCTATCTGAATAATTTATTTGTTAATATAGAACCACCTATTACACAATTACTAATAGAAGTGTAAATTTAACGACGCAGTAAGGCCTAGACCCTTCCCCTCTTTTCTATGAAATACGAAAAAAAAATTCGTAGGTCACTCAGGTATACATTGTATAAATAAGTTTAATCTTACGCATATAACTTAAAGAAGATTCTACAACTTTCTCAAAATATTGTAGATGTCTTATTTAATATTAATTTTATTAACTTATTTGTTTGTTTGTTTGTTGATTATAGCAGTATATTTCGATTTGCAATTTTTGCAAAAAAAAATGTGTAAAAGATAAAAATAAAAAACCAAAAACTTTTTGTTGTGCTTTTTTGAATTTTTCACATAAATTTTGAGGTTATGTGAAAAAAGTGTAAATACATAAGTTTTAGATCTTTTTATTACCTACAAGTTTGCCATTTTACTTTTTTCCATAGGACTTTTAGTTAAGCTGGAAATCCAGAAAAACCGTTTTTTTACTCTTCAAAACTCACCCCCTTCTTTGCTAGACCAACCGATTTACTTAAAATACATTTTTTTTATTCCTGTTTTATGTCCATTTACTTTATTATATCTATTTTAATCTCCTTAGTCTGTTCATAAGCTAGGTTATGTTCCACTGTAGATCATTAGTGGTGTAATCCCGTCCGATATAAAACAAGACTTTCACTAAGGTATTAAGACATTTCTTAAAGATACACATCAGAATGAGCTTAGTTGGCTGTCTGATGGTGAAGTGCTCCGTCGTATTAAAAATTCTCATAAAAAATTGCAATGAGGAATAAAGTTCTTTAAACATTTCTTAAATATTTTATCTAGACAATCACAGTCAAAGAAACGCCTCACCGCTTCGAGTATATTATATACTGTATTCCCCAAAGCAGTGTTGGCCTAGTGGCTTCAGCATGCGACTCTCATACTTGAGGTCGTAGGTTCGATCCCCAACTGTGCACCAATGGATTTTATTTCTATGTGCGTAAATGGAGACTGATCACCTACTTGCCTATTAGATTTAAAAATGATCATGAATCAGATTCAAAAATCTGAGGCCAAGACCAAACAGGTTGTAGCGCCACTGATTTATTTATGGAGTCGAAAGTGTGTGCACTAAATAGTGATTTATAGATTCTGCTGTGTAATATTTGCCGTGGCCAAATCGACTTGTAGATAATATAATATAACTCGAAATAATTCGATCTAGGAAATTATCAATTCGCTTACAATGTAGGGATAAATTGCATAATTTAACTAAAATAAACGCGTTTGTGCATTCATAGCGGTTGGTATATAGCACAAGAAGTTCTAATCTATGTTAAATCCTAAATGATATTCTATGTGTTCTTCTAATTCGAAAACATAATAACACTTATAGTCCATTGAAATGTTACAATTTGAGGGCCAAACTGAACATTTGATAGAGGACGCAATTGGAAACGCTGTTACAGCGCTACAAAGTTAACTAGGTTCGGAAATGCTCATCACAAACCGGTCATAACAACATTGTTATTTTATTTATGTGATCTCTTGTTTATTTTGAACAAATTTTAAAATTTTTTTGTTCAATTCCAACAATTTTTCACTTTTTTACTTATAACTTTTTTAATTTTGGATTTATGATAAAAAGTTACATAAACATAATTGTAGGCAAAGCAATTTGCTACAAAATATGTTTCAACAAATTTTTTGTACGATGGATAGTGTAGGAGATATAGCTAAAAACGTGTTTTAACCCCTTTTTCCAAAATGGCGGCCGGGGGACAAGGGCGCCAACGCCACAAACTTGGGTTTAAGCTTGTATTGACCTCCCCCCCTACATGTCCCATAAATATAATTGCGTCCTCTATCAAATGTTCAGCCCATGTAACATTTAAATGGACTATTAGGTAGACTAAAACTAGTGGGTTAGTTTCTATGGTTACCGATTATTACTAGGATAACAGCCTTATAGAAGCATGGTGATGGGCTTAATTGTAGATTTATAACGAGGCCTCCTTTCCCTATAATACCAAACTCTGTCACAAATAGGAAGTTAAATTATGCAAATTCGAAAGATTTCTTCTAAGCAGTTAATTTCAGGGTCCGATACAAGCTGCATATCCAATTGTTTATTGTTGGGACACTATGGAATATGATACAAGTTTAAGCCTAATAAAATTTGCTTATTTATATCTATGTGATCCTATATATAGTATTGATACTTTGCTTCATATTCTCCACAGGTTAGTAAACACCGTTTATATTTTCTTAGAAGATTATTTTTGGAGCTCATTGCCTGTTGCGATGTTGATTTAATAAGTCTAAATAATATTTAGGCTTTTGGTACACTAAAAACTTATGAAATAGTTGATTTTTTTGAAGGAAGGAATTAAACTAAACTAGAGTTTAAAATAGTTTCGCCCATTGACATTTTGCAATCCTTAAATAAAGAAAATGAATTTCAACTCATGATTTAGAATTACGTTTAATTTTTAATCACCATATAACTTTTATCTTAAGTAATTTGAATTTCAACAAAAAACAAAAGAAAGTATGTGTTTCACTTTTTTAAATTTGGTAACCGCGTTTGGCCCACGTGGAAGTTTTTTGACAGCATATAATGTTCATAATAATTATCTTAAGTGATTGAAACATTGATTAACAATACCCATAATCCTCATTTGAACCAATTTTTACCCGTGGGCAGTTAAAATTTCTCTCTTTTTGAATAGATGTGAAAATATATTATAATTAATAATTAATACACCCAAATGTTTTCCATTTCTAGGCAAATAAGAGATGAAGCAGTGAAGCGAGAATATTTGCCAAAATCGGGAGTACTGATACTATTAGATGTGATATCTCTTATACCATTCTTTAGTCTAATTCAAGATGTACCCTGTGCACCTGTTGAATTTCGACCTAATGTTTATTCCTTTTCGGAATTTGTCATGTAAGAACTTTTCAATTGCTTTTTGGCTTTGGAACCAAACCTTCGGAGATGACATGAGGCTTATGTCGAGAGAGAAACTATTAATTAAGTTTAATGTTAATAATTTTTACATGACTTTAAAAACGAGCAAATTATGGGCATTTTTTATGAGAATATTCGCGATTCGTGCCGGTGACGCCAAATGGAATGGACTCGACCCGCATCGTCCGTCATTTATCTTCTATTATTTCTTCTTTTAGATGATTTAGCACGACGAAAATGGCTTTAGCAATCCGTTTGTTGCCTCCGATATTTATGCTATAATGTGGACGCCGACTTTTAATAGTGTTAGCTTAGCATAAAATACAAATGATATATTCCAAATGTAGGCAAACTTTTGGCTTGTCAGCAAATGCAATTTTAATACATTCCTTAAGTGTTTTAATTATGCACTTATTTTGGATTGGCTTAAAATACACAGTGGCGCTACTACTTTTTTTAGGTTTGGGCCTCAGATTTATTTATCTGTTTCTTGATCATTTGTTAATCTAATAGGCAAGTAGGTGATCAGCCTCCTGTGCCTGACACACGCCGTCGACTTATTGGATCTAAGGCAAGCCGGTTTCCTCACGATGTTCTCCTTCACCGTTCGAGCGAATGTTAAATGTGTATATAGAAAGAAAGTCCATTGGTGCATGGTCAAGATGAGGCCAGAGCCGCGCCGACCCCCGGCAGCGCCTGTGTGCGAAACCCATGAAGCGCCTCCTATTTTTTTATAGGGGAACAAACAAGCCTGCGGGACTGCCAAAACGGGCAGTCATCGCAGCCCATAGACATTTTTAATGGGTGTGTTGCCGGCCTTTGAGCCTAGTTTAAGGTTTTCGGCCTATTTTTACGAATCTTCAAGTTTCAATGTATTTTTTATTTTTTGTTATTTTGACCGAAAGAAACATGTTCTTTAGTTTAATATAATTACTTAAATAATATTTTCTTAAGTAGGTCCGTCCGCTTGCTAAATGTCGTGAAAAATACCAAAAACGCGAATTAAATTGTTACATACTTTATTTATGATGTTATATGTAACTGTTTTTAAGGTCAAATTTATGAGATATTTTTAATAAATCCCATCTTTTAGTACATACGAAAACTAATTATATAATTCTTGCACAATATTAAAAAATCGTGTGATGATTGAGGTTGGCAGCGTCGTTTACTATTAAGGGTCGATTCGACCAAACTTCAATTTATACACGAGTAACTATACCAAGAATAAGCTATTCCATGATTTTAATCTCGAGTAAATCCATAGTCGTTTGTCCACGTAATCCATAGTATAATTGCGCTAGGAATAACAATACGCGAATAGCAAGAGAATGGTGAACGAAAATAAAACTAGGCAAATAAATGTTGTTCTACAACGGGACAGTGTAAGAGCATACATCATGTCAACTCGCTTTTGCCGTATTATAGTGTGAAAAAGTAGCTTTTAACAGGTGTCAAACGACAACAAAAAGTTTTTATTTGTTGTTTGTTTGAGGCTTTCGTCTAAAAAGGAACTTCTGTTGAGCCTAGTTGAATTTCATTCTAATATTATAGAAAATAAAAAAATCTAAAAATAAATAAATAAATAATAAATTGTTTAAACGTTTCATTATACAATGCCAGACTATTAATTAAGTGCGTTGCGTTGACTTGAAATTAAAACACAGAATACATATTTGGGAAATGACAGAAATCAGCTGATTGGACTGACTGACGCCATTAAATTATTCTAGGAATAGCTGTTATTCCGTGCGAAACGGCGGTATAGTAGCTATTCTCGAATAGGCCCACTATTCCTAAAATTTGTAGATGGTAAAACGTAAAATTGATTTACTCTCGATTAACTGACGATTTATTCTAAGATTAAGATTTACTCTTGTTTGGTCGAATCGACCCTAAATTAAACTATGGCTAGCGCACAGTAGGTAAAAAACGCTGGGATTTAAATCCAGCAATATTCTTACCGCGCAAATTTGAGCCACTATCATAGCCTTGTCCCCTTAAATTGTTTATGTCCAAATTAATTTAGGTTTTCTATTATAAATGACGTTACTCCAGCGCCAGTTGCATCTATAATTGGACAGAAAGCAAGGAAATACTCTCTTATTTCCAACTTTATAGTTTCCATGTTAAAATTGACAAACCTTATTATCATACTAATTTGCTCTTCGTGTGAAACGTCAGGAGTACAATCCAGTATTATTGAAAAATATTTATTAATTCGACATAAATTTAAAATAAAATGTTGAATTTGGTTCCCGAGTATTAGTTCATTTTGGATTTTATTAAGGTATGTCGGCATATAATTGAAATCATAAGACAAACACACTCAAAAAACACGGCGCAGCGGCCTTTCTTTTGATTCGCTAATAAGCTCTGAGTAATTAACGTAAACTAAAACCCAAAGCGTAAAATGACACTTCAAACGTACGTAAGAATATTGTAGTGTAACATAAATAATTTCGGTGGCGGCGCCCTTATTGTCTTAGCGCCTGTGTGCACCGCACACTTCGCACACATGGGCGGCGCGGCCCTGGATGAGGCCAACACTGCTCTACAATATACAAAACCCTTTCAAACATTTCGAATACAGTTAAAAGCTTCGTGTAAAGACAACTTTCATATGATATCTTTAAACTTGTATTACGTTCAAATCCTATTTTTTTTTTAAATGTCTATCTAGATTTTATAATTATAACTTACATAAGAGATAGTCATGCTTCTAATTTAAATTTTATAACTTTTGAAATTGAATTTGCAGAATATACAGAATAGCGGAATCGTTTTCTTTATTAAGTTCTCATGAACTCTGGCAGATTATTATTGGTTACACGTTAATGTTCGGTATAAGTGTTAACTGCATAACGTGTTTTTTTATTCTATTGACTATGGTTGGAAATTGCCCAAGATGTAATGAATTTCTCTATGATTGGAGGAAGTTTGTATATAAAAAGGTACAATTAAAATCAAATAATTATACAGTATGAAACTTTCTACCAACGTATTTGTTGAGTTTAGAATGAGAGAATGAATTAAGGATCCCTACACATATGCAATCTTTGTCACACACTATTTAAGATAAAAATCCGTATCCCTGCAATGAGCCCACTATATAATCATAGTTTTAAAACAACTACTGGTTGACCTTCTATACTGGACGCAAGTCATATATTTTTATGTTAATGTTTGCCAATTTCATTCAAAATACAGCCAACTCAAGCTTTAGTATGCAATATGTAAATTCCAATAGCCATTGTAATCGATAACGCGACATTTTATCATGAATAACATCGCGAAGCGTGGGTACGTTTCATACTAAACGAACGAATAACTTATATAAAATACCTATATATGTCTGAGAAATATCGTCACTTCATTGATATGGACATCGTCATTTAGCGGATTTAGTCACGTGGGTAAAGTGCGAGCACAAAAGACACGAAAATTATCGTACAGTATTTAATTTAGAAGTATTACTTTTAAACTCAAACTCAAAATATCTTACTCATATAGGTAAACAAGTACACTTACGAACGTGAAAAAAGAAGTTAAATTCATTGTAAATTTTTTAACATTACAAATACGACTCGTAACACTTATAGCTTAATTCATTGTATGTTAAAAAAAAATTACTGGTGTGTAGCGGGGTATTCAACCCACGAACTACGGTTAGAATAGCACAAAGCAAACTACACTTAATGAAAAAGTTTAGTTATTAAAGTTCACATACACTATATCTACATATGTTACAAGCTATTTATTTTAAATTACCTGACAATTATGGTATACAAAAATATAACACTGCCATTTAAAGATTGTACAAGTAATTTTTTGCCAAAGCAAAAAAAATAAGTTATGGACGTTTTCCCTTTAACTATTTTGTTACAGTTGAATGAAACGGATGAATCATATTCCACATACATATACGGAGGATCATTTATATACAGTTTCTTCATCAACAACCAACTGGATGAGACCAAACCCTCAACCATCAAGGAGTATATTTTTATGGATGTCTTGATGTTACTAGGCTATTTTTTATTAACATTTATCGTTATCCCGAAAATGGTATCAGAGTCTATGTTAAGCCTTCGACGTATGGGCTCATATTATCCCAAAGTAGAAAGAATTATTGACGAGACCAGAAGGCGAAATATATCCCCGAAGGCTCACCAGGACGTCAAGGATTTCTATTCCTTAATGTGGAAGAAGAGGAGTGGCATTACCAGCGTGCCTGAAGTAATATCTGAATTACCAAGATATTTACGACTCGAAATACGCCAAGATTTAGTTTGGCCGGTGTTCCACCATAGTCCTACATTGCGAAGGACGTCGGATTCCTATAAACGCTGGCTTTGTGAGGTAATCCGTATGGACTACAAGTTGCCGGGAGAAAAGTTTTTTGCAGGCCCTAATTGTTACAACCATCTTTACTACCTTAAATCTGGAAAGATACAACTTATTTCTTTGGATGATGGCGTGACGCCTTTAATAACATTGACTAGCGGTACTTTGTTGGGTGATATAAGTTTTTATTTGGTCCCACCGAAAAGGAAAGTAATTGTACAATGCGTAACATATTGCGATGTATTATATATCACACGGGCTGACATTTTGAATTCCCTCCACAAACATCCCCTCGATCGGCGTCTCATTTTGCAACTGGCTAAAGATAGAATAAAACATGCGCGAACCTTGTACACTTGTAAACAACATGTTAGAGGCTTAGACAGATCAGAAGACGAGGGTATAGCGTGGGTGAAAAAACGCTGGAGCGAAATTTCCGAAGCTTACCGTAACTGCAAAATATTATACGATAAAGAAGGTTTTCGGTGCCAGCTTACAGCCGAAGAAACAGTTTATCATTGTCCGAAATACATCGGCCAGCTTGTTCTGTCGAGTGACGAGCAAATTCAAACAAAGTCTTCATTCGTTTCCACAAAATTTCCGTGGATTTTTGTTCCCCAATCGGACTTCGTTTTATTGTGGCATCGCATTGTTGTTGGCACGGTTTTCATGGTTTTAATTCTCTATCCCCCTTATCTATCGACGAAGAACCCTCCTGTGTGGTTCGGTTTATTTCAGTTCTGGACTGATGTTGTTTACATTTGCGATATTTGCGTGATGTTGTTAACTGCGATAGATGGACAAGAGAATATCGGGGACGATTACACAATTATTATATTTTCTCGATGCAAAACAATAAAGTTTATGCTTGATGTGCTTTCTACTATTTGGATTGAAACATTTGCGTCTGTAAGCGGATTTCACCAGCTATATAACCCTCTGCAGTTTAATCGACTAATTAAGATATATGTTCTATTTTCTAAATGGGATTTAAAGAAGGACCCATTATTCGATGTGAATTATAAAATGGCCCTAATTGTGAGCTCCTTCGCATATATAACGAGTTATATTTTATACGTTTTCGATCGGAAGAATCCAAAATTGAACACGGCATATTTTTTCGGAGAATTATTTTTGAAGTGCAACACAACTGTCCCCAAACTTGAATGCGATATTGAGTTGCCGAATGCCTTTATTATATTTTTGGCTTGGTTATTGGAGTTCATATTTTACGAGTATCTCCCTGGATCTTTGATAGATATATACGTTATAGTAATTATTAGTTACTTGGTATTTTTGATTGTTATTTATAGCAAAACTAATACGGTAGCGATGTTCTATTTGAGATATCGGGAGTTAGTGAACTATCAATACTTCGTTAGTAGTATTAAGAATCATTACCGACATTATAAAATACACCCGGGCTTGCTCATACGACTGAATCAGTATTTGATATGCCATTGGAAGTATTTTAATGGCATGGACGTGTTGCATCCTAATTTGTTGAAGAATGAACCGTACGATATTTATTGGAAATTACACGGTGAGGTTGCTGAGAAGTTAATTAAGGCGGCACCTGCATTTGCGTATGCTGAGCCAGCGTTTATAAAGGAGCTGGCTTATAAAGCAAAATTTCTTTTACTCCCAAAGAATTGCACCATTTCCGTATTTGGCGTACAAACTAAAACTGTTACATGGCTTGTTCAGGTAAATTACTTTAACATTGATTATAGTATAATAAGATATATTCAGTTGAGAAATCAATCTTTAACAACTATATCTATGATTGTATGTGTATTTTTTATCTAATCAATAATAAAATACAGTCATAAATCAGTCAAATAATTAATTTTTTTGCTAATTATTTATTCACTTCTTGTACTTTACCTTTTGTAGGTGTTTAATTTTCTCCATTTAGTTGCCTGGTAGACATCGCTTGTTAGGGATTAGGCCTGTTGCCTAGTTTTTATATGTTTAAGGTATTACAGTGTAAATCTGTTATAACGACATCGAAGGGACTACTCATATTTGGTCGTAAAAACCGATAGTCGTAACAGCCGATGACGTTGTTGTTAAGTAAGATTTTGGTATATAACCGGTATGTTGTTCTAAAAGATGTCGTTGTAATCGGTTTTGACTGTATATTAATTTATTTATTTACGTTTAATATATAAATACTAGGGTTACATGACGTCGGAATATCACGATCTTCAAGGGGAAGTGTTCAAGAAAGAATACAGTCCCGGCGATTTTGTGTCGTCTTGTGCGGTATTTTTGGGGAAACCATCGCTTAGGACATTGAGAACAACTACAGAATGCGAAGTACTATGTTTAATTAATATTTGTGTTTACACACGCTTTTCAGTGAAGGAAAACATCGGGAATTATTATTTTATTGATATTTTTTTTATAATTTATTTTTGATTTTTGAGTCGAGACAGAACTGAATGCATTGGCGACGCGATTTGGCGACTCAGTCTGGCGATGCAGAGACACCAAACGTAGCCATGGTAACGTTACTGGCCACGTCGCCATGGCGTCCCGGTGCTGTATGGCACTTACCTTGAACTATGACTCTTGTATGCCAAAATTCAATGCACTCTTGACTTACGAGTCCGATTTACCGCTTTAGAATTATTTCTGAAACATAGTCCCAAAAAGTCGACAGTGTGTGGCAGACGGCTGATCACCTACTTGTATTAATATAAATGATCACAGAACAGATACATAAATCTGAAGCTCAGATCTTATAGGTTGTAGCGCTTTTTGTAAACTGCCGTAGGTTTTTGTATACAAAAATATTAATAATTCATAATTCTCGTTTTCAGATTCTCTACTTAAAAGTGATCGACTTTTTTCACATTTTGAAAAACTATCCTAATGAGCACGATCATTTTGAGTTTTGTATTGATAGATATATGTCGAAGTATGATCAAATGGTTGAAGATTATGTCAAGAAGTACAAAGAAGTAATAATTTTATTTAATGTTAAACTAAGAACGATTCCAATTCGAACAGAACTAAGACTGATACGACCCTGGTATACCAATAAAACAGACTTAAAATTCGAATAAACACATTATATAATATCTAATAAATACATATTAGTTTCAACAATGTTTAATGCACAGAACATTCGTTAAATTGGACAGAATTTTGTTGATATCCTAGTATCGGCGCTATTTGTAAACTTTAAACGACTTCAAACAATTTGATTGAGATTGACCAGCATGTAAGATATTGGATACATTTGAGTATATTTGTTTGTCTGTCAACGAATTTCTATAAAATTAAAAGATCGTCTTCCAACTTACAGTCCTAGTTTCATCGAAATTGAAATCGAGTGAATACCATAAAATCTAAAAGGCCGATTTTATGGTTTTCACGAATTACTGGAGAGACACGTAATATTTCCTAAATATTGTATTAGCAAAAAAAATTTTTTTCAAATCATAAAGTTTTTAATTTTTTTATAGTATCGCAAGAAATTGCTAGATCAATGTTCTGTCACTTCATTAAAACGATGTTCTCTATGGAAGATAAAATTAAAGAATACACACATTTGGTTTGATCCGGAATCGAGGTATTTTGAAATTACATTTTTATATTTTGACATTGACAGGAACTATTTTAAATAATTCATTATACGAAATGTAAGAATGATTTATCGATTCGTGGAAGCGAATTTTGCGCAATAAATACAACATTTATTTATTAAGTTTAATACATCACTAGCTACTGCTCCTGTTACTGCCAGAAGTGTTCCTAAATACTCCTTGCTGCAATGTCTCTGCTATCTCTGCTCTCAGTGGCAGGGCTGGTAACTTATTTACATGCTCACGCTGCACACTTCCGTGCCCGAGGCAGCCCGACAGTTACCTATCTGAGTGTAAATGTGGCATAAAGAATGAAGACTATTGTTAATTTACGTATATATAAAAAGTTCTATTTGTTGATAATATTTTTATCTATTAGCTATAGCTATTTGTTAATATAATCTTTATTAATAATAATCAAATTAGTGGCGCTACAACCTCTTTAGGTCTTGGCCTTAGATTTCTGAATTTGTTTCATGATCATTTTTAAATCTAATAGGCAAGTAGATCAGCCTCCAGTGCCTGACACACGCCGTCGACTTTTTGAGTCTAAGACATGTCGGGTTCCTCACGATGTTTTCCTTCACCGTTCGAGCAAATGTTAAATGCGCACATAGAAAGTCCATTGGTGCACAGCCGGGGATCGAACCTACGACCTCCGGTATGAGAGTCGCACGCTGAATATTTATTAATAAGGAATTTAAATATTCATAAACTTTTTACAGATTTATACAAACTTGGATGGTATTTCGTGTCATTGTTGCTGTGATTTCAATTGTTTCTGCCTCATTACAAGGTGTATAATTTTTATTTATTTATAAATCAGCCTATAATATAGTGAGACGTAAGTTCTGTAATATATCTGTTTCATCGATCCTTTAGTTCTATTCGGAAGTCTCACCAAGCCAAAAAATCTATATTTTTATTTTATTCCTTGATAGATGATCCATTATTTTTTTTTTTTATTTATTCAAACAAAGTGTTCACCACTTTATGTAAGTGTTACACGAATTTTAAACTTCAAATGAGTATTAATTTATCGCCAATATTACAAAAATATTTAAAGACATTAACGCCCAGCCTCTTCTACGAAATTTCTTAATGTGATAGTTTGACGAAAAATTAACCCGTACTTCATATGTTTCAAGAAGGTATTTATAAAGATATGAATTACGTGTAATTCAAGCAACATGCAATTTTATTACGTACATTTTTAGGACCATGATTTATCTCTGGTCTGGGTTCCGATCGACCGTACTGCAGGTAGCTAGTATAAAGGATAACAATAAAGAAATAATGTATAAAATCTAAGTTGTATATTTATTTATTTTTTGTTTTGTCATGATTGAAAATTAATAGGGCTATTTATTTCAATTTTTAGGAGGAGTTGGTGCTTGTACAAGGCCTCCATTGATTATAATAGGTCATGTTTGCGATTGTATTGGCTATGCAGATATTTTGATTAAGTTATTTGTGAGTTACTTTGCATTTTTTGTATTACGTTTATTTATTCATATATATTTATATTTATGATTTATATTATAATTAAATACTTTTTGCACACGAATAAACAATAATATTAACCATATATTTTAAAGTAACGAAAATCATGGTGCAACGGGTGGCTTTATCGCTAATAAATAATAATTTTAAAAAACATATGTGTAATTCACACGTGGTAGAAGTGAAAAAAATTTGGTTTCATGATAATGAACGAAAGATTTTTTTTATGTTTAATATCAATTATTAATTTGGATTTAAACTAAATGATTAAAAAGTTTTATAATATGTATATAAAATTGATAAATTTCATCTGAATTTATAATAGAATTAAATTAATCTTTTATTTAATTTTTTACACATCTATGTTTGTTTTTAATTCAGAAAATGATCAAATACACACTTATATAACGTTTATACACTGTATAATGCTTCCTATCTCATTTTCTCCCACGTTAAATCTTATGAATTTCTGTGTCTGTCTCTTTTTACTGTCGCTTTTTCGTTTCATCGACTTGTAGGTCACAACGATACTAAAGGAGTTTCCACAAAAAATATTTTTGTACTTATTAATAGTCCAAAAATAGTTTGATTAAGATTAAACAGTTTTCATGCAACGTCTTTTCGTCTATAGGTCTCCGACTAATTAGAGCCGCCGCCTTTTTAACGAGAATTGGACTAGCGTTTGACCGCAATAGCACATCATTTTAAGCTGAGATATCGTCCTATCGTACCTATCTTAAAGCTAAATTAAACGTGCTCATAAACTCCATAGAAAAGATTGTAAAGAGTGTCTTTGCTATGAGACCCGATACGAATCTTTGCGACGTACCGAATAATCTTATATGAAAAGAAATTACTGAATTTTCTCCTTCCAGCTAGCATTTTATAACCAAAAGGGCTTATTAATTACCGATCCTAAAGAACGTTGGAAGCATTACTTAAGTAGGGGATTCCTTCTTGACGTTGTCGGCTGTGTGCCTGTCAAAACAATCATTTCTGCAAATATTGGGAAAAATGACGCGGTTTTAATTAATACAGTATCGAAGTTTGCCCATTCTTACATTATCATGGGCTATTTTAACTATTTGGCGGACTTGCCTAATAGAAACATCACTTTTTATATGGTCAGTATTTGAAATCAATTTAATAATCATTTTACAATTATGTGCAATTAAAAATGAATATTTTTTCACTTTTGTAAACACAAATGAGCAGTGTTGGCCAAGGGGCTTCAGTGTGCGACTCTCATCCATGAGGTCGTAGGTTCGATCCCCGGTTGTGCACCAATGGACTTTCTTTCTATGTGCGCATTTAACATTCGCTCGAACGGTGAAGGAAAACATGGTGAGGAAACCGGCTTGCCTTGACCCAAAAAGTCGACGGCGTGTATCAGGCACAGAAGGCTGATCACCTACTTGGCTATTAGATTGACAAATGATCATGAAACAGTTACAGAAATCTGAGGCCCAGACATAAAAATGTTGTAATGTCACTGATTTTTTTAATAATCATTTTATTGTTGTATAGGGATGTTTTTTTAATATAGGATCGCGTGCATAAGTTTTCTAGTATAAATAAAAGTTGCAAAATGATTTCACGTTTTATACTTTAGCTTGAACTTTTTCATAGAACCTTAAATTCATTAATGAACATAACCCAGGGGCGCTACCACCTTTTGGGTCTAAGAATCGGATTTGTGTATCTGTTTTGTCATCATATGTTTTTTTCTCATAGACAAGTAGGTGGTCAACCTTCTGTGCCGGCAACATACTGTCGACTTTCTTGGGTCTAAAGCATACCTTAAGCAGAAAGTCCATTGGTTGCAACTTGGGATCAAATCTACTTCACAGTTTTCAACCATTGTAATGGTTTAATGAAGGAGTGTGGACAATTTGAAAATATATCTTTTTTAAATAAAAGACTCATTCATATTTCAGATTTTAAAGATGCAGATAATGACAGTACTGGTGATACTTGGTACCAGTAATTACTTTGTAAGTAGATGTATATGTTTCGAATGGGATGATACAGGATATATATTGAATATGACTCGCCGTGACCACTGTTGGCTTCCTAACTATCTGTCATTGGACAAGTATCCAACTATGCATCAGTTAAAAATTGTAAGACTTATTTTTATATATTATTCAGCATGTGCACAGATGAGAACATAATAGGAGCAAGGGGGCTCATAGCCTAGCGGTCTTATTAAGTGGCAGCTAGGTGAGGGGTACCGGGTTCGATTCCCGGTTCGAGGGCAAGTTTTAATTTAATTTAAATTTGTTCTCGGCCTTTGGGAGGTTTGTGTGGTACCGGGCGAGTGCTTAAACCGTACATGGAGGACACGGCCGAATTTTTAAGACAAGCACGAATTATAAAAATCTTATATACTTGACGCTGGCTAATGCACAAACCGTGCCAGAGCCATAAAAAAAAATAGGAGCAAGCTTTGTGAGCTATTGACGAACATTCTGAATAAAGGGTATTTATCAGCTGAACGAGACGTCTTAAATATAAAATTTCAAACTTAAAAAAACAAACAAAATATCTAATTGTAAACAATCTGAACTATTCACGAACCCACTTAAACACTCCTCAAAATCGGTCCAGCCATTGATTGCATTACGGCTTTGTCGGGAAAGATTCGATCGTCTTGGTTGGCATTGTGAATATCGGCACGATAAGCTAATAGGAACTCTAAATAAACACATCAACTTCAAAACTTCTAACTGTCAAATTTTCAATCATACTTAACCATCGATAACATTACGTTTAGCTGTCACCTGCGTCTTTACCATTTTAACAAATGAATGGCGAGATTGATGTTTTGACTGATACATTTTTAGTTTTTCTGTTTTATTGATGATCTCTTTGTTTTTTTGACAGCAATATAGCGTTGGTCTTACTTAAATTTTTTTTTTTGTGTTCAATAGTCAATTTATCAAAGGCAACTGAACTTACGTGAGTGAAATCGCGGGTCACTATTGAGGAATCGTAAAGAGCTTTGACTCGTAATAGAATATGTTATAAATGTGGCGTGAAACTACCGCATTTACCATGGTTATATATGGGAAAATACATTAAACTAGTAAAAAAACAATATAGCTTAGATCAAATTACAATAGCCTCAAAAATCGAGGAAGATAACAAAAGTCCTAATTTAATAATAATCCGGTGGCGCTGCAAGCCCATAACCTGCCTTGCGATTCTGTAACTCACTTTTTCAAACAAAAAACTACAAGCTCCTTCCTTATCAGAATGCCAAATCGTAAAATGACTGCTTCACGACTGAGCGCGACCGCCGCTGCGAAAACCGCTGTGCGAATTCGAAAAGTGAGTTACAGAATCGCAAGGCAGATCTCAGATTGAACGGATGCAATCTTTGGCCATTTTTAATTCATAGACCACTAGGTCTCTGTGGGAGGCCTTCAGGCTTCAAGAGACACGTTTGAGATTTGCCGGTTTACTCGCGATGCTTCCGCATACGAGCGAGCGTTAGATGCGCACATAGACAATAATTCACTGGTGTACAGTCAGGGATCGAACCTACGACCTCAGGGATGAGAGTCAAACGCTGAAGCTTGTGGCTTCACACACTGCTTAAATAGACTACATATTCCTAAATTAAACGAAGTTAAAATTTATTTTAAAGGTGCTTGCGCAGAGCTTTAATCTGGCACAGAGTGGTCTCATGAGATTTAACCTTGGAAAGTTTCATATAGACCGCGAATATCTCGGTGTGGGAATTACTTTATGTATTCTTGGAATAATGTTCTGGTAATTGCTTAAATAGCTTAATTTCTAAGAAAATGTTTGCTCTGCTTTCTAAGTAATCTTGTATTTTACTAGATGTTAGTAGTGTCTTTGAAGCAAAATTAGGATTATATGTATTATAAAACATATTTTCCACATTAAGATTACGATATATGTATAATTGTATATGTCCACCATTTAATTGCATACTAAAGCACCAAATTATTGTGGAACTCTATCCCTTCTTAAGGTAAACTTGTAACTTAAGTTTAGTATCATTTCGACGTATCCGTCATCATAGACGAAAAGTTCTTTAATTCTGACACAATAAAAATTAAATGAGCTAAGACCATCAAAACATCATTTATAATTATTAGTAGCTAATTTAGAGTTAACTGTTCGATTGTTCGTATAGTTTGCGTAGACATTCGTTTGTTCCTATTGTTGGTGTAGATATTTGATTGTTCGTATAGTTTGTGTAGACATTCGATTATTCGTATAGTTTGTGATAACAAATCAATTGTTTGTATAGTTTGTGTTGAGTAATCGATTGTTGGTCTTATTTATAAACGAACCATAATACCAGCCTAAATTCGATAAAAAAGGTTCTATCAAGAGACGAGGGTAATAAAACAATATTCAATATTGTTTAAGGTTTATAGTATGTTATTTTTAATCTCATGTGTGTTATATGTGAAATATTAACTATATTCTATGTTATCTAGAATAAGGGTCTGTTTGACAATGTACGGATAAGTTCTACATAAGTTGCAAATTAGCTATTTATTACTTATTGGTAGGATAAACACTATTGTTGCGTTTCACGACTGTCAGATAGCGCTATTCGTCACATAAAGTCCATAAGTTATAAGTACGATGAAATGTCAAATAGCACAATTATTTAACTTGCAAATAATTTATGTGTTGCATAGCTATTTGGTACTCTATCCATACATTGTGAAACAGACCCTAAATGTTGTAAGCTGACGCTAAATTAAAACATTCTTTACTCATTTACACGAAGTTGCACCATCTAGTGCTTAAAATTAAATAGTTCTGCAGTATATGAATACATAATTATCTCTTTGTCGATAGTTGGATCCAAAGAATAGGGTCGGTTCTCTCCATAGTTTCTAAGAATTTTATAATAAGGCACTATGAAGTTCTGTATAAAACCCATTTACTTGTAGCGCGACTTAGAATTTGCGTGTATTAATAATTAAGCCTCATTTATTCCTCGAAAAATTCCATATTTACAAAAGATACACACATAAAATTGTTATAAGCCTCCTCCAACTGACACTATCTCTCTCTTTCTTGAGCATTTGTCTGTCAATCTTCCCCACCTACTTTTTTAAGCTCGTAAGCCGACCGATTAATATGGTTTGCCAGGCAGCAATGAGCCATGCGCCATTGTGTGAACACCAAGTGATCGTGGCCTACAATTGTGCATTGCAAAGCGTGGCCCATCACAGGCCATTGTGACTGGGGGCTTTAGATATTAAACAATCAAGTTGATTGCCCCAAATTTTTTATCAAAATTTAAATTTCGTGTAGAGACGCCAGGCATCCCATCATTCCATTTGTCCCGTCTTTCCGAACAACGAGTTTTGGTCAAAGCTCACCGATGTCCAGATTGAGCTTTCTGATAAACGAGCTAGGTCCATCCATATTTTTTTGTGTATTTCATGTTTGCCTATAAGTGTTTGACACATTAAAAATTCTATATTTTGCTTCTTTTACCAATGTATCAGTGTGCCGTTGGCAAGCTTATATCAATAAAAAAAATCAAACGCATATATGAAACTTCGTGGGCTGCGGCTTGTAAAAATGTATAAAGTATATCATAATTATTTCAGGTATGTAATGTGTTATTCGCTTACATTGTTGGTGTTAAACTTCCGTGGTAATACAATTTTCCAACATGGAGTGAGTCAGTTGAGAAGATTCTTGCAGGCAGAGCGTGTAGACAAGAAGTTAATCGAAAAAGCGCTCACTCACTTTCGATATTGGTGGTTTAGGTAATAATAGATTAGTAAACTAGAATAGTAATGAAATAATAATAATAATATATGTCGCAATAACTTACTTGACTTAATATCCTGAAACCCCTAAATGGGGCAGAGGGCGTCCATAGTGAGTCCATCGCGTTCTTGAGCCCCTTATTTCACCTCGCTCCAAGTCTTTCCAGCTCTCTTTGCCTCATCTGCAACTGTACGGCTCCTCGTTTGCCTGGGATGGCCACGCTTGGGAATATGATTAGGATCCCTTCGGAGTGTATAGCCTATTCATTTCCATTTGCCTTACTTGATCTGCTGCTGCTTGACAGCGCTCCCAATATTGCTCGTTAGAGATCTTTTCGGGCCAATAGATGCCCAGGATACGGTGTAGACAGCGGTTGAGGAAGACTTGGAGTCGGTGCGAGATGTCTTTGGTGACCTTCCACGTTTCGCAGCCATAGAGCAGCAAAGATTTGACGTTGGAATATTTTATACATGAAAATTTATACATATAGTTAGCAAAATAGTAGAAAATAAAAGTAATATATAAAGAAAATTGGAAAACGCTTTCTCGCTTAGGACGTGTATTGAGTGAGTCAGTGAATACGTCTTAAATTTTACTTAATTATTTTTGTATACATATTTATTATTTGTTTCAGAACAAAAGGAATGAATATGCAAAGTCTTATGAATGAACGCATTGGTGTTGTTTTTAGACAAGAACTGAACTATTATTTTTTTAAAAGGTATATAATAAATTTAAATACACCATTATTAATACTAATATAGAACAACAGTTTTTACTACACACTCGACGCATATCTTTCATGAGTTTGATTCCGGATAACTCAACTCAAAGTCAAAATAATTTTATTCATATAGTGGTAGGGGAGCCCAAGAGGGGATTTCGGGATTTACTAAAGCGCGGCAGATTAATATATAGGGGGATACCTTGTACCCGGTTAAGTACCTCCACAAAATATGAGGCCCATATATAAGGCCGCACGTGAAGGAGACAGGATCAGTTTAGTAAAAAAAAATTGACCATCAGAAATTCCCGAGCGCGTCAGATTAAGGTAGGGTGAGTTAATTACATCCTAAAAAGTGTATATTCCACTAATCTGACAATTTGAGAGTGACGGAAAAAAAGGGGAGGGCAACAAAGTTGTAAAAAAAAAACGTCATCTCGACATTCTCGAGCGTAGCTAATTTTTTTTTTATTTTGAAGGAAATAATTCAAGAATAATGAAAAATATATAATCTGACGATTTCCGCAAGCCGAAATAACAAAAATTCGTCGATAAAGTTAAATGCGTGCAGCTGCGTGATGCCTACATTTCCTTAAACCAATCGGAATCTACTAAACGGCGTTCTAAATATTTCCCTCAAAATTACATTTCCTGTGAATTTGAACCGATTCGGACCGATAGATTTTGAGAAATTTTGAAAAATCTTAAAAAAATAAGAAATATTTTTTTTTAAAGTGGTTTCTTTATCGATCAACTTCAAAAACTAATCCGCCTTTGAGCTTGAAAAACCACGTCGATCGCCACCAAGCTGGTCAAAAGCGGTTGATTCGTTCGAGAGATATCGTACACGAAAGAAACCCGAAAAAGTATTTTTTCGGGATTACTCCGAAATTTGTGGTTCGATCAATTAAAATTGCAAAATTACTTATGAGGATGATAAAACTGCGTCGAATGCCGCCAACCGCGTGAAAATTGCTTGATCCATTCAAAAGTTATTGCGGTTTGAAAATTTCAAAAATAGTGTTCTATGAAACTTCTATCAGACTTTCGAGCTGGGAGAGCTCAAATGCATAGAAATGTTATTTCTTTGAACTCAGCGAGCTCAAAATATCAATTTTAAGCGCCCAGGAATGGAATTAGCGGGAAGTTGCAGGGATGGCCCTTTAGGTGAACCGTTTTTCTATTTTTTTTTTGTCAGATCAGGCGAATCCCTCTAGATAATCGTCAGATTATGAAACAGTACGTTTAGAACATAAAGATGAACCACATATATCTTAATCTGACGCGCTTGAGTATTTCAAAATTGCGATTTTTTTTTGCAAATTAAGAAAATGGCTGTGGGTTTGCGTCCCATCGAAATCGTCAGATTAGTGAATGAGAGCTTTTTTTTGGTGCACTTAACACTCCCTTAGAAAATCTGACGCGCTCGATAAATTTTTTTTTTTTTTAATTTTCAACCCTTAAATACAACCACCCGCCTCATGCAAACGATCAGATTAACATACGTACATTATTAAAAATACGTCGGGCATTGATGCTATCAATATCTGACGCGCTCGAGGATGTCCATGCAACAGTTTTTTTTTACATATTTAACTATCTATAGCCGCTTCCCCCACCGATGAAAAGGAATTTATCATATAACATTTTTTTCTTCTTTTTATCTAAGCTTTGCATCCCAATAGGTCTCTACGACGCTCGAGTAAATCCCCATTTAGCATCGTGGGCTCCCCTACCATAGGTAACCAAGTACACTTATGAACGTCAACAGAAAAGATGTTAAATTGATTCTGTCATTAGGACGATTTTAATAATCGTCAAATTTGAAAAAAGCTTTATTGATTAATTTACATTTAACAAGAGTTTTGAATTTATTCAGTGATATTTCTCTAATTTCGCTTGGGAGTTTGTTGTAAAAACCAATACAATTTCCATATAAGGAGTGGTTTATCTTCTGGAACCTGGTTGGTCGTGCGCTAAGATTAGTTCTATTTCGAGTATTATACTGGTGAAAGTCACCATTTGTTTTAAAATTGGTTATATTTTTTGTACATACAACAAGACTTCAAGGATATATTGACCAGATAGTGTCATAAGAAAGATAATACGGGGTGAAAGGCAAGATTGATGAAATCTGACGCCAATAATATTGGAGTAACCGTCACTGCATTATTGGAACGAAGTTCCATATCGCGCGTAGTGAAAGGGGGCTAGACGGAAAAAAATCTTACGAAAAGTTGTCACGACACTTTTTTGCTATTTGCAATTGTAATACACCGGTTCTCGTCCGATCACCAAAGTTAAGCAACGCCGGGCGATGTCAGTACTTGGATGGGTGACCAACACCTCGTGATGTTGGCTTTTTTTTCTTCTTTTCGTAGGGACAAGAAATTTAAATTATTTTTGGAATCTCTTAACTAAATTAGTCGTAGTGAACGTACACCAGAATCCCTGTACAATAAATGCGGGGTCCTTAGTTTCCTTGCAAAATACAATACCTTTAAAAAATATTCATTGTAATTCTGCGAATTCAAAACTTAGTGAACTAATATAACAACGAGAACACCTTATACAAGGAGATGAACCAGATGAGACTGAATTAAAATATCTGAACCACGAAATACGAAATATGCTTATTAATTGTGCCACTTAATTTTATATTTAGGTTATTTTACTATTTAATCCTAGCGTAGCACAAGGACATCATACTTCTTCCTCTTCTAGATTCCTGGTCTCTTAAAACTTTAATAGACGATGAAATATAATATTGATGTCGAGAAAATCTATCATACTGTTATGATACCATTTAAAATATAAATTAATCGAAAGGAACTTCGTTCCATCCGGGTGTCCCTTGACACCTCTCAAGTTTTTTTATTTATTTATTATTAGAACAATTGAAGCCACCGACACTTTGCTGCATGGCGGCGAGAGTCTTCAAAGACAACTTGTGAGTGCAGCAGCTCAGTGGTTCTTCCTACCTGGGGAAATAATAGTGCGGGAGATGGATTTAAGTCCCTGGATATACATAGTGCACAGAGGAAGTATTCTTATTAAGCAGAATGATGAGGAATTGGCCAAGTTAACCAAGGTATCTTACTTTGCTTTAACTTAGCACTTCTTTGATTTGCATAAATTTCGATTTTTACTATACTGTAACCACGGAGAGTGTTCAGAAGAGTTGTTGGAATTAATTTTAGCTGAGTTTCGTCATCGGACGTTAAGGCAGAATATAAAATACCATAGGGTCATATGCATCTCCGACCTCCGTCGTTCCACAACTGAGCGTTTCTTAAGGCAGTTTTTGCCGCGCACCACTTCTATGTGGAAACATCTGCTCACTGAAGTATTTTCTAACCAATTTGACTTGTACCATTTGTTGTGTTGTAACATTTATGTTAACTATAATTTTCAGGTATTTTAGAAAGATTATATATTATGATATGGTGAACTTTAATAGATAAATAACACAACTTTAATTTGCTTTAGGGATCCATATTTGGCCAATTGGATGGTACTAAACCAAGGCCCGTCCGTATAACAGCGTATGCTGATGGCTACGCGGACCTGTTGCAAATCTCTATAAAGGATTTCCAGGATGTTGTTGAAGACGAGGTAATTAGGCTAGCAATCGTCTATTACCTATTATTATTTATTACTTAAGATGTCATGTGGAACATGGTGTAATGGTTGATCCTTACAAACGTTGTGTAAAAAAAACTTGGCGATTAAAAAGAGTGGCGGAGAGTTTATTGCCAGTTTTTCTATTCCGTTCTACACCCTTGATTTGAAAACTGGCAGTAAATGTAAAATTAGAAGCATTTTTTTCTTTTTTGACGTTCATAAGTGTACATTGTATGAATAAATGATTTTTGGCTTTGACTTTTGACGTAATCAGCACCAAATAGATCTCTACTAGCTAAAAGATTCATGAATGAACCCCTTTTTATAGAGAATACTCTTACTTGAAATAGAATCTCTAAGTTGTACTGAAATAACTTTTATTTAATAAGCTTTACAGGTCATGGCTAAGAGCCACTTTAAGACGAGGTTAGAAAAATGTTAAAATGGAAACATTTTAATTTCTTAAAACTCAGTTTTAGAATTTAAAGAAAATTGTTTAAGACTTTTTTACATTTTAGACAAGGGAGCGGATGAAACACAACCCTTCGATGAAGCACGATTTCATGCCATTGAAGAATACAGTACCAGAAAATCCTTACAATACTCTATCGTTTATACTCCGCGGGCGCAAAACTATAAAAATGCCAGTAAAGTTGTTATTACTACCTCTAAACGTTTGATCTTGAGAGCAGTGTTGGTCTAGTGGCTTCAGCATGCGACTCTCATACCTGAGGTCGTAGGTTCGATCCCCGGCTGCGCATACTATGTGCGCATTTAACATTTAACATTTGCTCGAACGGTGAAGGAAAACATCGTGAGGAAACCGACATGTCTTAGACCCAAAAAGTCGACGGCGTGTGTCAGGCACTGGAAGCTGATCACCTACTTGCCTATTAGATTTAAAAATGATTATGAAAAAGATTCAGAAATCTGAGGCCTTAAGAGGTTGTAGCGCCACTGATTTTTTTTTATTTAATCATTTGATCATAGCTTATCTTTATACGCTGTCCACTTCTGACTTTATTTAATATCACATTAAATTTCTCAACCTTTAATGCAACATATGTATAAACCGTTATTATATTATGTTCACTTTTTGTGGGATCATATACTATAATACAGTATTTCGGGATTAAATACTCCCACACCTCGCACGAGTAAAGCTTTTGCGTCTGCCCTAGATACTGCAGATGTATATATATACTGCCTTGCGATTCTGTAACTCACTTTTCGAACTCGCACAGCGGATTTCGGCGGCGCCAAGCAATAAACTACAAGCTCCCTCCTTATCAGAATGCCAAATCGTAAAATGACTGCTTCACGACTGATTTGAGCGCGACCGCCGCTGCGAAAAAAGTTGTGCGAGTTCGAAAAGTGAGTTACAAAATCGCGAGGCTGGTCCGTAGCTACAGCCGTAAGCGGTGTTGGTGGATAGGCGCTAAGTACTCACCATCAATATGTTTGAAGCGACATATACAATATAATGTTCTAATATACAGAAAATAAATTATATCTCTCCCATCGCATTAAGTAGGGTGTTAAGATGGCACTTTTCACACACGTGATTAGACAGATTATTTTTATAATTATAGGCATATTTATTCATAAATCTTTTTTTAGTGGATGAATACTCCCATTCGAGCAAAAGCAGGAACATGGTACGCACGCTGGCTTTACCTGTGCTGGTTTTTTTGCCCTTTCATCACAGTTTTTATAGTATTACTAGCGAAAGCTGTACCAGACGAATACGAACTAAATATATATTGGGTTCTATTTATTTTGGATTTACTTCACATAGCGTATTTGATTACTGAATTTTATACGGTAAGTAATGCGTATCTAACTTCAGTCAACCTAATCTCTCTTCTCGTAGTCTTGGCTAAAGTATTGTACCGTCTCTTTCTGTCATATTGTGTTTACACTGTGATGAAAAAGGAAAGATGATTACGATAGTTCAATGTATATGTATGTTTTGTTTCTTAGCCGATCATGACGAATTGGTAATAGTCACCCCACTGTATAGTAGTCTCATAGAAACAACATTTAATTTTAAGCATCTTAGGAGGAGAATCTTCCACACAGGGTCAAATAAGTGTATCAATATTTAACTTATTAATTTCTCTTGTTAGAATAATATAGATACGCATTAAATGTATACATTTGCGTGTACTCAGATTCATTGGAAGGCATTTTAAATTAGAAAATGCCTTTTGTATTATACATAAGAATATTGACTATTAACAGCTATTGACTGGCTAATACTTGGATTAATGATTTCGTTGGAAGAATAAATTGTCTCTGGTCATAAACGTCACGTTTATAATGAATATGTTAACGTAAAATTGTAAACACCGTTAGATTGTAATCTATCTCGCGAGATTATAAACTGTCGAAAGATTGTGAACCTCAGCTTACTGCTTACAATTTAACGTATTATTATTCGGTAGATTGTACTACACTAACTTAGTTATCATTCAAACTTCTTTGGTCAATTACAGATTAATTTATTTTCCAACAATTTCATATAACTACCGAATAATAATACGTTAAATTGTAAGCAGTTCGTTGAGGTTCACAATCTTTCGACAGTTTATAATCTCGCGAGATAGATTACAATCTAACGGTGTTTACAATTTTACGGTGACAAATACACCATCTTGCCAGTTCTTCTTGCCCGCTCTACGCCCTTGACTTGCGAACTGGTAGTAAATGTAAATTTAGAATCAATTTAACATCTTTTCTGCTGACGTTCGAAGTGTACTTGGTTATCTATATGAATAAAGTTATTTTGAGTTTGAATTTAACCAAATATTTGTTGCGTTCATAATAAAATTTGTTTTAGTTTGAACTACTCGTCCTAAACAATAAATGCGTTGAGAGAATCCAAAAATGGCATATGTTTAAACACTGTGGATATTACCTGGATATTCTGTCCTTAACCATACCTATATTAACCCACTTAACTGGACAATGGAACTACCGCCTTGCAAGATTATTGAGGCTCAGATTGTTTTATTACTACCATCATCATTTCTGTAAAGGATTTAAGGTAATATCAGGCGGGCTGAAAAAATCGTAGCCTAACATAAAAAAATTTTTTTCGATAGAATTTTATTCGGTCATACAATTATTCGATACTAATTGGCTATTGAGGTCTGAGGTCGCTGTTATTATTATGTTTCACTGTTTTATCGGTCACTAAGAAGTGTTTACTGTCGCCTATAGACTATGATAAACATAATTTGTTGTAATTTTTAAGTTAAAAAAAAAGTTAAATTCTGTACGTAATATCCCGTTTACTACGTATCGCCCAGGATTTTAAATAGTTCCGTTGCTAAAACATGTTTTGCACTATTAATTAAATAAACAACTAAAGTAATATATTATAATGGCAGAACAAAAACTATTTACGTAAGATGCCTTGAAAATTGTGATTTGTAATTGAAGTGTTATTGAACAAAATTACTATTATACCTTTTACTGTCCAAAAAGCATTACAACTTAGATAATATATTATGTTATGATAAATCGAAAATTTAATTCAATTAATTTATGAGTTTTTACTTTTTTTAACGGTTTTTAACATGATGTATACGATTTAAGCTTTTACACCAGTTAAATGATACCGCCGCCCATTTTAATTCCACAGCACTCGCGAGTGCGTTGCCGGCCTTTTAAGAATTGAAACGCTCTTTTGTTGAAGGACCCTAAGTCATATTTTCATTATATGGTACGGGAATCTTGTTTAATACTAGATCTTTGTGAAATTTCTCGTTTAAAATGAAATTCATATTTCAGAGTCAAATAGCGCCAGTTTTATTAAAGTTTGCGATCGTTTTTTTAACCATTCACGGCATGACTTGTGGTTGGATTTACGTGGCTTGTCAACGTATGTTTTCATGTTGCTTTCATATATTTCTTTAAAATTAATATACTAAGACTGAATTGTTTCATACCATTTAGATCTATGAACTGATATTTTATATAGCACAAGTGGCAAACGGGCTGGACAACACCTGATGTTAAGGAATACCGCCCATGGACACTCTAAGTCAGATATGGAAATCGCCAGTGGGCAGCAGGTTCCACATATTGGTGGTGCACGGCAAAAGATGCCATAAAAAACGCTCAGTTTTAGAGCGAAGGACGTCGCGGTGGTACGGATGGAATTTCGTATTCTGCCATTTGATTCTGACATTCGATGATGAAACTCATCTTCATTAATACGAATTATTGTGTGTTATATGTGGGTCATTTAGATATCCCAAGTTAAACTTTTAATTAATACCAACTAGAAACACTGTTTCGCCAGAATTTTAAGCCATAATCTCCATCTGCGTTTATCACTACATACATTGTGAAGCCAACAAACAATTTATATTTCTAAAAATCTTCCAGATGAAAAGTTTCCCCTACGCGTAGAGAAACTTCCTCGATACATAAAGGCAACCATAGATTATGATGAATGGGTAAATCCACAGGATAGAAAAGGAGGTTAGACAGTACAAAAGAATATTTGTCACGTTCTTTTGTTAAATAAGAGTTATGTGTAATCATATTTCAGTGGAAAATGTCTATTGCAGTTTTGGATAGAGTTTTAACCAACGGGTTGTAGCTAGTACCTTTGAATTCCCCTCGGCTGTTATTTACTAACAGTAATAATAATTCCGAGAAAGCTGGTTATACTATGTATTTTATATTAGTAATTCGACACTTTTGTAAGCAATTCGTTGCGCTAATATCGCCTAGGGATCGCGCAGTACAAAAGGCATTTTGAAGAAGCAATATAAACCACCAGCACATGCTTCTGATCTACTAGACAAAATAAACGGGTTGCTAATCTAGTCATAAAGGTTTATATTTGCTTTCATTTTTTTTTAAGAATTTAGGTTTGACGTTTGAGTTGTGTTATTTTTTTTAAAAGAAAATCTATTGTTGCACATAATAATTTATGAATTTTTAGAATAGTAGTTTTTTTTTATCCTAGGTAGGTCTTCACATATAATTATCAAATCAATGTATACAAAATATTGTAAAAACTATTAAGTGTAAGTATGGAGTTTCTTGCCCATTCTTCTCCATATGAAACTATATTTTGGAAGGTCATCTTTTTTTATATTTTTAACTTGGAATGTTGACTCTCAAAAATGCCTTTTAAATAGGCCTAATTAAAATAAATTATTTGACTTTGATATTAAGCAAAGATGCTTTAGCCCATTAAAGCTAGACTATAATGTTAATAGCATAAATGTGCTAACTAATTAAAATGTTGTAAAACTCATCATTCTGAAACCCGGAAAGATGTTCAAAGAGGTTACCTTTTTAATATAACTGGAGGCAAACGGGTAGGAGGCTAGTGATAACTTAAAATCAGGTGACACCCATGACAACGCCCCCATGGACACAGTATCAAAAGGCTCGCAAGTGCGTGGCCGGCGTTTTAAGAATTAGTTAGTTTTTTTTTATTTTCGTTATTTTTTTTTAATAATTAACGAAAATCATTTAGGTTGCCCTCGTCTTACGAAGAACTTCCTTGTCGATGGCAAACTGAAATTTGGTTTAATTGTACCCAAAAGTTGGATGGATGACTATATTGTTGCTATAACATATATTCTTGTGATTTATTCACATACGGAAATCGATCTTGTGAGTATTTACTCGCGAGCCATCACATAACAGAAAATCAGAAAAGAAACACCTAAATATAGTATTGAATAGGCAAGATTATTTGGCTTTATTTTTTATTATAAATGGACACTCACCGCCAGAGGGCATTGCCGGCCTTTTAAGAATTGGTACGCTCTTTTCTAGAAGGACCCTATGTCAAAATACTTCAGTAGGCACCTGAGGTGGTTTCACATAGTAGTGGTGCGCGGCAGAAACTGCCTTAATTTATCGATTAGAAATTTTGATTTTAAATATTGAAGTATAGAATAAATAGGAATGCGAGCATTCTTTAAACTATACAAAGAGGAAAAAGTACTACAAAACCAACCCTGCTTATCACAATATATCTCTAATCTTAATATATATAAATTACGTGTCACGTTGTTGTCCGCTATGGACTCCTAAACTACCGAACCGATTTCAATCAATTTTGCACACCGTGTGCGGTTTGATCTAACTTATAA
Source organism: Pieris napi (assembly GCF_905475465.1). NCBI lineage: Eukaryota > Metazoa > Arthropoda > Insecta > Lepidoptera > Pieridae > Pieris > Pieris napi. The sequence continues at coordinate 11,116,666 of NC_062244.1, forward strand.
GATAGGATAGCGTACATCTCAATTTATACCCGCAATATTATTTTATTGCAAAATATTCGTTTATTATTTGATAGTCACAATTCTCTCAGATGGCGCTGTGTTGAAAGTACCAACGTTTCACATAAGCTACAATTTAATGGCATAACCACCAATAAAGCGTGGTGGTCCCCATGACTGGTGTTCTCCTGCCGTTTATTTTGAATAGTTTACCACTATGTGATATAACAAAAACCTTAGCCACAGCAACGCTTGGCCGGTCTGCTAGTATTATATATAATCATACGCCTTATAAATTGAAGTATAGAATAAATAGTAATGCGCGCGTTCTCTGAACAATGACGAAAAAGTACCACAAAACCAACACTGCCTCTGTTATATGACTTAACATAATCTCAATTGTAGGTGGTACCTTTAACACTGAATGAAACATATTACAAAATCTTTTTATACTTTATAATTCACCCGATGGAGATTTGGATACTGAGTTGTGCCATAAGCGCTGTGTTTACGAAATTACGTGAACTGTACACCTATGATTATGACGTGCAAAGTTTAATATTATATCTGGAACATAGCGGATTATGTCCAGTACTACTTGACTCCGTGAAGAAGTATACCAAGCAGTTATGGCAAAGACAGAGAGGTATGTATAATCATACAATATTCATTAATTGTATTAATCAAAACTATTTCCAGTGAAAATTACTTAAAATTCTGAATACAATCATTTGTGTTATGAACGCTGCTTTTTGAAGGTTAGAACAAATTTTTAGTACCCGCTGTAAACTTAATCGTATGACATACAAATACTGGGTACATATATATTGTATATTTTTATTGAAATGAAATATATCTCTTAAACTGAATATATTAACAAATATAATATAGTTATTACTGGGATAAAGCCCTTACCCTCCTGTATTTCATACTTTTCCCCCCTATATATAGGATAACTTCAATGTTCTTGGTCGCAATCCATAACTACGTTCCTCTGCTAAGGAGTCACTCCAGTTACCTTCACATAGGAACAACTTTTTCAATTCCTCCCTTCAACAATACTGCCATTCGATTGTGGAATGATCTGTCTGTTTCCGTGCAGACCTGTCTGAGTAAATATAATATTAATAAACAACATTATTCTATCGATAAATTTATTTAATTTTACCTTTGTAAAGAAGTACATTATCTGTCTCTCCTGTTTTGTGTGATTGTAATGTACATATTTACACAAACTGTTATTATTATTATATGCTTATAAAACGAACTACAAAGGAATGAATATTATGTATAAATAAAACAAGGAAGGAAAATAATGCTTTTGAAGTCTCGACTGTAACATTCCTTCTTGAATGTACCTATGGAGATTTAATATTATTATAGACATCGCGAACTAAATACACAATTACTAGTAACAATTTATATTTAATTTGAATCACACAATTGTGCTTGAAGTTAGGCATTGAGATATTTTTGGCCAAAACTCTTCGAAGTCCAGATTAAGCATTCTGTTTTTTCTCCTTCATCAAGGATATGCATATTTAAAACTCAAGCTTTTGTGAATAGCTAAAAATTTTACAAAACATTGAACACAACAAACAGATATTATGAATAGTCCAGGTAGATAACAGGTAGATATTAGAGCGACTCATGGCCATGTGTAATACCTTTTCAGAATCCCTATTTGCGCCAAAACTTGTAATATAGAGTCACTTTTCGGTAGCGTAATTCTTTTTCACAGTGGGGGCCGAAGTAAACAAAAAGTTATGGTTTGGAATTTTTTTTTTTATCGTATAACTTAATGTTATCTTCAATACACTCAATAAACAACTTTAAATAGTATGTCTAACGCAAGAACTCATCAGTGCCAATCTAGTGGATATTATGAAAAATATACAGGATGTAGATTTTACTCTCATAAAATAAAGTATTAAAATATACAATTTGATCTTTTTACAAGGTAATTGGCTGCCGGAATTAGCGCATCAGGCGCCGCAATGCCTTCGAGAAGACCTGTTAAGCGCCCTCTACATGCATCACCTCGAAGCTCCGCCCCTTTTCCGTGACCTCCCTGAATATTTTCGACGGCAACTCGTAACAAAGCTACAGAGAGTGGTTATATTTCCTGGTAAGGTTTTGTAATGTATTGAAATAATGTATCATAATTGTTTTCTACCCTAAGCCTTTTTAGGTTAGTATTTAATAATTTCAGTACTACGTAGATTTGGGAACTAGTTTAATTTATTAAAATGTTGTTGTGCACTTGTTCTATTACAGTTGTATATTTCTTTACATAAAAATTTAAAAAAATCAGTGGGGCTACAATTTGATAGGCAAGTAGGTGATCAGCCTCCCGTGCCTAACGGCGTGTGTTATCGACTTTTTGGGTCTAAAGCAAGCCGGTTTTCTCGCGAGGTTTTCCTTCACCGTTCTAGCGAATGTTAAATGCGCACATAGAAAGAAAATCATGTCCATTGGTGCAGAGTACACCACGGCTACTTGTCGATAATAAAACAGATGAAGTAATCTGTGACCAAGGTTCTTGTTGCTTTTATTGTCTAATACCTTCGTTTAATGTATACAAAATCAAGTGAAATACAAAATAAATTAACTTACTTTTATTACTTATTTAAAGGAAAATTCATTGTTAAGGAAGGTGATATATTTGCCTGCATGTACTTTATCCACGAGGGAGAGGTTGAGAAATGGTACACCGATAAGAGGTAATCATTCAGCATTAATATAATTGAATTTCAAAGTTGTCCCTTTATTCAGAATTTGGTAAGATTATAGAATCAGTTTCATTACTCTGGTAGCACCTTTGCGAAGCAATCTTTGTATAATTTTTGCTAACAAACGCGTTTACAAAGTTATTCCGATCTCTTTGGACAACTTCTCGATTTTAGCTACTGTGACCTTCAAGATAGTCTAAGTCTGAGGAAGCGCAACACTTTCCTTCCTCACTACTACAACACATACAAAAAATATTCCCGTTAATTTAATCTTCTTCTTCTAAAGAGGGTGACTTACTATGATCGAAATAAGACCCATTCTATATTATTAATAATACGCTAATAAACTAATTCAAAAAATCTAAATCATTTATTCATTTAGGTAACACAATGTACACTTATGAACGTCAAAAACGAAATACATATTAAATGCTTCTAATTTTACATTTACTGCCAGTTCTCAAATCAAGGGCGTAGAATGGACGAGTAGAACTGGCAATAAACACTCCGCCACTCTTTTAAATCGCCAAGTTTTTTGTTTTATAAAATGTTTGTAAGGAGCCGCAAAATTTCACCATGTTCGATATCTTAAGTAATGAATAGTTAATTAATAATAAAAAAAATTAACAAAGATTTGTTCTCTATCAGCAGTAGGCATGGTGAAATAGGAGCACGCACTTACATTCTCGTGGGAACAACCCGCATCATCATCATCATCATCAATGGGTACATAGCCCCTTGTAGGCCTTAGCCTCCTCAAATATATTTCGCCATCGCAATCTATTTCGTGCTTCTTGCGTCGAACTTCGAACACCTATTGTTTCGAGATCATTGACATTTCCATCCATCAACGCAGTTTCGGTCTACCGGGTTTTCTCTTGACACCAGGTTGTGAGTTCAGCAAGGACCTTGGGGTTCTGTCCCATGTCCCAACCGCTTATTGCATTTTATGAATTGGACGATATTGGCCACGTCAAGGATATTATAAAGTTATTCGTTGTAGCGAATAAGCCCAACACCGTAGTCGCAAACTAATACGCCATAGAAAATTCAGCAAATAGTAAATACCTTTGTGTAGATGACGTGTGGTCGGATTATACTATATGTTTGGTTATAGACCGCAACATTAAACAAGTGCTTAATAGCCTCCATATATTATGTTAATATTAACAATCTACCTTTGTGATATATCGTATAGATTGAACTCAGTAGCTCTGCCTTTTTTATGTAATAGGAGGCAAACGGTAGGAGGCTCACCTGATGTTAAGTGATACCGCCGCCTATGGAGCCTCCTGCCCGTTTGCCCCCTATTCTATAAAAAAAAAAAAAACATTGCCAGAGAGCCCGCAAGTGCGTTGCCGGCCTTATTATTCCTATAATATAATATCCTATAAGTCTTGCTTTGACCTTTTGTACATTTCAGTGGTGAAAAGAAAATGCTTTCATTATTATCAACGAATGGATACTTTGGATTGATACCCGGACTTTTCCCTAACACGCCGTACCAGTTTTCTTATTTAACGCGAACGGTACGCTTTCAATTGTTTTCACAATTTTTAAAGGGAAAACAATTGTCTTTTTTTAATAATGTATTTCGTGTATTGTTATGCAAATCACTTAGTTGTTAGTTGTTGTATTGTTACTGTTGTTTTATTTTTGCGTCATATTTGATAAATGGAAAAACTGTGTGTTATTTATAATTGCATTATTTTTATGCAACAGAGGCAAACGGGCAGGAAATTTTCACCGTCAAATTGACACCGTCGCCCATCGACTCACATTGCCAGAGAACTCGCAAGTGCGTTGCCAGCCTTTTATGAACTAGTATGCTCTTTTCTTAAAAGATAGTAAGTCGAATTGATTCGGAAATACATTGGTGGGCAGGTAGTTCCACATAGTGGTGGTGCGTGGCAAAAACTGCCTTAAAACACGCTCAGTTGTGGAACGACGGATGTCGATACGGGTGGAATACCGATAAATTAGAATATTAATTAGTTTTAAAAAGTTCAGCAGATTTCCAAACACGTATATTTAGTCTATATGTCACCGCAAAATTGTAAACACCGTTAGATTGTAATCTATCTCGCGAGATTATAAACTGTTGAAAGATTGTGAACCTCAACAAACTGCTTACAATTTAACGTATTATTATTCGGTAGTTATATGAAATTGTTGGAAAGTAAAATTAATCTGTAATTGACCAAAGAAGTTTGAATGATAACTAAGTTAGTGTAGTACAATCTACCGAATAATAATACGTTAAATTGTAAGCAGTAAGCTGAGGTTCACAATCTTTCGACAGTTTATAATCTCGCGAGATAGATTACAATCTAACGGTTTTTACAATTTTACGTTAACATATATATAAAGGCAAATTTGAAACAGACGAATTAACGAATAATAATATTAACAGGTGGTCGACTTCGTGTTTCTTAGGCATAGAGATTGGCAAGATCTGCTGCAGGGATACCCCAAAATCAAGTACGATCTGTACACAGCCGCAAAGCAGTTGAAGAAGGATTTACAGAAAACTATGATTTAGTAAATGTTAAAATGACATGTTAACTTATTAAAATAATGATTTCATTTGAGATATTTTTTTAAAAACTGCTAAACTTAGTAACATTATTTTTGGTTGTCCATTTATTATATTTATCGTTTATGCACTCTACAAGAAAATATGTCATGACAAATGTTACACACATACACATCAATTATTTTGGAACATAAGCAAACTAGCAAGGGAAACAAACAAGCAACCACAAAATAAAATACAAAAACAAACAAATAATAACTAAAACTAAATATGATATTAAACCTCGTTAAGAGCATGATAAATAAAGTAACGTTAAGATGAGAGCCTAGTCAAATGTAGCCTGAGTTGCCAATACGAATTTTTGACTTCGTATGATTATTGGTACAAAATTAACACACCTAAAAGTGCTTATCAAGCCAGGGCAACACTCAAATAAGATGGCGTAACCTTTAATTGAAATCCTGAATTATAAACGAAACGTATTTGGACGTAGGCGACGTGGTATTCCAAAAAATTACAAGATAATTTGGATTCACGATTACCCCGATTAAATTTTGGCCGAGAATTTCCAGGATATTAAGTAACGCTTGAAGAGTTTCTAAGTTTATTAAATTAATACACTCGTTTCCGGTTCGTAAATTCGAAATTTAAATATCCAAAATAATGTTACGTAATCGGCTTTTTATTAAGGTTGAACAAGCGAATTCGTTAAGTTCAACAATTTTGGGGTGAAATAATATTTTTACTTGGAGGGAGGGAAATTAATAGGTGTTCTTGTTTATTGGATCGCTTTCTCGATTTAAACGCTGCTTTGTAATTTTGTCTCAATTTTGGAACGGGATCTTAATTATATTGTAACAATAGATCTATAATTAAACAAATTTAAACACTTCAAAAATCCCCAATTCGACATTTTTAATAGACTTGAAATTTTTTAAGTCAGATATTTGAGCTGCAACAATATTTTTCTTTTTATGCGCTTTAAAATGTTGTTTATTTAGGGAAACCCATATTTCTTTTTCCTTACAGTAGTTGCCTGAAACAGATCAAAATCAATGAGGACCCTTACTACTTAAGGGTCTAATGGTTTAGTATTAGTATATAAACGATGTGTGAATTGATATTTGCATACTGAAAACATCATCTTCTTAGTAGTATTTATTTTTTAACTATTGTACTTAACTAGAGTTGTGAATTTGATTAGCAGACTAAAATGGGTGGGGAGAATGAGAAGAAAAACAAAAGACGACACGATGGCGCGTTCCATTTGATTGTGATTGGTCAATAGCATTTAAAGTCCAATACGCAAGGACACGCAACATGATGCGTCATGATATTACGCGCGCTTGTACCATTACGCAACGCACCTTTTTGTATTTCGTCTCTAGTTCGACATTCACAGACCATCTTTGCTAATCTAATTAAACCAGTGATCGGCTACTTAGAAAACTATATACTAGTAATAAAAAATGTGTGCGTGTACTAGGTGTACTTCTTTATGACCTTATTTTTCGAAAAATGATCTACTATATGCAACTTTACAGAAATTGGTTAAATAAAGTTAAATAAGATAAAGTTTAACAAAAGGCTTTTATTATCATAGACATGAATACAAATACAATTATTTCATTTTAACTTATTACTGTACTACTATGTAGTACTAAGATTATTACAGAATTTCATTAATTGTAATAGAATTATTCGTATTACTATCACTGTTATCGTTATTATATATTTTTGTTACTAATGGCTTCGAATCTCTTCGGATCAACCGTGGTAGGGACAAGAAAAAGATGGCGCGTAACCGAAAAATGTGACAAATGTGTGTAAATTTTTTTCCAACGCCGATAAAGAAGTTTGACTTCAAAAAGCAACATGGCGCGTAACCTGCTACAAAATTTCTCCCATACGTCGATAAAGAAGTTTCACTTCAAAAGATGGCGCGTAACGGAAAAATGTGACGCGTAACGGAAAAATGTGACGCGTAACGAAAAAATGTTACACTAAATTTTTTTCCAACCCCGATAAAGAAGTTTCACTTCAAAAATCGACATTGTATTTAATACTTTTATACTTTGTAATACAATGATATACGTATACGAAGATAGTAACGGGTTGCCTCATTGCTTTTATATTGTCTTTCTGGCGAAGTATTCACATTCTTAGAATAATAAGAACGTCTTCAAGTTTCTTAACGGTACTATATTTTCTATCCTTCAAATGACAGTAAAATCTTCCCGTCAATTATGTCACTTTGTGGAACCTGTAAAGACATTTCTTTAAAACTCAGGACGATGCAATATGTGATACGAAATCGCAAGAGTTTCGTTACGACAAATCCGCTACAATTTTTCAATTGTCTCGTGCCCCTTAGAGCAATTCCATTTCGTGAATTTTTCATCCTATTATGGAAGCAATAAAAGTCTTAGATATTTCATCTCCGCGGTTTATAGCCGATGAAGCTAATAAAAGGTATATCCAATTATTACTTTTCTTTGAAAGTCTATTTGTTTTGGCTTAATGTTTCTTTCTCGCTTCACATTCAATTGTTTTAACTTTTATATGATACAGCTTCACTGCTTTTATTATGCGGCTAAGGTTTATTTACAAGAAGAAATAACGTTTAATAGAAGTGAGTAATGAGTATGTATTTTATAGCACTTTTTATAAATAGACCCCCTAATAATTATCAACCACGCGATCGGGTAGATTCGTGGCCGCAAGCTAAGCAGCAGGGGATTTATTTATTTATTGAAACAATCTGAATACCTAAAAAAAATATGACATTACAAATTTAACACACATGCACATCAATTATGTTAGAACATAAGTAATCTAAAAATTAAAATATAATAATATTAAAACTAAAAAGATGAAATAAAAATAACAATAATAACCGAAACTAAATGAAAACTTAAACCTCATTTAGAGCATGATAAACAAGGTTACGGTAACTTGGCAGATCATGGCATCAATCTTAGTAATCAAGTTGTAAGAGCGAGACAGCCTATTCACTGGTCCATTCAAAGTAACCGATAGGATTGTCAAATTTCCCCTTTCCTGTGGGGGCTTTATTTACTTAAATAAGATCTAGTGGGCATGGCTTCTCCCGCCGGGCCCGGGAGATGACTACTCCGGAAATATCCTCATTATTTATAGGGGCGAGTTGGAGCCCGCTGGTCGCCTTGACCTCTTGTGCTATTCATCTTGCTGACAATTCTGTGGTCGAATTTTTACAGCAGCGATCTGTGTTCGGGCAACGTTTCCCATAGCGGGTAACGGGTTACCCTATTGCCAGTCTCGAGCCCCAGATCGCACCTGGCTCATTCGTAAGTCAGACTGTTAAACAGGACAGGTAAATGCCCACGTTTGGTCGTTTATTTCCTCACAGTCGCACGTGGGGATTGTCTCCAGTTTGAATCTGTGTGACCAAAAGCCCTCTGGTCAGGATCTGCGCCATGTGGGGTGCGAAGCTCCTTGTCTTCAGTTGTTTGTTTGCTGCGTTTGCATCTTTGAAAAACATTTTTGTGACTGAGGCTGTTTCGCCCCCCATAATACTATTTTTAGTTGTCTTGTGTCTGATAAGTCATCCCAAGTAGGAAGCCGATACGGGTCGCACCTTATTCGCGATTTACCAAAAAGTTGTGAAATTTCAAATGTACCAAAACAATGCACAGTTTCAATCTGCAATCTCGAATATTCTGTCATGTGTTTTATATCGAAATTAATATGAAAATTACAATACTTTAATTGTCTCTTCCAACGCTGATTGCACATTTTAATATTTGATACGTAAAATTCATATATCGTTACAAATTCATTTAAACGTATATACCTACTATACATACTGTCTAGGTGGTGTATTTTTGACTATTAAATAAATAAATCGTTTATTTGCAAAGAATGTCTTGTCCCGTCTAGCATATGAGGTAACCATTATGTATGTCTCAAGTATAAATTTCTGTAACGCCACAATATCTGACTTAAAACTATTTTCCACACCTAATAGACACAGGTTTTGTGTCTAAGAACTATATATTAACATAGTAATTTAAATGACAAAAATTGCAAAAAAAAATAGAACTGGGAAAATTTCATTAAAATTAATTTAATTTCATCGGTATAATAATCGGTTGCTTACATTTTAAAAGCACCCTAACGCTTGTATGTAAAAAATATATACTTTTCTTGCTAACTCATTAACAGAGAAAATCTTCCGAAGTATTTAAAAAACATATTTTTCACCTAATGATAAGCATTGCCAATATATTTAGGGGAATTGTATAAAATATAAAGTGGCAATCACAACCAACATTTTATATGATATTTGCAAAACGTTTTGTTCAACTGTTTTCTGACGTAATGAAAAGCACGATTCGCTCTTGGCCAGTTTTCCTGTTTAATATCGAGTCTCAATCCGTTATGATTGCACCTAGTTGCTTGTGTGAGATAAACGTGAAATGGAGCATACGTTTTTCATGTTAAGTCGGAATTTATAACTGATATTTTTCTTTCGAAAACTGGGAAATAACGTAATAACTATAATATCTCAAAAATGAATTTGCTTTATCTAGAACTAGGGGTAATGTGTAATACATTAGTTTTCTTATTAGATGGCAGCCATCATACCGCATATGGTCACTCTCAATGCCAATTAGCTATTGAATTTTGCAATACTGATTTTGAAGCTATTTAAAACGTTAAGTTTTAATTCATCATAGATAAGATTTAAATGTACCGACGCCAAAATAATGGTTTCGCAAAAATTTTACATCTTTAATTTTTTTTTATTCACACATCGATGGATTAATAAAAAAGAGAAGAAGAACGGATATCTGTAACAATAAAAGAGCAACGATGGCATAAGCTATCTCATTCAGGGAACAAATGATTTTGTTCCTTGACTCAAAATACTTTATCTCACAAACTAATAAGACGGTTAGGGCTAACTAAAAATCATGTTAATATACTTGTGTCGCCATCTTTGTGTCAGCCTACGACCCTTTCAGCCCATAATGTTAGGCTTTTTACGAGACTTCATAGTTAATTGTTTATAGTTGTGATTGGAGTGTACTTATAATGAGTCAATCAGTTATAGATTGAGAGATAATCTGTATGTATAATAACATATAGATCTGTCTTGGGTGCACACAAAGCTATAGGTGTGATCGATGTATGATAGAGAAGAAAAGAATAGACAAAATAAAGAATACATCATTAAGAAGAACAACTAAGGTAGCATGGCAAGAGGAACAGTAAAGTGGAGCAAGAAAGTACTAAACTGATGCCCAACCATAAATGAAATGAGGAAGACAACTTAGAAGGTGGATAGACCAAATTAAGCAAACAGCAGGTGGTACATGGCAGAGAGTGGCAGAGTGCAGGAACGGCGGGAATTGGAGCCCCCTATGCCAAAAAGGGGCACTAAAAAGAATGAGATAGAAATATAAATGGCTATTATTATTTTTACTATATTTTTCTAACATGTCAGTGAAATATACTTTAAGTTCAAACATAACATTTTAAAACAACTATTAAGCTTACTTAACAATACACAGCAAGACAAAGCTTCGTACTGAGCATTAACTTGATTGAGTTAAATGGACTCCGGTTCACTTTGTTCAAGGCAATGTAAAACGTGTTTCAATGCAGCAAAGTTTATATTCCGTTGAATGCCACGTAAAATAAATGGCGAACTATGAAGTTTTCGCAAACATTCTTAAAAGGAAGACTACCACATATCGCGCTTGTAATGTATTGACAGTAGACCAACAGTGGTGACCTAGGGGTGTGATTGTCTAAATCCTTGAGGAGTTAGGTTCGAACCTTGGCTGTGCGTAATGCTGTGCCATTTTCCAAATACGATGAAATTAATATTTTGTTACACCTTTTTAGGTCGTAGGGCCTCTGATTTCTGTATCTGTTTCATGATTAATTGTCAATCTAATAGGCAAGTAGATGATCGGCGTCCTGTGCTTTACACATGCCGTTGACTTTTTGGGTCTAAGGCCAGCCGTTTTCCTAACGATGATTTCTTTACCGTTGGAGCGAATGTTAATGCGCAAATTTGGTCTACAGTCGGGGATCGTACCTACCTCAGGGATGAGTTTCGAACGTTGAAGCCACTAGGCCAACAGTGCTCTTCAACTTTTACAAAAAATGTTTATAAATAATAATGTAATAAATAAATATATTTATAAAAAATATAGAAATTTCTGTGACGGTAGAACACAAATTGTTCACACTTTATCCAACGAAGCGTCGACATTCATTAAAATACTCAAATACAATATTAACTACTTTAATTATTTAGTATTTTATTTTAATTAAACAATAACAAATAGAAAATAGAAGGAATGATAATTGGTTTAAAAAGTAAAAAACTATTATCCAAATAATCCACATTATACATATGGATTTTGGATACTGCATATTCTTGTGTACCTGATACACAGCGGTGTCTGAATAAACAGTTTCCTCGCGATGTTTCCCTTTGCCTAGCTAATTAATTGTGCATTGAATAAAGGTTTTAACACACAAACCCAGCCTTGCGATTCTGTATTACTCACTTTTCGAAGTCTCACAGCGGTTTTCACAGCGGCGGTCGCGCTCAAATCAGTCGTAAAGCAGTCATTTTACGGTTTGACATTCTGATAAGGAGGGAGCTTGTAGTTTATTGAATGCCAAATCGTAAAGTGAAAACCGCTGTGAGAGTTCGAAAAGTTAGTTACAGAATCGCAAGGCTGATTTCAGAATAATTTTTATTCACTCACGGTTAACACGCTTGGCACAAACAATAAATGAACAAAATGAAACAGCTCCCATTTTCTCACGAATCGATTAAAGGTCTTCGAGTAACGGAGGTAATGACATTTATTCAAGCGTACTCGGAGAAATCGAATGGAGTAATGGTTTTGTTGCACTACATTAACTCTATATGATAGGGGTCAATTTGATAAGGTTGGATTAAACAAACATAGTTTATGTTATTATAAATTGAAATGATTGGTGAAAAGCGGTGTGTAACAGTTTTAAATTCCAGTCCAACAAAATATGTTTGTTTTGTAAAACTGGCAACAACTAGCTGCGAACTTGGTTTCGTCTTAATATGTGTTAGTTAGCCTACCATTTTAGAAGCTACATACCAACATATGGAACATTTTGCTATACTTCCCCATAGATACCGTTTCCACAATAAAAACCTAAGTACTTTTCCAATTTTTTACTTCATAATCCTTCCTCAGATTTCATGGAATATATTAAATAAACTACTCGTTTTGGTCCAACAGTCTTGGAGTTTAGATGAGGAAAGGAGGTCTAGCGCGTAGCAAAATATTTTGCGATACATTTTTATTTATATAGGTAAGTGGTCAGCCTTCTGAGCGTGGCACATATCGAGTTATAGGCCTAAGACATGTCCGTTTTCACAGGGTTTGCTTTCACCATAAGCGCAAGTGTTAATTGCTAACATAGAAAGATTATTGGTGCACAGCGGGAATTCGAACGCGTGGCCTCAGGGTTAAGAGTCGCTTGCTGCAGCCACTAATCCAACACTGTTCCATACTAGCCACTAGTATAAATAAAGGGCTTCCTGAATTCGACTCCCGAAACAAAAAAATATCGATTTAAACAATACACTTTGACGTCATTCTATTAATAATCAGATTGGTTTAAACATTGTATGGACATGAGTAAGAGTTCGACATGAGTCGTTCCTTTTTGAAAAATGCACGGAAAAGTTTTTAATGGAACCCTTCATGTATCGACAAGCAATCTGCAGATTGATAGAACAGACCGGTCCAACTTTAACTAGCAAGGAACTAAACATTCCTGGATGAAATAAACTTTTGCTTCCCACATTTATATTAGGAAAATATAGCAAAAGCTTGCGATATTCTTTTCAAAATAAAACTTTACTTAAATTATGTAATAAATTCGTATTTGTCTTTTAAAAAGGTTTAGTTCGAAATAAGGCTTTCTTCTTTTAGTATAAAATGGTTCATGCTTTGGACGTTTCCAAAGTAAATTTAAGAGACGTTTAGCGCGCTTGTCTCACAATACAATTGTTGATTTGTGTTGTTTAATTAAAATATATTCATTGTAGTTTAATTGTATTCTTTTATCATTTTTGTTGTAGAACTGTAAATAGTGTAAACAAATAAAATAATAATGTATCTGTGTAAACAATTGTAAGAGAATACATAAGATATACAGTATAAGACATAATTTCTGAACAATTTACGAACCAATTCTACTTTGGTCCCTTCAAGACTCGCGAGCCTCTAGCGGCATTGAGAGTTTAAATGGGCGGCGGTATCACTTAACATCAGTTCAGCAGTTCTTTAAAAAAAATATCAAACAATAAGTAAATTCATTTTTTATCTTTATATCTTTGCATGTAATTACCGTTTTACATCGATTGTTTTCACTGAATGAGTTGAGAATGTATGAGATAATACTTTAGTTGTTAAGTAAAGCTCACTGTGAAGTTCCCACATTGTTTTGATTGACCTATTCTCGCTTATGTATGTTATGGCCTCCATAACCATCTGGAATGATTGTGTTTTATGAAATGCACATCCAAAACTGCTATAACTTTTGAATTTTTAAATGATTTCATTTTGGGAAATTTATAAAAAAATATTGTTTGGAAAAATACGTTTTTGTCTAAAGCTTACAAAGTTTGTATTCCTAATCAGTAATCATGATATGACTTGCTAAAATTGTCTGTTTCCTCTCATATAAGTTATGGTAAATTTATCAAAGAGATTTGATCTGGATAATTTAATCAATGTCGTAAAATTTAGCGATTTTTATTTAACCACTTTTTTAAATGTCTTGATTCTTTTTAAAGTGAAAAAGGGTTTCTTAAGTAACATTTGTTATATACTGCGGTATTAAATAGATATACTATATCTATATAAAATATATTATATCTTGCATCAGTTCAATGTTTGTTTCAATCCGATGATGCGAAACATCTGTACGTTCTCCTATCTACAATAGCAAATAAATCAATGTAATCAATTTAAATGGAATTTATATATACACCAGTGTTAGCCTAGTGGCTCCAGTGTACGAATCACATCCCTCCGGCCGTGCACCTATAGATTTTATATCTATATTCTACGAGTATGTGCGCATTTAACAATCGTTCAACTCATACGGTGAAGGGAACATCGGGAGGAAATCACCATGCCTTAAAAAGTCGACAATCATTATCAGGCAGAAGGCTGTTCACGTACTTGTCCTTGACATAAAAATGACCAAAGAAACGGAAGCGATTTGAGCCTATAACTCTATATGGATCATGATCCATATAGAGTTATAGTACTTACTTGCTTGAGTTGTGTAACTACCAAATTATGCTTTTATTTTTTCTCAGTGAAAATCTCATTTTTTTATATGTCGCCGAGTATACCTTTACAATATTACAGCCTTTTGTTTAATAGCACTCATCAAGTTATGTAAACAATAAAGCCTTTATTATCGTTTAAATGGTTTTAATTTGTAAAATACATTTCTAATTCAATTCTAAACTATTTCATTTTCAAAGAACTTCAAAATGTTACAACAAGCGCTCCGTCATCTTTCATTTGTCGGTCGGTTTTTGATAGATTATATAATAATAATAAATTTAAATAACCACTTTTACTTTTATTAAAATAATAAGCCAAATTTAATAAAATTTCTAAACAAGCATATGAAAATTTCTCCGTAATAACATTTGTATAGATAATAATGTTAATAAATTAAGTAAAAATCCACTTACATTTGTACGATATTTTTGTTTCAATAAAAGAACGTCTGAGCCGAAGTGTCTTTGTGCGAATTTCAATAGCCATAATGTTTGAGGCAATTCACTGTTTGATGTTATATGACTTCTATTGAGGCTTTGTTTTTATATTGAAGATGTCTACTTTACAAAAACCGCGAGAAAATTGAGTATTTATTTTGGTCTGACATTCGACGCAAGTTCGAAACAATTTGTCAATACCATTATTATGTGTATTTTGAAAAAGGAACCTTTGCTTATTTAATTTCCAATTAACCAAATTAAATTAATATAAGTATTTATGGGCGGATGCCCTTCATTATTAGAATCAGCCATGTCTTAATAATTTTAATGTTGGTCACCAAACTCAAAATCTATTTACTATTCATTAGGAAATCTCTTAAACAAGCACTTTCAATTAGTTTTGTAACAAAAAGACACCAGATTATTTAGAACAAAAGCGATTCGTCGCAGACGTGGTGCGCTCGCCGTTGACGTTCGAAAAACTCCCAACGATTCAACATGGCCGCGCTGACCATCGATACGACGCTCCGCCAGACTTGACAACTGTCAAATCTCGTTCCAATATTTGCAGTATTTCTTAACATGGCGCTAGGAATGCGCCGTCATATTAAATAGGTTTTATTTACATCTGTATACTAAAGTAATACACTTAAATAAATAAAAAATATTGTGGGTACACAACAAATAGTAACTTAAACAGTTTATGCTACCCTCCCGATCCTATCCCGTGGGTTCCATAGTTTCAATGCTCGTCGACACCAAAGTCTTAAATATTTATCAGGTCCGGAGAAATAAAAAAGGAATCTCACTTGTGCCTCTTCAGACTGAAATACGATCTGTATTAAATTAAAATATTTACGAAACCTTTTTCTCGAAACAGAATCTTAGACATGAACATATATTTATAATAAACGCGTCTATAATAACGACAAATCAATCCTTGTGAAATTTAAATACAAATATATTTGCCATTTCAATTAGAAATCATAGAATATATTACAGCATGTCTAGTTACGTACAATATTTTTTATATATGGCTCGCAAGTGCGTTGCCAGCCTTTTAAGAATTGGTACACTCTTTTATTGAAGGACCCTAAGTCGAATTGGTTCGGAAATACTTCAGTGGGCAGCTGGTTCCACATAGTGGTGATGCGCGTCAAAAGCTGACTTAAAAAACGCTCAGTTGTGGAACGACGGACGTCGAGGTGATACAGGCGGAATTTCGGATTCTGCCTCGACGTCTTGATAATGAAACTCAGCTGCAGCCCTGCGATTCTGTAACTCACTTCACGAACTCACACAGCGGTTTTCGCATCGGCGGTCTCTCTCAAATCAGTCGTGAAGCAGTCATTTTATGATTTGGCATTCTGATAAACAATAAAGTACAAGCTCCCACCTTTTCAGAATGCCAAATCATAAAATGACTGCTTCACGACTGATTTGAGAGAGACCGCCGATGCGAAAACCGCTGTGTGAGTGCGTGAAGTGAGTTACAGAATCGCAGGGCTGGTATTAATCCTATTGGTAAAAGATAAATTGAAAATATCATTTTCTCAATACTATTTAATCCAGGAATAAAGCTAAATACATTGAATATCGTGTTCCTTCTGAGCTATGAAAGTGATATGAAATGTAGGGAAAATGTTATTTCAATGTTCTTATTCAGAATTCAGTCACGTATTGATCGTATGCAAAAGTAAAGATTTCGGATGTTGATAACGTGTCGAAGTATGAAGCCTCTAAGGGCGATGTATTCAGAAGTATATTTGTTTGGAATCAGATTTCTTTTGAATATAATTTGTTAAATCAGTTGACGAAAGACAATCGTAAATTCTATGATAGTCAAGAAATTGTAGACAACGATCGTCATTTAAATATAAGTTTAATTATATATTATATTTATTATATTTGAGGATTTGAACGGATGTTTAAATATGTCTTACGTTTATGTAGTTCCTATATTTTAAAGTATTGGTATTTATTTATTTATGTATTTGTATTTTTGTAATATATCTTCTTGTTTTATATAGGATTTTCAAAAATCGCAATTTCCGCATAATTTTGTACAGTTTGTTAGTTAGTTAGTAAATTTAGATAGTATAATCCTCCTTCAAAGGTCGGCAACGCACCCACTAAAATGGGTATCTATGGGCTGCGAAGAATACCTTTTTTGGGCGTCCCGTAGGCACGTTTGCCCCCCTATCCTATTAAAAATCCGAACAATTACTGGTTAGTTACATTTAGTGAATTCTATCTATTTGTTTTTGCAAATTCATCAAAGTGCCCCAATATAACGTTTATATAATATATAGATGATTAAACCCGAGATAATTATAGTTTTGAAGCACTTATTTAATAATAGGCGTCGAGTTATTGTGGTAACAATTACAGATTAACAATGCACTTCAGAGAATGGAGTTCCCTCGGAACTAAGGTTTAATTTTAATTGCGTATTTTCAGCTTAGTGAAGTCGTTAACCTTTTAACGTCTTAAGCGATAATTGAAAGGATTTTAATAGCATTTTAAATAGGATTTACGAGAGTTTTTTAGTTTATATATTATGTGGAACCAGCTGCTCACTGAAGTATTTCCGAACCAATTCGACTAAGGGTCCTTTAAAATAAGAGTGTACCAATTCTTAAAAGGCCGGCAGCGCGCTTGCGAGGCTTCTGGCAGTGCGAGTGTCCATGGGCGGCGGTATCACTTAACATCAGGTGAGCCTCCTGCCCGTCTGGCTCCTGTAACAAAAAAAAAAATTTTAGGTTGTCTTATAGAGAACTAAAAACACATACCATACAAACTTAAATTTAAAGATTAAAAAGAGTGGCGGAGAGTTTCTTGCCCGCTCTACGCCCTTGACTTGCAAACTGGCAGGAAATTTAAATTTAGAATCATTTTATTATGATCTGTGACATATGGCAATGGCAACTAACAGTAACGCCATTACTCCGACATACTTATTATCTTTAGATAATAATAACTAATATTAAAAAAGAAACACGTTTATTCGTTAAAGAAATTTAGGCATAAATCAAATACAAATAAATACATTTTATTTCTTTTCACATAAAGGTAAGTATGGTGACGGCCTTGGCTGACTTGCTAAAATATTTGCAAGTCTCAGTCCGCTTATATTTTATACGTGTACATAATATCACGCTATATAAAAAATACCATAAAGACTAGATTGCAATCTTATGAGAAGTACTCCTGTAAGCACAATGTCATATATTACAATTATAAATTCAAATTCAAATTCAAAAATCATTTAATCATGTACGTTGTACACTTATGTCTTGTCAGTAAAGAAATACATATTAATGCTTCTAATTTTACATTTAGTGCCAGTTCTCAAATCAAGGGCGTAGAACGGAAGAGAAGAACTGGCAATAAACTCTCCGCCACTCTTTTTAATCGCCATGTTTTTTTTTACACAACGTTTGTAAGGAACGTGATCAAAGTCATAACCTATTTATAGCCTATACTTCCACAGACTATTAACAACATGTTAAAAACGTATGAGACATTTTCCATTTTCAAAGCTGACGCTCTATCACGCTTTAATGAGGAAAACGAACCTGCCAAATACACTTGATTGGCTCCCTGCAAAGAATTTATGATTGCGTCCATTCGTTTCATTAAAATTTTTAATTGCATACGTTCCATTTTACGTTTTCTAATATTTGATACAGTTTTATCACTATATATGTTTAAACAAAAATATACAGATTTGTGGCTTCAAAGCCATACACAGTCTATACCAGAGCCGCTTCTGTTCTTTAATATTGTGGAACATTGTTTTGTTCTATCATCAATAGTTTTCGCAGGGCATGCGATGAAAAATATTATATAGGAATTTTTTTACACCATGGGTAACATTGTTGTAGTTTTATTAGGGTTCCTTCTTATTTACAATTAAAATAGCCTATATTAATCAGTGTTAATGTAGTATTCAAATAGTGAAAGAATTTTTAAAATCGGTCTAGTACTTTTTGCGGTAATTCGTTACATACTTACATACAAATCTTTCCTCTTTATAATATTATTGTTTAGTACGTTTGCCAAGTCAAACTATTATTTAAAACCTAAAAGATTTTTAATGGCTTAATCTGGCGTATAATGCGCTACTCTTAAGGAAAAGTGTGACTTTTGTATGTGTAACCTATAACCCCTAGATGTGGTGAGACTCTATCGCGCCCGGTCTTGAACCTCGTATTCCACCTCGCTCCGTAAGTCTTTCTCTCTTTACCTCATCTGCAACTGTATGACCCCAGGTTTGCTTGGGATGGCAATGCTTCCGCTTTCCTTACGAGTTCCAATCAAGTGAGTGCACGAGGATATAATCTCTCCCATTTTTACTGTCGTTACTTGATGTGCTGGCTTATTGGGGTTTCCTGCCCTCCCTAAGTTGGTTCTTAGAGAACTTCTCGAGCCAGTAGATACAGGATACGAGACAATTAGACTTGGAGCCGGTGAGTGTGTGAGTTGGAACGCTGGAATTTGTTGCAGAAAGGTAAGTGCGTGCCTAACCTACTATAGTAGAAAAAGGAAATGGCTACATCGCATGACCATAATATAATTTAATAAAGTCCTATGGATTGGATTCCGAGAGGAAAACGTTTTAAGAACTTTGACGAAAACTCAATTTCCGGGATAGCAATTACTGTTTCGGCTTATATGGCACAGATACCTGAAAAAACCAAAAAAAATAAAGAAACAACATAATTAACTGATTGATCTTTATGAAATATTTAATTAAAAAACACATTCATGATTTTTTATTAAATAGAACACACTGTTGTCAATAAATAAGGAAATACAAATAACAATTATACTAGAGGACCCGACAGATGTTGTCCTGTGTGATATTTGAAGCGATTAGGATAATAGACAAAGTATGAAAGTACCAACTGCAGCGCCATCTACGGTCAGCTTTGTGAATACAAACCATGGGCGCCACGCAAACGCATACAAAAAAATTCATTCAAATCGGCCGGGCACAAATATATGCATTTATCATCGTTATTTTAAAAAGCACCACCATTTAAATCCATTTTCAAAACACAGTTAAAAGGCTACTTTTCATAGCGCTAAGAAATTTCATTGAAGTAAATATAGAATTTAATCAGCAGTCTAGAGCGGGGTGCTTTACAAATCTTACTCCAATCTCTAAATTAGTTAGATAAAAAGCACAGTTGAGTTACGTGACCCTCAACGACGCGGGTTAATTAATTTTTAATCAGAGTCTTAGTCTTGGGCGAGATTGAGTTTGTTCCGTGAGATTTTATGAAACTTCATCTTGCGCGAAATGCCTTTATTCACTGAAAGACCTTTGATCGTCGGGTTATTGTTATAGTTAGGTTCTCGGTTGATTAAATTGTATCGACCTGAGACAATTTAATTTAACAGTTTAAACGGATTGATAAGGGCATTGCCGAAATAGAATTCTTGATGAAGTAATCTACGAAAACGCTTCGATTCGCCAGAAAGGAATTAAAAAAATAATTCAATTTGTCTCTCTCCTAACACAGTGATCAAAAATCTACTCTTTTGTACAAAATATAGTAAGTTTAATGACATTATTTTAATACAAAATAATCTTCAATCGAAGCCAATATGATGAAAAGAGACGAACCAAGAGTAATCTAATAAGACAATTTTTATTGTCTTTGGCATCGCGAGTCTATCATAAATAATGCTGATAGGCATTGGAGTAAGTCTTTTAGGTCTGGGCCTCAGATTTCTGTACCTGATTCATGATGATTTGTCAATCTAATAGGCACACGCTGTCGCCTTTTTGGGTTGGCAAGCCGGTCCTTACGTTGTTTTCCATCATCATTCAAGCAAATGTTAAAAGCCCACATAGAATGAAACTCCATTGGTGCACAGCTGGGGATCGAACCTACGTCCTCAGGGATAAGTCGCACGCTGAATCCACTAGGCCAACGCTGCGCTATAATAAATTTATAATGGTTATGCATTTTGCTTATATTTGAAATCCTAAATCGGAAAATACATTTTCTAGACCTAATTTCACTATTCAACCCGAGGCGAATCCATGATATTTCCGAATTCAATCCTATTCAAATGTCTATTTACCGTGAAAATTATTATACGTACATTATTGTATTATGATTTCAAATAATTTCTATAATTCAGGATCTAATTTCATCCTCAATGTGATTTTAGTTAATTTACGCAAATATAATCTTATTCTCGGTGCGGTTTTATCCCCACATAGACGGCGCTTAAATTATCCCAATTTTAAATTTAGGTACAAATAAAGTTTGTTTATATTTTTTGGTTTACGTTTATTTATATCGAGTTTTTTTGGAAATTTGTTGGTGCATTTAAATTCCTTTAAACATAGAACCGACTCTAATATCACTAAAAACTATCAGATAACAATATTTCTTATCTTATATAACAGGGGCAAGGCCCATCTGACGTTAAGTGCCGCCATAGACACTCGCATTGCGCTGCCGGCCTTTTAAGAATCGCTCTTTTCTTATTTCTATTGATTGGTCTTGTATTACCAAAACAATTGAATGTAACAATAATTTGTATAAGAAGATATTTTCCATCAGGTATCGGTCCCAAAAAAAAAGAGTATATATTGTATTGATACGATCCACGGACGTGGAAGATACGTACGATGAACACAATTAAACGTCGTGATAATTTCCTCCTTCAGGTTTTGGAGTTAAAGTTAAGTTTTTCAAGAAACAATTGAATTCGCCTTATTTGAGTAAAATTCACACCAGTCCGGTATTGCAAGAGATGTGTATGTATTTATGTGAAAAAGCTAGCAACACTCACAAAATATTTATTTTTTTCCTCAGAAAGTACCAAATTTTTGTACAAAACCTCTTAATGGAATTAAACAGTATAGGAATAATTTCTGGAGAGAAAATTGTCGTCGTAAACCGGGTTCAGCAATGCATTTTCCAATTAGTTGTACATATCATTATCTGTTCGCAAATCACAAAATTGATATAGTTTTCGATTAAACTAAGACTGATTAATCGGGTTTTAGTTTGGATAGAAAGTTATTGTCGTTTAATAGACTAATAGATCAAATTCTAGTCCATCCCCAAAGACTAATTCATCAATTTTCCGCACTTTGCAATAAGCCTACAACAGCCGCGAATTTGTAGCGTAAATACGCACTACATAATCAGCGATATGTTTTATCTCTTTTCCACACAGCGGATACACTAAAAGACGGAGAGAGATGAAAGAGGAACTAGGTTAATCTATATTAATTAGTCGAATTAAGTTTATTTTATTTATTAAAGTACACTATACAGGGCGTCCCAAGACTATGGGACCTTAGGCTATGTTCACATGTAACGCGCGTTAACGCGCGTCAACGCGCGATCAAATTTGAAGAGCGTTCAGATGATGAGCGCTAACGTGCGTTGCGAGAGTACTCGTCAGTCTAGTTCGGTAGAACATAGAAAATGTTATAATAATGTGCTAATATTTTGTGGTTATATTATAAAGAAAAATTAGAAAAAGAAAACGTACACATTGCATTTATCCAATTTTGAAAAAAAATACAAATTATATTATATTTTTTATACAAATTTGCTATATTCCAACTTGCTGGCCTTTTTTCTACTTCATCGATTAGTAAGTCGATGTCAATATCTTCAATTTCACTCATTTTAAATGCGAGAACAAAATATAATTACGAAAATTAACAAAATTACATGCGATCGCGATGAAAGCACGCGCTCATCTGAACAGCAAACGGACATTACATTAATATCAAAGCGCGCGTCAACGCGCGATCACCTGCGTCTAGAGACTTTGGCTATGTTCAGATGGCAAAAACTTGACGCGCGTTTTCAAATCGCGCGACTAGACATTGTGGTATTTTCATACAACTGTTCACATGAGCGCGCGTTAACGCGCGGTAACGCGCGTCAACGCGGCGCTCAGAGAAAAAGTCTCTAGACGCAGGTGATCGCGCGTTGACGCGCGCTTTGATATTAATGTAATGTCCGTTTGCTGTTCAGATGAGCGCGCGCTTTCATCGCGATCGCATGTAATTTTGTTAATTTTCGTAATTATATTTTGTTCTCGCATTTAAAATGAGTGAAATTGAAGATATTGACATCGACTTACTAATCGATGAAGTAGAAAAAAAGGCCAGCAAGTTGGAATATAGACAATTTGTATTTTTTTTCAAAATTGGATGAACCCAATGTGTACGCTTTCTTTTTCTATGTTTTTCTTTATAATATAACCACAAAATAATAGCCTCTTCCACGTCCATTTTCTACGTTCTACCGAACTAGACTGACGAGTACTCTCGCAACGCGCGTTAGCGCTCATCATCTGAACGCTCTTCAAATTTGATCGCGCGTTGACGCGCGTTAACGCGCGTTACATGTGAACATAGCCTTTTTCTCTGAGCGCCGCGTTGACGCGCGTTAACGCGCGTTACCGCGCGCTCATGTGAACAGTTGTATGAAAATACCACAATTTCTAGTCGCGCGATTTGAAAACGCGCGTCAAGTTTTTGCCATCTGAACATAGCCTTAAGGGAAAGTACCTTAAATATCGTAGATAGGATATTTTGCCGAAAGAAGACTTTATTTTATTTTGAAAAGTGAGTATTACTGCATTCAATGATTTTCTAAAAATTACTTATCTCGTCTGGGAATTAACCTTAAGGTCCCATAGTAATAAAATTGTCTACATTGTATGTTATCTGTTATTCTAATATATAAAAATTACGGTGAACATACAATATGCCAAATGCTGATTATTGTTAACATAAGGAAGTGTCAAATAACACTACTTACAGTCTCTATTAAAGGGAAGACACTTTGTTCAATTTTTTCACTCACTGTTTAGCACTTAATACTAACGTGCACAAATCATCTAACAACGAAATCCATTTTCAATGTAGTTTCTCCAATACCTGCACAGAATTGCGTTATACTAAATAGGATTGGGATCGCGTTGGACATCGTTAAAAATTACGTGATAAACTTGCTGTATAGTAACGCAGACTCTTGCAGTTACTATTGAATAGAAGTAATCTGTCCAATCTCAGTTCGTTTTCTGTGGTACACTCTGTTTAGTATTCAACAATAAACACTTCTGCCCTGTGATTCTGTAACTCACTTCACGAACTCACACAGCGGTTTTCGCATCGGCGGTCGCTCTCAAATCAGTCGTGAAGCAGTCATTTTATGATTTGGCATTCTGAAAACGTGGGAGCTTGTACTTTATTGTTTATCAGAATGCCAAATCATAAAATGACTGCTTCACGACTGATTTGAGAGAGACCGCCGATGCGAAAACCGCTGTGTGAGTTCGTGAAGTGAGTTACAGAATCGCAGGGCTGATTTACATTTTTAATATTTTTTCTAAGAATATAGACCATAGAGATTATAATATAGAATAAAGAGCATTAATGTTTGTGCGTTAGTTGCATAAATTGGCCACTTATACTTGTTTGAACACTTGGACATGGAAAAGGGAAAATTTTACACAATAATAAGTGCCTCAGCATCATTAGATACAACAACACTTAGACTCCTCTACCGTCGTTATCTGAGGAAGTAAATTGGAAGGGGTCTATTTGATATTCACGGTAATCCAAGTGGAAAGTTGCAAGTCTTAATAAAAAATGAATATTAGCTAGTCTGTGATGTTTTTATGTCTGTTTAACGCTAATCTGTTCGCATTTAGTTCAATTCACTAAATTATTTCTATTAATATGTTATCTGTTACGGACCCATTCAATATCCTATCTGAAATCGAGTATTCAATTTTTTTTTTTAAAGACAATTCACACCAATTGACCGAGTCCCATGCTAAGCTGGTGAAGCTTGTGTTATGGGTACTAGGCAACGGATATACATACATATTATAGATAGATAGACATATAAATACATATTTAAACACCCAAGACCTAAGCACAACACCAAATGCTCGTCGATGTTCGTCTCAGCCGGGGATCGAACCCGGGACCCATGGATTCGCAGTCAGGGGTACTAACCACTAGACCAATGAGTCGTCAGTAACAGAGCTGAATAAATTACCAGCGTTAGATTTATAATAGTTAAAATGGAAGAGAAAATATATGTTTAATATTGACCGCGAATTCATACAGACTTCTTTGTGTGTAACGTACAAACTTTATAGTAATACATTCTTTTGCTTTCCGCTTAGTTCATATTTTTCGTCACATCGTAAACGTCAAATTCTAAAGCCCCGCTTTCCAGTTTAAATGGCGTATTTATGGCAACATTTCAATAGCCCATATTACTTAAGTTAAGCTAATAATTATCTATATCCTAAGCAAGTCGTTCGTTAACGTAACGTAAGGGTTTTAATTGTATTGCATTCTGGTAACACCTGATAAAACAATTGCTTGTTATAATTCATTATTATATAATATAGTTTAAATGTAGGTAATATTATTGATGTTTTTTTTTAATGGCTCTGGCACGATATGTGCATTAGCCAGCGTCAAGTATAGGATTTTTTTAAATTCGTGATTGACTTTAGAAATTCGACCGTGTCCTCCATGTACGGCTCAGGCACTCGCCCGGTACCGCACAACCCTCCAAAGGCCGAGAACAAATTTAAATTAAATTAAAACTTGCCCTCGAACCGGGAATCGAACCCGGTACCCCTCACCTAGCTGCCACTTAATAAGACCGCTAGGCTATGAGGACCCCTATTATTGACGTTTGATAATATATTGTGAAAAAGCATAGATTAAAAATGTAAATTGTCACTAATGGCATTGAAGACGCTCGCGCTTTTTTATGCATTGTGCATATCGTGTAACCTACAATAAGTTAGGTTATGAAATGCGCTATAAACAGACTGAATCAGAAGAAAGCTACCGATATATTTACTAATTTAATTTAGATTTTCACTTAAACGGAATAGAATATTATTATGATTATAACGAAAGGACGTGTATTTATGGTTTATGAAGAGCTTATGTTCTGAAGCGTAAATCAGATACCTATAAGTACAGCTCATACATCACCCCGAACGGCGGAAGCCCAGAAACTCATATTTTTACCGTTAACAGGGTCCTTCAGCAAAATTAATGACCCGTGAACACTACAGCTAATCGACGACTCGAGTGGCTGCGGACTATAAAGATAACCATTGTCATCCGAAAGTATCGTGTTTTGCTTGAAGATGAACGGCCAATTTATATTTTATTACTTTTAGAAATTAGTATCACTAATCTTAGACTTAAAATATTATTGTGAAGAAATAATTGCCGTATAGGCAATTTTGTGTGCCTAGCAACCGATTAGTCTATAATTTGAAAGTTTCCTCTGATTATATTTTTGTCCTACTGATTCATTTACGTACTTTAAAGCATAATTGATAAAAGGCTTCATTTACACTTAATATACAAAATATATACAATATATACAAAATTCCAAATCCCACATAAAAAAACAAATTCTCACAAAGAAGATCCGGTCAGCCTATGCTGATACAGATAATATTATTTTTTTGCAAAAATAGTTTAATTATAAATTTGTCTTAGAAATCTTGTTGTTTAGAAATCTTAAAGTACACATAGCATATCAAAAGGAAGAGACTGGCTGCCCACAACATAGGGAATCCTAGTGTAGGAGCAAGTGCACTTTATTTTAGGATAAAATGTGGACACGTATTGCGTCATCATCGATACGACTTGGTACAGCTTATAATGATGAACAAAATTCAAGACAACCGTAGAACCGCAAAGTCGTGGTAGAGTACGGGAGTGGACCGGCATCACATCGTGTCTGTGAAGTTAGCTTAACTTACCAGCAAAGGACAAAAAATAGGGTTCTTAGCACACACAATAGTTCTTTAGCTCCTGATCGTTTTTAGAAAGAGACGTTGCAGTCCAGAATTGTTTTTTTAAAGTGTAGAATGCTATAAAGAGTGTGTTCTTCTGGTGAGTGCTCTGCTAACTTCACAGCCACTATCACCGCTATCACACCATCCGCCGAAGATTTTTTTTGACATGAGCAAAACACCCGGCAATTCAACAGCATAAAGTGGCACCAGCAGAAGAACAAACTTTTTCTGACTACGTTTAACGTATACAAATATTCAACTTAAAATTTCTGAATAGCCGTTTTAATTACCAAAATGAATTCATCATTCAGACGAAATAAATAGCGGGGATTTATTTCGAGAGATGTAATCTATTCAGTGACCAGTATTGAAAAGCGCCAGCGTTGAATGTAAGACAAAGTTTCAGTAATAAACAAAGGTAACTGAAATCAACTCGTTATCTGTTACTAGTTGTTTCTCTTCTCTACAATATTATTTATTTGTGTAAATATGTAAATTAGTTGGGTATAATGTATTACTTAGTAACAAGAATTTTTTTTTTAATTCACACCAATTGACCTAGTCTGACCTAAGCTGGTGAAGCTTGTGTTATGGGTACTAGGCAACGGATATACATACATATTATAGATAGATAAACATATAAATAAATACATATTTAAACACCCAAGACCTAAGCACAACACCAAATGCTCATCACATCGATGTTTGTCTCAGCCGGGGATCGAACCCGGGACCCATGGATTCGCAGTCAGGGGCACTAACCAATAGACCAATGAGCCGTCTTTTTTTTGGCGACGTATAGTTACAGATGAGGCGAAGAGAGAAAGACTTGGAGCGAGGTAATGTGCTAAGCTCAAGACGGAACACGATCAGGGACGCTCATAGGATATTACGTCAAGTAAGTCCTCCAATATTGAATCTAGTACAAGGCAGACGTATACCAAATTAACATTTAAATTATGTTTACCGATTTTTAATAAATACAGATTTTATGGCATCGATGACCGGGGTTATATTAAAGTCCTACTTTTATTTGTTTAATTATTACGAACTCAAACATTAAATATGATAAATATCGTGATAAAAATGCAAAACAAAAGTGGTTTGGTACACAGTTACTTGGAATCTAAAACTTGCTATGCCAGTGCTCTCGCGAGTTTAACAAAATATGTGTATAAAATAAGGTCCTGCACAAGGGGAGATTAAGAAATTCTTAATATTAAAAAAATACATTTCGCACTTCTATTGCTTACGAAAACTTGAAATAATGTTCTCCTTACAGTTCTACACTCTCTAATTTATATTTCAGTTTTCATCATTGTTTTCATTATCTGCCTTCACAGATTATTAAAAATGTTCTCTGAATTCCTTTAAAAACAATAGAAACCAAAGCGAACTTGACAAGAACCAGTTTCTGAATACGATTACATAAATTAGGCTTGGACTTCGACCGTCAAGACATCAGGCATAAAGCCAAGCTTGATGGAATTGTAAAATCAAGCCTTGTTGGTGTAGTTTGAATTGCTAAAGACGCATTGAGTTTGTATTGGCATATTGTATTAGACGTGGCGTCACTCAGACTTGCCTTCCTGCCTTCAAACCCAGACTCATTGTTATTTTTATTTATTTATTTTACAGAATAATATTATGTATATAATGAAATGTTACATTAGAAAACCACTGTGGTTTGTATATATGTAACCATAGCAGTTTTGTTTAGGAGCGCGACAAATGCATATAAAAATAGTTTTTACACTTTCTACATACGTGAGGCTGTCTAATAACTAATAGTTCATTTAATAAAATAAATCAGTGGCGCTACAACCTCTTTAGGTCTTTGCCTCAGATTTCTGAATCTGTTTCATGATCGTTTTTAAATCTAATAGGCAAGTAGGTGATCAGCCCTCAGTGCCTGACAAGCCGTCGACTTTTTGGGTCTAAGACATGTCGGTTTCCTCACGATGTTTTCCTTCACCGTTCGAGCGATTGTTAAATGCCACGGCGGCGGCGTGTGTCAGGCACTGGAGGCTGATCACATATTTGTCTATTAGATTGAAAAATAATAATGGAACAGAATACAGAAATCAAGACCTAAACAGGTTGTAGCGCCTCTGATTTATTTTTATTTAAATGATTAGGCATCTTTCATATTTTAAATCATGAAGCCATTCAATTCTGTTCGTCTAAAATATGAGAATAAGGTGAGCACTTAAGCCTTCTAAATGTAAAAACATTTGAAGCATAATTCCTTTGTAATTGCGTTTGGATTGTTCTGTTGGTATGTTGTGTCTAATCTTCTAATGTGAGTGATTTAGTATAATACGTGAATCTTTTTGATTAAATGGGTTTTGGTTTCATGACGCCTTGCGATTCTGTAACTCAAAACAACAATAAACTACAAGCTCCCTCCTTATCAGAATGCCAAATCGTAAAATGACTGCTTTACGACTGATTTGAGCGCGACCGCCGCTGTGAGAGTTCGAAAAGTCAGTTACAGAATCGCAAGGCAGTGCTGGCATAGTGGATTGAATGTGCGACTCTCAACCCTGAAGTCGTTTATTCGAATCATGATTGTGATTTTTTTCATGTGTATGTAGCACTTGCTACGGCGAACATCCGTAAACCGGCCTTAAACCCAAAAGACGACAGCGTATCAGGCACAGATGGCTGCTTACCTACTGGTTATTAAGAAATAATTAAATCAATTATATACGCGTATTTGAATCACGAGGAGAAATATTTACGAATACCTACTTTGTTCAATGACACCTAGTGTTCTTTAATGAAGATATAGTGAAAATTCCATTTTTGCAGAGGGTACAAACAGACGACTTCGTATTTGAGATTTGTACTTGACAGCAGTGATATTTAACTGAATTTTTAACGGCATCAAATTTTAATCATCAAAGGAATTCCTTAAATAGACTACAAAGTCTCTTAAGAAAATAATAAAATATTTTGCCGCTCCCTTTCTTACAAGAGCATTCCTGAAAATATTTCTTACAAACTTAATAACTCTTTCGTCAGTATACCAAGTAAGGTATATTTTATATTATGGTCTTCAGAAAGTATACATTAAATACATACTTCAAACACCGGTTTGTAAATGTCCAGAAATGCGTGGATTCCCGTTGAATATATTCTGAAACTTTGACTGTTTCTTTAATATATTACAAATATTTAAATTATATTAGCTGTTTTGCCTATCTTACCTTCTATATGTTTTTTTAATACATATAAAAATGGACAGAAGGCTCATCTGATGTTAGATGATACCGCCCATGGACACATTACCCATGGCCAGCGAAATAAGTACATTAATATGAAATGGCCATGGAGCAGCGGCACCATCGATGGCGGCCAACGAGATCGAAGCGACGCATCTGCGGCTTGTTGGTGGTCGCATATTTAAAATATGTTTTCCTTTGTTTTATCGCTTCTTACTTCTACTTCTTGAGAGATACACAAACACTGATTTTTCCTCAACGTCCATTTTGAAGCGCGCTGTATTTGTACTGACGAATGTAGCTGCAGTTTTGCCCGCTATCCTTGCGGCCTTATAATCATAGGGAAATGCTTACTATAATTTATATGTTGTATTAATTGATATGTGTGTGTATGTGTAAATTATTTATAGTCATATTTTTATGTATTGTATTGTACAAAAATACAAATAGAAACTTAAGTTATATAACCGTTTCACTTCTACCGATTCTTTGGCCTCAAAAGTCAAAAGATATAGAAATAGACACAACAAAACCTTATAAATTCAGTGTCGAACTTCGACTTCGAGACCACAAATACAATTTTTAACATAAGACTTATCGCAAAACTAGAGTTTGAATTTTATTCACACACACACACTTTAAACAACAATTTATTCGCGAAAACGACAAAGTTGTTTTGTCGTAGTTGGCGGTGTCATAAGCCCAGTTGCTAAACTAACTTAATAACGAAACCACAGACGATAATTCTGACAACAACAGCGCGATTTTTATTAAACAATGTGGCTCGGTGAATGTTGTAATATAAGAATGGAATTATATTATTATTAATTACTTAATCTTTAGGTTGATAGTGATTTATAGATATACACCTGTTTGATCCGTCACCTATAATAATAGCAAAGTAGAAATATTTTACATTTTTCAATAGTATTTTCTCTTTAAGCATTGGAATTTTTTCCCTTAAATGTTGTCCACACTTGTCATTGACGCACATGCATGTATTGTGTTTTCGTATGTCGTGAGTTCTCTGTAAGTGATTGTATGTGTTTCGTTAGTGTGCTATTTTAAAAATAAAAAAATATTAGTATATTAGTTTTTGTTTGTATATTGCTTAATTGGTTGTAGAGAGTATATTTGGTGAATGATTTGCGTGATTTTTTAAACAAAGATGCTCCTCGCTAGCTCTCTGTATCTTTTAAACATCTTAACGTATTTTAATGCGTCAATAAACAGCGTCACCAAATTGTGTCTGCACAAATACCAATGTATAATCTGTTAATATCACGATTAACCAAACTTAATACCAATCCTTAAAACGAACCTAATTTACTAAAAAAAATATTTACCATAAAGTGTTCACTACATACAGTATCTATTATGAGGAAGACACTCTCTTGAATAATAATAAATGTCATAATATATTTCTATTTTATTATTCTATTTTATAAAAAAACCATGTCTTCCCTCTGTCTAGTCTTGCTTACGATTCACACTTGCATTTTGCAAAATAAGATCTTAAAATAATGAAAGGTTATCTTGATTTTAACATCGCGGGCGGTAACCGGAGGAAATTGCCATAACTTTGCCCATTATACGCTAAAGGCCTATTCAGTTCATAAATATGAAATTGTCATCATTCGACCCCGTTGTATTCTTAAAAGGGTAGTCTTGAGAATAAATATATATAAAATGATAATTTTATTTGAAGGTGTAAGGAACTCATCCATAAAATGATCCACTTTCCTCTTCGCTTTATTTTATCTGAGGCCAAGGAAAAATTTATAAAAATATTAACTTTACTGGACCCTTGTACTTAATCAATCTTATTAATTATTCAAAAATGACTTTATATGCTATTTAGTTCAGTTTAATTAAATTAAATCCATTTAAAAATAAAATCCCAAAAAAAATTTAATTTTGTATTTACGTTTAGTCAAAAAGTTTATATTATGCTCATATT
This sequence comes from Pieris napi, assembly GCF_905475465.1. NCBI lineage: Eukaryota > Metazoa > Arthropoda > Insecta > Lepidoptera > Pieridae > Pieris > Pieris napi. Next base: position 11,148,764 of record NC_062244.1, read on the forward strand.
AATCTATCTATTTTGGAATTAAATCTTGTGATAGAATTTTCAAAATTGGTCAAAAGTTTTTGAGTCTTTTCGTTACATACAAAATACATTATTTTATCTTTATAGAAGTAACACAAGGGTATTCTCTCTATATATAAAATTCTCGTGTCACAATGTTCGTTCCCATACTCCTCCGAAACGGTTCGACCGATTCTTATTAAATTTTTTAAGCATATTCAGTAAGTCTGGGCTACTATCTATATTTCAAACCCCTAAGTAATAAGAGGTGTCCACCACAATTTTATTTATTTTGTATTATGTGGCATTAAAAAATACATACAACCCTTAATTTTCATCCATCCCTAACCCCTATTTTTATTATAGTAGATAGTTATTTTTATTAAACTAAAAAATGTTTCCTAGAAATAATATACATGGCAAAACAACGCTTGCCGGGTCAGCTAGTATAATTATATAAATAATTAACATTATCTCCGCACTTCATGTACCTTGTGAATTTCTATTTAAACCAAGATTGTATAAGTGCTTAAATATTTATAAAAGAGATTAAACGAAGACGAAATCCGCCTGTTAAAGCCACCTGAAGCGCGAACCGCAGGCATGACTCGTAAAATATTTAAATAACAACTTTATTCAGAATTACATTAAGTTTCGTGTTTGAAGTCATAAATTCTTTATATACTTTGCTGAGATAGTAAAATCTTGACTACCCAAATACTTTCAAAAACCGATATATTATTCGAATTCATGTTTTTAAGAATCAGTTGGGCAGTCTTTTGTGTGTTTAAAAAAAACAGCCTAAATTTCAAATAATGTAAGTTACTTATAATTTTAATTACACACTTTTTATATCTGCTATCTATAATTAGCGCCTGTGCAATTGAACCCCACGGCCCAAAATTCTCTACTCCCTTTGGAGTCTTTGGATGAAAGACTCTAATATTATGTTAAAAAAATTGGAGCTGTTTTAAGGTGGAACCGTGATTTGAAAAATTTACTCTATACTACATAAAATGATTATGTAATTATAGTTATAATATAGCTATTGGAATATTCAAATTCAAGTGAAATAAAGAATGAATATTTTCTATAGATATTTTAACAATATTTCTATTTTGTCATACCGGTATTTCCTGAACGGAGTGAAATGGAGCGTGGACCGATACGAACATTTGACGTTAGCCGATATGTTGAACTGAGTTTGCGTTTATCGTTATAAACGATTTTATAACATGGCTTTGCAATGTTTTATTAACTTTGTATTTTTTTTTAATTTTATTTACATTTAATATACATATATACGAAACAGGTTACATACGCTATTAAGCTTATCGCTAGTATGTAAAATTAAAAAAAAGAAAATAAACTTTAATTTAAAAAAATATTATTAAAATGTAAAAGCTAATCTAAGGGTAAAAATTAATATATATAAGTAGCTAATTACAAGGCAGAAGAGAAATGATCAAAAAGAAAATTCTTAAATAAATTTAAAGACAGCTCGTCTGATATCAACAGGTAATTTAACTTTGTATTTTTAATAAGGGTGATAAAACATAGTATCAAGATATTTTACAAGATGAAAGTAATTAATGTAAATTAAACCGTCTTCAATTACCTGTCAACTGAATTTACAATTATATACCTACTAGCTGACCCGGCAAAAGTTTGTTTTGCCATTTATATTATATTATTTCTAGGAAAAATTTTTTTAGTTCAATAAAACTATCTAGAAGAAAATAGGGGTTGATCGTAAATGAGTGAAAATTAGGGGTTGTATTTATTTTTGTATGCTGTATCACAAAAAATACAATAATTTTTTTTTTCTAAAAAATTAAAAAAAAATGTTTGGTGTGGACACCCCTTATTAGTTAGGGGTTTGAAAGATATGTAGCCAATTCTCAGACTTACTGAATATGCATAAAAAAAATCATAAGAATCGGTCGAGCCGTTTCGGAGGAGTATTTGTAGAACATTGTGACACGAGCTTGTGATTTCTCGAAGCGCAAAAAACTCTTATGTGCTTTTGTTTTTGCTTAGTGGCGTGTATTTTTTTCATTTACAGGAATAAAGGAATAATAGGTGCCATATGTCTAATTCCTACCAATCCCTGGACTACATCTGGGGGACAGGAATGTTGGGATTTGGAGGAGGTCTTTGCTAAAAAAGGTCATACAGATACTTAATAACTATGAGATGATCTAAATATGTTTAAGGGTAAAAGTATCTGAAATAAAAGCTATTATTATTGTTATATACATACAAGATTTCTTAAATATTAATGCGTGATTCATGTCTGAGGTCGTAGGTTCGGACCCGACTGGGCACCAATGGACTCTCTGTCTTTATACCCATTTTATACTCGCTCTGTGAAAGAAAACATCGTGAGAAAACCGGTACTTAGACCAAAAAAGTCAAGCTTGTATCAGGGTCAGAAGCCTGATCACATTCCTATTAAGAAAAAAATGACGAAACAGATACATAAATCTGAGCCCAGACCTAAAAAAAGATAGCGCCACTGGTTTTTAGCCTTCGAAAAATTTGAAGGCACTTAAAAAATTTGTCATCGTATTTTAAGTCTAAATTTTTAAATAATTCCAGCATTATTACATATACATACAATCTCATAACCTCTTTTTTGAGGTAAAATTTGTGTTTATGTTTATTTGTGACAAAAGGCAAAATGTATAAATAAAATCATTTTGTTTAGCTTTTCTTATTTATGTATTTGCGCCTTGCGATATTTATCTAAGAAGTTCTACGAATAATATGTTTGCAAATGGCCCCGTATTTCGATATGATTTGTATTCTGATGGAGAAATATGGTCTAAGTTGTTGCAATACAACGTACAAGAAATTGAAAATAACGGATTTATTCTAATGAATATTTTTCTTCTAACATAATTATTATTCGTAAATGTAGATTTATTTGAAAAAAATGCAAATTTAAGACATGTACGGTGGCTCACATCATTATATACAATCAAATGTAGTATCTCCAATTATATTGTGCATATAGTACATATAACAAATTTTAAAAGTTTGGTTTCTGGGGCAACGCAACAATTAAGTAATAATAATAATCTATAAAACTGTCTATCGTCGAAAACAATCGTGTTTTTATCTTCTGTTTTCTTCCTTTAAAGCGAATGAATACAAAACATTTGATACCTTTCGCTTATGTTTTCACATTTTTTTCTTTCTTCTTGTGTAACGAACAAACAAAAACTTTTTGTGGAAAGTTAATATCTTTTTGCTTTTCTCAGTGTATTGTTTTTTTCTTTTTTTTTTAAATTTCTTTATTTTACAAAAAAAATATAATACAATCATAACAAGTTACATTAGCAAACCGCTGTGGTTTATATTCATGTAACCATAAATTCTTGTATAACGAAGTAAAAAAATGAATAAATAAATCAAATATAAAAATAGGGTTTCCGCCGAAGGTTTTCTTTTCAGTGATGTAAATAAATTTACTAAATAAAATAAGCTATTAGCATTATAATAAGCCGAACTAAGACTATCTTTTTGCGGTATTTTTGCTTATATTTTGCATCTGTATTAATTAACTGTGCTCTTTTCAGTGAAATGAAGTCAATAAATAAACTATTACTACACCATAAGCTTATATCTTACGCTCCTTCGACGGAATTATTGTTATGAATTCTTAACACGACAGTCGAAGTTTCCTCATCCGGTTCCGCTCAAAGCAATTCCTTTCTCATTGTACCCAAAATTCAAATAATCTGAGAGCCTCCAAAGCAATCTCTGTTGTCATCTCTTTTAATACTGTTAGCTGTTAAGGAGCTGTTGACATATAGTAAAACTAACTCTGTCTCTGTCCGTCAAATTGTGGTTACGCTGTGATAAAAAAGGCAGGTGAATACTTTAGTTCCAGTACAAAATTGATTTGTTTTTATGAATGAGGGGGTTAGTCAATATAGGATTTTATTATGTACAAAGTGTTGACAGATACAAAATGTAAGATGCCAATTGTATTAATGATAAATGCTTCTTCGAGTTTAGATTTTAATTATAGAATAATTGTGAAAGAAAATAATAAAAATAGTTTTAGTATTTTTTTTACGCAGAACTGGACACACGATTGGCCACAACCCCACATGATTTTAATTGAGATGCGGCCTATTGGACGCCTGTCTGGAAGATGCCTATTCAACCGCCGCTAAAAAGAACCCATTTAAACTGACTCGGGAAGATGGAAGAGGGCAAGAACTCCACTCCTTTGCTATTTTTACAAGAATTCAAATCGATCCAGATCGTACAATGCGAAACCTAGTTATGTCAACAACAAAGAGGTGAAACCTGCGTGCTTCTATATGACCTTTAAAAAAAATCAGTGGCGCTACAACTTTTTAGGTCTGGTCTTCAGATTTCTGAATCTGTTCCAAGATCATTTGTTAATCTAATAGGCAAGTTGGTGATCAGCCTCCTGTGCCAGATGGTGTATCAGTCGACGTTTCCTCACGTTGTTTTCCTTCACCGTTCGAGCGATTGTTGAATGCGCACATAGAAAGTCCATTGGTGCACAGCCGGGGATCGAACCTACAACCTCAGTGATGATACACGCTGAAGCCACTCGGCCAACACTGCTAAACCTACCTACATTACCTATAATTCTCCCAAAATAGATGCTTTTAACATTTCGGTGAAGCAGTTACGCAGAAAAGTTGCTTTGTAAACAGATCTAGCAAATTAAAAACCAGTCAATAACTGACGTTCCCGTTGTTGGAAATTAATTTCATACTTACAATAAAACCACAATCGTTTGAACTCGAGTTGGAATCGAATGGTAATCAATATAACAGTGTCCAACTACTGTTTGCACTGGTCTCCGGAATATGCAATTTAATTGCAATCGACTGAGCATGGCGGTAACTTGATTTGGAGGTATCGAAAAATGCCAATTTAATGAGAAATTTTGCAGGTATGGCTGAACCAATGAAGTGATTGGTCTTTGGACTTCATTTGAAAACAAACGTTTTATTGTTGTTGGATTTCTATTTGACCATAGTTTAACTTAATTAATTTTCTATTAATACAAGTTATTTTTTAAAGTACACAAAACCGTATTCTTAATTTTAAAAAATATGGGAACAAATACTTGACAAAACCAAACGCTTTTGTAATATAATAAAGATATATTATACATATATACACAATACACATATATTAACTTTCAAAAGATACGCTATTACCAATTTATAACTTTTATTGTTTCGACAGGAATCTTAAATTTAAAACTAAAATAATGTATTAAAATGGATATTTAACATGAGAATAATCCAATAGCACTACTTACAGTCTCTATTAAGGGGACCTCTGTTCTTGTGTACTATCCAATGTTTAGCTCTTAAAACTAACTTTTTTTCATACATGTTTCTTTACATCATGGAAAATTAACTCCTAACTTAAGACCAATAAGTAATTTTAGTCCAACCTAATTTACTAAAAAAGATTTTTAACATAAGAAAGTGAGTCTCTATAAAAAGGAAGATACTCTGTTCTTGTGTTCTATTTTTTCACTCACTGTTTGGCACTTAATAATAACGTGCACTAACACTTCACTCATTCGAAAGATTTTAAATGGTTGACACTGATATTAACTCTATAAATTATATACGTATAGAAAATTTGTGTGAACCAGAAAGAAAATCTATATGTAAATATATACTGTAAGAGATTTTCTTTATTTTTCTATTTGTAACTCCAAACACTGGATCGATTTCTTAGTCCATATTATATAAAAAATATCCAGCCAGGATGGATATAGGTATGAGATAAAGAAAATTGCATTAGTTAAACCTTTTTATTGGAACGTACACGATTTCGGGAGATAAAAATAACAAATTCTATTGTAAGAAAAATATCAGGGGTGGAAACCGGTAGGAAGCATCAATCAAAGCCTCATGACAGATTCACAGGAAACATATTATGAAGGAAACTTCGTGTAATTTTTCTTATTGCACTGATAGTTCGTATTTATATCATACAGTATTTTTTTATCATTTCATTGAAATTTTAACTTATGATTCAATACTGATTTCGTGTGAGAGACAAACGCATGTTTAATTTATCATAATAGGCATGTGGTTAACCGTCCGTGACCAAAGATCATCGATTTTATATGAGACATACAGTTTTAGATCCAAAAAGCCAAAAGGCGAAAATACTTTCTCTTTGCTTCCTATAGAAGCAAGTGTGCACATAAATATAGTTAAAAGCAGAGTTCGAACACACCACTTCGAGGTTTACACGCCTCTTAATATTATAAAATTAGAAGGGAATATGTGTATTACAATTAATGGGAAAACTTATGAAATAAAAAGCTAAGATAAACCAGCTACAACCATTAACTCGGCAGCGTTGGCTCATTAGTGTTGGAACTAACACAATTTAAGTTTCGTTTTCATACATGTTCTGTACTAATTCAGAGGGCACGGCAGTGCGACCGCCAAGTCGAGTAAAAAAGCGTCACGGCCGTGCTATTCTTTTCTCGAAGCAGTTTAGGTCACTTTCGACTCCCCATAACTTCGTTGTGGATAAAATTAGACGCCTGAATTTTCAGTTACCAAGCAGGGATTATATATTTATTTATTATTATTTATTAACACTTCGTTGCATACAGAAATATTAACTTGGAAAAAGTAACAGAGAGTGGTGTAAGTTGTGCAAGCTAATTTGACACATTTTGGGACCTGATCTAGATGAACTGTGAAGAACTGACGCAAAAATGTGTTTATTAAGATATAATTATTTATTTCGTCATTCTACAGCTAACAAAACATATATATAAAAACTAACAATTACACTAATTATTAAATAAACAATACAAAAAGGATAAAACATTTGCCAAATTGAAGAAACAATAAAAAATATTCAATACATTTAACTAAGTAATACCTAATTTGGTTGTGATGGTGTTGCTGTATGTATGTGAAGGTGTGCATGTGGGGTATGCTCGTGATGCAGGTGATTTTGGGCTATGGATATTCTTAATACTCCTTTTAAGCATAATCCGCGATAGCTTAAACAAGTCAAGGCTGTAATATACAGGCTCGATACAAACTGAGGTTTTTTTAGTTATTAATAGAGAGACATGATTTGACACTAGCACAACTTTTATTAATTTAATATTAAATTATTTTATACTTGAAAAAAACATTTATCGCATCAATTTATTAAGGTACAAAATACCTAGGTTCAATTTGCAATACCGCAAATAAAATCCAAGCAACTCATGTATAATTAAACGCGAGGGTCCAAAAATTCCACGACGGAAATTACAATTAACATATAAACGCCAGGTCCCTTTTAGCTAAATTACAAAAGACGATAACGAGGTCTTGTCAAAGTCCGGCAATTCCATAAAGTGAATGAATAATATAAACACTTAAACCTCCATAGACCAGAGGACACACTATACTAATTTAGCTTTTTTTTTTTTTTTAATTGGGGAAATGCATTGCGCATACCCCACCGCGGTGCGACTGTTATGTGGGACTCGCGAATGTGCATACCCACTAAAACCCCAAGGTGCCACCAACAATCGCCTTAGGCGGGATGCGGTAACAGCAGAGCCTTGTCCGCTTATACTAATTTAGCTTCGTCAAGATTCGTAAATGATACAATGTCGATTTTTCTTTCTGCACGAATTCTATTAGAACGTACTAACGATTATACTAATGTTTAAAGAACTTTATTTCTCATTACAAAAAATATATTTTTATTTACATGAGAAACTTTATATAATATACGAACACGTCGCCATCAGCCGTTCCAATTTTAGTCTACTAGGCTCGTTCTGATATGTATCTTTAATGCCCTTTTGAATTGGTGAAACGCGCGAATATTACGAATTTTAGACGGTTATTAATAAAATAATTGCACACCCTCATACTTAAGACTTCTTGTAATAATTTGTACGCCGCTTCGGCAAGATAAGAAAACTCACTCGACGAGTATTGCGTGTAGTGATGTTTTTGATTTTTTAAATGATAAGCTACTATGGAGAGAGTTATTTTAAAAAAAAATTAAAATACAGGTGCTATAAACACGTAGTTGTTTAATTGTCATAATTATTGTAGATTTTATTAGTCTGTTAATACTTGTTAAGTTTAATAAACAAAAATAATATTTACCATTCTATTACTAAAGCTATTTCATTTCGTATTTGTGCGGGTCGACAAAGATCGTTCCTGAAATGGTTTCCCGGGGAAACAATAATTGTTTCGTGTTTCCAGATCTACTTGTCTAAAACAATTAAATATCTGCCCTATGATCCTTTGTAAGGCTCTATAACAATAATTAAATATTCGATAAATATAATAACAACAATTCATAAATCCTAAACTATACTGAACAAACCCAATTTGAAGTAGGTCGAACGTTTAAAATACGTTCTAATAGATTTAGAGACGGTTTAAGAAGAATATTGGGCGTCGGATCCCGAGGGATTACGGGAATATAGGAATCAATCTTGTATATCCGATTGAGGCTTGCTCCATTGTAGTCCAAACAAATCGCTTCGTATTTCTTGTGAACGGTCCATTTCAGAATTGTGAATTGTTTTCTGAGCTTTTAAACTTTTGTTTTTTATAGAAAAGAGATACGAGGCTCATACAAACTTAAACAACGTTTAAATAAAACTTCTTTAACAGATATAAATGCGAATTTATTATATCAGTTATATTTTGTAACATTTTTTTTTTTAAAGACAATTCACACCAATTGACCTAGTCCCATGCTAAGCTGGTGAAGCTAATGTTATGGGTACTAGGCAACGGATATACATACATATTATAGATAGATAGACATATAAATACATATTTAAACACCCAAGACCCAAGCACAACACCAAATGCTCATCACATCGATGTTCGTCTCAGCCGGGGATCGAACCCGGGACCCATGGATTCGCAGTCAGGGGTACTAACCACTAGACCAATGAGTCGTGATGTTAGAAATCCATCCGTTTTGTTGATCGTCACCTTAAATTTTGTTGCTGCGTCGGTAATCAAACCCGGAAAGTTCCGTATTTGGAGGCGACCTTATGGTATCTTGTTTTTTTTAATCCATTAGAAGATAACAGAACAAAGACGAAAGGAATTAACTAAAATAATTTTCAATGATGAAAATTATTATCCGAACAGCCTGCTAATATCAAGGAAATTGTAATTAAAGTTAAAACGTTACTTGGAAAATGTAAAGATTTAACACTACACATAAAATTTTATTGACACAGCCGACACGTCAGCCACATAAAATGTTAATAACCAAACTAATAAGGCTAATGGAAAGAAAAAGGAACAAAAACTTCCTAAACAGGTGTTTAAGGGTAATCCATCAGCCTTTACTCGTTTCGACAGGGACAAATTAAATTTGTAAGCGTTTTAGGAGTTACTTTGTTTCATAAGTCCTTTTAGAAACTACATATATAATAAATACATATAAGGTAAAATAAGTAATTAGTAAGGGGGCGTCCATAAATTACGTGAGGTGTTTAAAGGGGGGAGGGGATCGAGTCAAATCTCATTTAATCTTACGTTGGAGAGAGGGGGGGTCTCGGCAAATATCACGCAATTTTTTTTCTGATTGAAAAAAAAATTTAGGAAAACGGCTGACGTTTGTTTTTGAGCTCTTCGAGCTCAAACTATTGAGCTCGTTTCGTACTAACGAATTCTGTGTTATGTTGAGTTCTCCGAGCTCAAAAAGATAGCTTCTTACGCTTTTACGTAAGAAACCGACATTTTAAGCCCCCTAAGTATCCCTTACAAACAAAGTTTGACTTACTAATCATAATACTCTGTTTAAAAAAAATCAATGGCGCTACAACCTTCATTAGGTTTTAGGATTAGGTCTGGGCCTCAGATTTCTGTATCTGTTTCATGATCATTTGGTAATCAAATTGGCAAGTAGGTGATCAGCCTTCTGTGCCTGACGCATGCCGTTGACATTTTGGGTCTAAGGTTTCCTCCCGATGTTTTTCTTCACCGTTCGAGCGAATGTTGAACGCGCACATAGAAAGAAAGTCCATTGGTGCACATCAAACCTACGATCTCAGGGATCATCGCACGCTGAAGCCACTAGGCCAACACTGCTAAGTAAGTACTACCTTTACCCTCAGTTAAATTTGATTTTCGCTGTAATGAAAAGAGATCGAAGATTAAAAGACTGCAATCAGACTTGAGTTTAAATCAATGATAATAATTATTAAAAACGGATAAATAGAAAACTTGTACAAATTTAAAAAGTTTGGTGACTGTATTGGGATACTTATTCAATCAATCAATCAATAAAAAAAAACATTTATTCATGTAGGTAACACAATGTACACTTATGAACATCAAAAAAGAAATATACATTAAATGCTTATAATTTTACATTTACTGCCAGTTCTCAAATCAAGGGCGTAGAACGGAAGAGAAGAACTGGCAATAAACTCTCCGCCACTCTTTTTAATCGCCACGTTATTTGTTTTACACAACGTTTGTAAGGAGCTGCAACAATTACACCATGTTCCACATGACATCTTAAGTAATAAATAAAATACATTAAAAACAAAGATTTGTCTTCTATCAGCAGGAGGCATGGTGAAATAGGAGCACGCACTTACATTCTCGTGGGAACAACACGCAAATAGTCGTTCATATTCGTTGAGAGGCCAATACTTTTAATTCTAACTGAATTCTTTTATAACAATTATTAACATTTATCACCTTGGAAATACTTAGCTGAGGGTCTAGCACCTCTTATTGTAAGCCTGTTAACAACCTACTTCTGTTAAATAAAACACTATTTTGACCGGATTGAAGTTATGTATTATTATAAATTTACAACTATTTAACATAATTTTATGTTAAATAGTTGTAAATTTATAATAACTATTAAACGCACGCTGTAAAGCACGCGAAACGTCGGATAAATTTAAAATTATGTTAAATAGTTGTAAATTTATAATAATACATAACTTCAATCCGGTCAAAATAGTGTTTTATTTAAATGAGTAAAAGTTATGTCAATCAAAGACAATACAACCTACTTCTGGTATGCCACCTGTTGTTATAACAGAACTCATGTTATATGTTAAACGCTTCAAATCCTTGATCAAACTTTAATTTAATTTGTCGACATTGTGTCGACTAATTCGGTTTCGATTCAGGGAAAGTTTGTCACCAAACGCTGCATTGAAAAGTTTTATTAAGTTTACCCAGAGCTGCTAGAGGCAGGTAGGAGAGTATTGGGCGCGATATTTTGCTATTCCGAACTAGTTTGAATAACTTTCACGACAAATTGGAGGATTTGATCCTTGATTTGTTGAGTTTACTTTCGGTATTCAAAGTGTGTTTGGTAAGGAGTTATGAATAGACTAGTTTTATTTCGGAATATATTAGTATGGAATAATTTTGAATGGTTTCTGTAAGTTTTTCTTTAAACCTACCTATATAAATCGGAGGGAAGTAATCAATTCCACGTGTATTTTCTATACATAATTCGAATCTATACATATAACTTTTTGAGCTAAATGTACAAGTCATCTACTCTATAAATTTCTTTTGAAAACCTATACAGCTTTTACTAAATGGAAGACGATCTTATATAGGACGAAGCATTTCTTACATTTATTTCGTAAAAAAATTAAACCTTGATTTTAAACAATGAATCCATCTAATTGCACCAAAGTTCACTATTCATCGAAGCGTAAGACAGTTTGACAGAAACAGACGAAAAAGGTTTAAAGGCCTACAACGCACTCGCGAGCCCTCTGGCATTGTGAGCGTCCGTGGGTATAGAAAAAGTACTTTAGTTAGAAGAGTGTCATAAACATTTCTACTAACAATTTGCACATTAATTGAATTGCAGTACAGTTGTATTAAATAACTATGAACGAAGAACTCCTTTGAACTTAGAACATATTGTACAATTATATTAGTTTCAGAGAAGTAAAACAAATGAAATTATAGTGTAGCCATAAATCACAAGCGTAGTATGTCAGACCGCACGTAATCCAACCATCCCGTTGGGTTTTATGGTGCACAAAATAAGTACATGTATTCTCTTCGTTGGACTCACTAGTAATAGATGAGGAATTAGGCTAATCCTTTGTAGGAGGATTTACTAAATAACTTTTGGTTAGCTTTTGTGGATGACAGTCCGTTCTTAATGATTTATGTCGTCGTAAATAATTACGTCGATCTTTATTGTTCTAAACTGAGACTCCAGGTTACCTATATTGGACGTCAAACATTTGTTAAATGGGTTTCATCACTTGCTTTATATAACAATTAAAAAACTATTATTGAAACAATTTAAAACTTTTGTCTGAAGATGCAAGGAACGAAGAAGGTAATACGCCAATAATTCACTATGGTTTCATTGTATATATATTTTTTCTTATTATTATTATGTTTAGACGTATTGAACTTGTGAATTGTGACCTTTCCCGTAATAAAAATGAATAATGTAAAGGGAGGAACGAACTTGCTTAGATTCTTGCCTGTTCTTCTCAGAATAAGGCCTCATATGAACTAATGAACGGATGGCGTTAATTTGACTTGCATAAGTGTACAAATTGTACCTAAATGAATAAATAACTTTTAAATATGGTATCAAATAGCCAGTTCCACCTTACGTCTTTATCATTCAGTGTAACATAACTTTTCAGCATATATGCTTATTTATTAAAGTCTTTGGCCTTTATAAATACGAAGTATTGTTTGCTTCGTTATAAATGATTATGTGTATTATGTGTATATATATAATTTTTCACGTTTTGGGCTTTCAATAAGACTTATAGATCTTAAATATTTTTATAAACGTAAATTAAATAATGGTTCTAAAATTATCATTTTTATATTTTGTGACAGTGTTTTGTGTAATTAAAAATATATTAAGTGATTAATTATTTTTTTAACTATATTAAACTACGATAGACGACGTAATGACTAGCACGCCTATCCAGCAGGTGCTGCTCATAATCCATATAGGGAGTAAGAGAGTAGAACCTGGTCGTGTGTGCTTTTGGCGCTGACTCCATCACCTTCGCTGGTGTTGACAAAATTGCCAATAGCACAATACGTCATATGAATAAAGCGGATCATTCAACCACTTTGATTGTCGCAATCTAATTCAACCACAAATAATTAGAATAATGTAATTACGTATTAGCGTTACTTTTGGACCAAGGTTTGCATTGCATACACGATTTATGCATTTCGTGCTATTGCACTTAACACTTATCTCTCGTCGGTCTCTTGTCAGTGAGACTCTTGGTAGAGAGTGGAAACAGGTGCGGAGACCAATCATCAAGGTCGATTGTACTTTGACGAAACATAGTTTCCAGAAATATATTTTATTGGAGAAAATAAACAACAACAGAATTCACACAATTTTATTGTTTTGTTACAACGTCAGCCTTGCTTTTATAAATATTTATACACTATTTACAGGTCTTAAACAAGTATAAATTCCGTAAAAAGGTTCAATAAATTATAACCAGATACATGAGATTCTGTATGATACAATGACATCTAGAAAATATATTATAGTTTGCATCCAAATACACCGGACAATACTCACAATAACGATCATAACATTCTCAAGTGATCGGTTGAGCTACATTCGCTCTTGTCGTATTGTCATTGACGCGATAATCCCAAACTGTTTGCTAACTGTGAACAACGCGCTACAACCTCGTCTTGAAGAAGACTGAACGACATTGCTATCAATATGAGCCCAAAAACGAGATATGCACAGCACGCAATCATTTGTATATACTCGCTCTTTGAATATTCTACATTTGGTTTTGAAATTAGAAAGCTCGTAGGAACAAAATCACCGAAGCCTATAGTAGCTAAAGCTATGAAACAGAAGTAGGCGGCGTCTAGGAAACTCCAGTTCTCCCAAGTCGAGAAGATAGCCGCGCCAATGAAAATGTAGCCCAATAAGAGGAAGAGAACTATACTGACGGGAATTTGGCAGTGTTCTATGTGAATATGCTGGATATTCATTGTGTTGCTGCTAGGAACAGCGCAGCTCTTCTGTTTGTTCTCTTGATTCCAGATTAAAGGCACTCGGGATGGCGTATCGTGGGGACAGATTCTGTAAATAAGAAAAATATAAGATTGAAAAGGAATAGTTAAAGTATACACAATAGTGTTATAAATTATAAATCCTTATAGTATGTCCTTATCAAATAGACATTCCTTGGGTAATTGTTTGAGGTTAGTTAAATACCTTAAACAAGTTAGAGGACGCTGATTAATACGGATTCTTTAACTTTCAGTATATTTAATTAGGAAAACGATTAACTAAAGTTAATCTAAATGCAATTAATTGACCTCACACACAAACAAAAAAGAATCCAGTTTGTAAGTGGTAAAGAAAGCTTTTGTTGTTGCATTTATAATATTATATTATTAACTGGAAGCGAATTTATTTCTATGCTCTGTTTGGCAAAAGATAGCGCCGTTGTAGCTAGAAATTTTGATGGGACATGGGACAATCCAATACTTTTGTGGAAAGTGGATCATCAGCTTATTGTTATCTAGACTAAACTTAAAACTTATGTCTAATTTGAAAGCGGCTATGCGGTATTTCAGTGTATATATCAATAGGGCTACAACCTTTTTAGGTCTGGACCTCAGATTTCTGTATCGGTACCGTAATATTTTTTTAGGTGATCAACCTTCTGTGCCCGACACATCGACTGTTTTGGGTCTAAGGCTTTCCTCACGATGTTTTCAAATGCAAATAGACAGAAAGTCCATTTGTGAACAGCTGTGAATCGAACCTACGACCCCAGAGATGAGAGTCACACGTTGAAACCACTAGGCCAACATGACATTTATTATTTTCAGATTACTCGTTAACTTAAATTCCTTTAGTACTAATCGAAACCTATTCCCAAGTAAATGTATTTAAGAGTTACTTACGATTCATCAGCATCTTCCGAGTCGTCAAGATCCTCTTGGCTTCTATGATGAACTTCCCTGCATTCTTCAGCAATCAGTTGGTCAATAACTGGCCCTCGAGGCCGTTGAATTATTCTTCCCCTGGGAAGACCTCTGTTAGGGCTATGTACTGTGGCCATACATTTTGTGTTTCCTACAGTCTTCTTTCTGTCTAAGGTTTGCGTTTGTAACGAGGATGAAGTATGTGGTTCTGTAAAGAGAAATTTAATTATGGGCTATATTAAATGTTTAAATATTGTTAAATAAAATTAGGTCAACTACTAGACTGCAAAAACCACGATTTAGATTGCTTAACGAACCAAAATGCCGTTTTTTGACTATTTTTGTCTTGTTAAAACGTGGACTAAAGATAGTTTCCTGTTTTCTATGGTTACGACGTTTTTCCTTTACAAACATTGTCAATGGTGGCCAACACAGAATTCTATTTTGCGTTTCATAGTACGACAAATCAAAAGTGATATTTTTGAGCCTACTAACTTGACCTATACTATGATAAATTAGTGGCGCTATAAACATTTTATGTGTGTGCCTCAGATTTATGTATCTATTTCATGAACATTTGTCAATGTAATAGGCAAGTAGGTGATCAGCCTCCTGTACCTGGCACACGTATTCCTTCACCGATCGAGCGAATGTTAAATGCGCACGTAGACAATCTATTGGTGCACAGCCGGGGATCAAACCTACGACCAACACTGCTCATACATATAAAAAATTTACACAATTAAATAAATTACCATCGATAAAAGTACTCCGCTTCATTCGGCCTAAAGTTGCTGATCTAGGACTTGCCGGGGCCTTTTCAAATACTTGAGAGTACTGGCCTTTTTCCCCGGCCTTAACCATTACAGTCCCAGGAGATCGGTTGGTTCTTGGTGGAAACGACGTGTATTGGTTGCTCTCTATTGGCTGAGGAAGCAATCTTTGTTGCTCGTGCAGTTGAAAATGATTCTCCATCTGTAATTCAAGTGAGTACTGAGTCTGTTATTATTATTATGTATATAAGCACACTAGCAGTAATAAGCTGATGCGCGCGTATTTTGAGATTTGGAAAACTGTCCAATCTATTTTTAAAAGAGTTCAAAGATGGTGCACTGATTACACTTTCCGGAAGCCTTTTTCAGTCGGCCACTACTCGGTTTGGGTTCTCCCAAGAAGAACTTTCTAGTTCTTTAGGGAATTTGTATTATGTTGAGTAGTCTTAAGTTTTACAGAACTACCCCTCCAATGTGTATTTTCACTTAAAATAGAGAGCTTCTCGTTATGTAACTTAAATAAGTGTTAATATATTATACTGGGCGTCAGCAATAAAGGCTTAATAAAAATAATATAAATTATAATAATATCACAACTAAAATACAGATTCAGTTGGGTCTATAACCTAACAAAAGTTCTGGGTTTCATCTAGGGAAAACTACCAGGGAATAAGTAGTTTCCCCTAGATGGGCTGAATTGATGAATGCTCTAAGAGAATGTAACAAAAAATACACACAACGAAACAAGTTGTTAGCTTCAACGCAAAACACGTTTCAACGTTTTAACTCAACAAGCGAACAGTCCACAATTTGTACCTCTTCTTTCCGCCATGTATTAGGCACTTTATCTTTTGTAGCTCGCAGCCAAGCTAATCGAGCGAGTCTTGCCAATGACGCGCCGAGTCCAGCCAAACAGGCCAACGCCAAGGGTACACCTGCTGCCGCATATGCAACTGTAGCTGCTCTCCCTGCAGCAGTTCGTGGTGAAACGTTCCCATATCCTAAACATATTAAATAGTGTATAAGAGAACATATTTATTTACTAATAAAATGCCTTCTTTGTGAGATTATCATAATAAAAACTGTAAGGAGTTATTTTATTACATCCAAAACTTACTTTTGATATATTTTAAATTCATTCAGAAATATTCTAACACAATTAAAGAGAAAAATCTTTTTTATACATAATAGAAGTACATTTAGTTAAAAATAAAGTGCACTAGCTCCCACACAAGGATTCCCCGTGTCGGGGGCAGCTAGCTTCTTCCGTTTAACTACTTGACAATAATTTCTACATAACACCTATAATTTTATAATTAACTATTGTTCCACAATAAAAATAATTTTTCCTTTCATCATAGGAGAAGTTAAGTAGTTGTTGTGAATGTTTAAAGTTTTGAATCGTTAGTGAAAATTTGGTTTTGAAGAAAGTGGATAAAGAAAAAGCGTTGGGCGACAAAAGTGCGTGTTTTATGAATGAAACTCAAAAAAACTTTATTCATATCGGTAACACTTATGAACGTCAACAGAAAAGATGTTAAATTGATTCTGTCTTATAAATTGTTTGAACTGGGGCAAAAAATATTTAAATAATTGTTATTATAAATAGTATTTATAATTTCTTTTATTGATTATTTACCTTTAGCAAGACTTTTGAATGAATTCAGTGTTAATTTTCTAATTTCGCTTGGGAGTAAAAATGAATACAATTTCCATATAAGGAGTGGTTTATCTTCTGGAGACTGGTTGGTCGTACGCTTAGATAATCGTACCGCGTTGTGTATGATGTGGTGGGTCGGTGTTATGTCAATTTTATACTATGTAGTTACTAATATACAAACTATAAAGTCTTCTACACACTTGACTTTTAGCAAATGATCGCTTATTGTTTTGTCAGCTTAAACTAATTTAATAACCACTGACTTCTTCAAGTTAATGCATTATGATAAAAGACATACCTATTGTAGTTATTAATGTGATGCAATATATGAGAGATCCAGAAAATGTCCATTTAGTATCAAGCACCAGTTCTGGAGACCGCACGTCTGCTTGCCTCGCGGCCGCTACTATGGAAGACTCAAACTTGCGAAGCTGTTCGTGCACCAATCTCGTCCAATTCCTCTCGTATAATACATTTAGGCGTTCTGCAACAAAAAAGGTCCTTATTTATTTAATGAATACTTAGAATATTGTGAGCCTAATAGCCCTTGGATTTCTAAGGATGCCGTTCGACTTTTCACAAATAAATTTTTATATGTTTGAGATTAATGCACGCCTATTTAGTGAAGACATGCTGTCTTGCTGTGTGTTCCAATGTACGACTCTTATCCCTGAGGTCGTTGGTTCGATTGCCGGCTATGCACCAATGGACTTTCTGTCTAAGTGCGCATATGACACTCGCTTGTACGGTGAAGGAAGATATCGTGAGGAAACCGGGCATGACTGACCAACCCAAAAAAAGTAGATGGCGTGTGTCAGGCACAGGAGGCTGATCACCTTTTAGAAACGATTACGGAACAGATACAGATATCTGAGGCCCAGACAAGCGGAGAACGGTTGATCACCTATATGGATATGCTTATACTAATCATACTTGAGTATACCGACTCCTATTAAAGATTGTAGCGGATTTCGTATCTTAATATATATAAATTACGCGTCACGTTGTTTGTCCGCTATGGACTCCTAAACAACCGATTTCAATCAAATTTGCACACCGTGTGCAGTTTGATCTAACTTAAAAGATAGGATAGCTTACATCTCAATTTATACCCGTATTACAATTATCTGTTAGCTTCAAAGATGCCGGTAACTGTTGATTGGATTGAGTAACAGATGGCACTGTGTAACATTCAATTGTTCTTACTTTTTCAATTTTTGGTTTAGCATAGACGGCCACGTGTCATTTAAACTGAAGTAAAATTCATATTATAGAAAAAGTAATACAGCTATTTTATAGTTTGTTACATTATATTAATAGGTGGGTTTAGACAGTAAGAATTCAAACATGTCAATATTAAATTTTTTTTTTCTTCATTTATTTTAGATAGACAAAAGCTTAAAGGCATAATTAGAATTGAATGCTGATTTAAAAAAAATTTTTAGCAAGAACGACACATCCTAGGAAAATAGAGTATATATAATATATTTGGATATATTATTAGACATTTATATGTACGTATATTAATATAAGATAAGAATGAGAAGAGAATCAACGATTCAAGAAACCGAAGTGGTGCCGTACAGTTGCAGATGATGCAAAGAGAGCCGGAAAGACTTGAAGCGGGGTGAAATACAAGGCTCAAGACCGAACGCTATGGAGATTCACTGAGGATGCCCTCTGCCCCAACTATGGGTTATGGGACATAAAGTATATTAATATAAGTAGATGCTACATTGCGATTGATTTGCTATTTTAAAAGAGTACCGAGAGTTTTTTACGCCGGCTTTTTCTCTCGGCCTACAAACACCCGCTGTCTTCTTTGCCGATGAGTAGGGACAAATTGTGTACATGTGTACAAAGTGATACATGTACCTTATGTTCCATTATAAACATATTTTATTTTACTTTTATTTATTACGCTTTATGACAAATAAATTTCGTTCAAACAAATAGGCTTATAAATAATTCACTCATTATATTGGATAGGTTTTCGGTTCACGTGTAATTACATTATAAAACTTTAATAATGTTTTAAAACAACGTCAATTTTAATTAAATTACTGAATTGATAATATAATGTATCATAATATGATGAATATTATGATAATTTATAGAGAGCTTTTAGAAAAATTATCCCGATATATCAATAAAAACATGATTGTCTAATCTCTTCGGAATATAGGATAAATTCTAAAAGTAGAATTTAACATTTCAAGTTAAGAGGCCATTATAACTTCGATGGAGCTTCGGCGAAATTAATGAGGTCCGCAATCAGACGTTTAGTTAATCAGAACTGAAAAGAACCATTTAACTTTTAAGTATTTAGCCTTTATTTAAACAAAAGAATGCGGAAATTCGCACGTTTATTTTCGGATGTGAGAAACAAAAGACGGCGTGGACATCGCGCTGTTGGGCCGTTTCCTGATGTCTTCGAGTCTAATAGAATTCAAATACCTTTCGTAAGATTTCTGAAACAGTGCAGATCATTTCGATATCCATGAACCTCTTAGCAAAATTAATACTAATAGTTAATACTAATAAAATGTTAAAATTTTCAATGGTATTATAGATTTAACAAAATAATAGCAAAGATTAGCTAATGATGTATGTGTAGCAGTTTATTGTAGTCGATATAAATTGATAATAAAGATAATATTTTTTAGAAGTAAATGTGAAGTTAATTGGTTTAGGTCGGAAACACAAATCAGTTTGTGCTACACCAAATATAGTTTTATGCTTTTATAACGTCAATTACAGTTTATGATAGACATAGATAAACAAAATGTGGTGATATTAATTTGTTGTTGGCGTTATGGAAAAATATTAAAAGATAATGTAGGAACTACAACCCGGCCGCAAGTATTAAAATACCTCGTGGCTTTTGCGAGTGAATTGGTCTTGTTCTTAGGAAATGAATTGTCAAATCGTTGACACCGGTAGCCAACATCATTTCACAAATCATTACATCAAAAACAGATAGTTTCAGAAAAGTGATATCCATGTTTCATACTCAGAGTTCAGTTAGTAGTTATTATAAAAAATATAAATACGATTGAAATTTAAAAATAAATAGACATAGACATAGCATTTATTACTAACAAAAACACACACACATAAAATAACAATAATCAAGGAAAAAAAATGAGAGAGTACAATTTTTTTTTCCTTTTCCCTTTCGGTTCATTTCAAGTGTGTAATGCGTGTGTGCTGTGGTTGTAATTGGCTTTGGCGCAGCATTATGCTGACGAGTAGACTGTACCACAGCGCTCGTCATTCTGCCAGAGACCACAGCGGCCATAGCTAATAAAACAACCAGCAATAATTTAAACAAGTCCGTATCTTGCTAGTTTTTATTTTTATGGCACACACATTTTACGTCTGTTGTAATGATTATTTTTTATCCATTTATAACAAAACAAGTCGACCAAACTTGCATTGTAAGCCTAACATAGTTTCTTTATGTTTTCCTTTAACGAGCTATGTTAATTGCGCTCTGAGAAAGAAAAGATTTGAACGTACGGAGTTTACAACACTGCACAGTTCGTATTTCGGCCTCAGCTTGAGGCTAAATTTGACTGATGCAATTTCAGTTGTAGCTGGATTAACGAGAGCCCAAGTGACCAAGTCTACAGTGCGATTTCTCTAACCTAGTTTCGTTTTTATTAAGTTTTAGGTTAGTTTATATCAATCATAAATAAATATATCATCATATCACCTTAATTGTTATCTTAATATAGCAGTAAACAGTTAACATAAAAATAATACGTTAAACTATAAATTCGGGTTTTTGAAGTCGCTTAATAATAAAAATAGATCGATAAGAAGAATGGTAAAACACAATTTTTATGACAAATAATTTGCTAAGGTTTCAGATTGTTTTCTCATTCAAGTAAGTTATCATCATATTTATTTTATCAAGTGAATTTATTATCAAAATTTTGTATTAAAAATACTTTTTATAAATGAACGAAAACAATAATATCGCATCACATTTATTTTATTTGAAAAGTAAAACAATATTTATGTACAATGTCGTTAAAAAGCTCTTAATTAAGCTTAACGTGCGGGCGACAGTACAAGAAAAGTTTAATTTAGTCTTAATGAGTTAAAACGCTATTTAAAAAACATACATAATTATGATTCCGAATATCATCTATATTTCATCACAAGAATCAGTGTTTGAGCAGTGTTAGCCCAGTGGCTTCAATGTGTGGCTTTCCTAAGGTCTTAGGTTTGAATCCCGGCACTTTTGGACTGGACTGGACTTTTTATCTATATACATTTTAAATTCCCTCGTTCGGTGAGGGAAAACATCGAGAGGAAATCAGCATGCATTAGACCCAAAAGTCGACAGCGTATGTCACAGAAAGCTGATCACCTACTTGCTTATTATAAAAAAAATCGCGAAATGGATACAGAAATTAGAAAGTAAAAATTGTAGCACCACTGATTTTTTTAAACTGCCTTTCAAATAGAAAAAACAAAGCAGTCAGTTGAGTATTACTTAAAGCATTTCATCTATTTAACATTGAACTATTTTAAAAACAAAACCTTTGAAACTCTTTTAAACAATAATAAATATGACCTCGATCCAATAACGAAACAGAGTCAATAAAAGGAATGTCATAAAATGTATAAAAAAATGAATTTTTAATTTATTATACTGCCAATTCATCTAAATTAAATAAAAATTAATTAAATCAATTCATTATTCATGTAAATTTACCTGTTTAAAGATGCAATATTGTATAACGTGCTGTGGTGGATGGCAGTGGTGCAAAAAACTGCTTTAAAAAAACGCTCAGTTGTCGGACGTTTTTGGAATTTGGAAAATTCAGATTGTAAACCTTGGGAGCAGTGAAGTCGCTCCGTAAAGCCTGCGAAGTTCCAAGTGCCCTTCTTTGCTTCAGAAAGGAGCTAGGCTAGCTTAGTTAGCCAGGAATTTACGCACAACGGACCTAGTGAGAGTCTAAGTGCGAAAAAACCTTGGGAATGAATAAGGGACGACAATGTTAATGTTCTGTTAGAGGGTACTGTTACTATTTGTATAAGAACATATCACCAGCTACAGACTTCTCCAGTCTATTACAGCCAGCATGTTAAAAAAGATAAGCTTTGAGTGTGTTGTCTAAAAACGTGTCTTGCCATACATGAAATCCCATAACAACACGATCAAGTGATGAGCCCGAATGATATGACAATATTAGCTCTCGGTTCATGCTTATATCGTCTGCGAAATCACGAACGCAATACCGCTAGTCCGTGCCTACACGTGAGTTTTTCCAACTGCCGAATAGATCGTATCTATATTGAATTACCAAGTTTTACGTCGGCAGATAACTGGAAACGTGTTCCGGAATAAGTCTAAAGGGTTATTGGAAAATGTTGAGATTTTTTTAAATATAATCAAAAATGTGAACTGAGTTATATGAGCGCTAAGTGATTTTGGAATATTTTATTTTGTTATATTAAAAGGCGTTAATATAACTGGGCCTGAGATTTCTGTATCTGTTTCATGATATGTCAATCTAATAATGGGTGTTCAGCCTCCTATGACACATGACCTCGACTTTTTGGGTCTAAGCCTAGACTCTAAGGCAAGCCGGTTTCCTCACGATGGTTTCCTTCACCGTTTGACCGAATGTTAAATACGCACATGGAAAGAAAGTCCATTAGTGTACAGCAGGGGACTATTTTGTAATAACAACTAATAACTTTTTAGGCAAAGTTTTTTGGTGTAGCAAGTTCACACACATGCAGGGTAGAACCTACAAAACTGCTCTAAGAATACACTATTCGAATAGTGAAGTTTTTTGAGAAATATGTTTATCACATTTTAAATTGTCCTAAATTATATAAAGTCCTGTTTTATGTAAAGGATATTTTAAATACATACCATGATTTATATTTTATTGAAAAACCAATACTCGGCTTAATATAGCGTGATGAAATTGGATTTAAAATGACTAATTAATGGAGTAAAAATCTCATTGGGTATTCACGAATGTAAACCACGTTGCATAAAATTAAAACGACATTTATCTGAATTTTTCAATCATTCATACGCCTATTTAATGACTGAATTAATCATTTATGATTTTTTAAATCAAATTAATTAATTAATTATTAATTCTTTACTTTCTGTTGTTTAACTATTTTGCAGCATTCTTAAGTTTAATTATATTAATTTAATATTTGACTTAAATACCGCATTCTCTTTTAGATATCGTTAGACAACAAAATGACATCGTAACCAAACCTTTGACTTAGTAGAAAACCAGTATCCTTTTTTTAGGGGGCAAACTAGCCTAAGGGACTCCCAAAAAGGGAAGTCATCGGCCATGGGCACTCATTTTAGTGGGTGCGTTGCCGGCCTTTGAGAGAGGAGTATTACTTAAATTCAAAATAACTCTTATTCATATAGGTAACCAAGTATACATACGAACGTCATCGGAATAGATGTTCCATTGATTCTTAATGTACATTTACTACCAGTTCGAAAGTCAAGGGCTTGCACTCTTTCTATAAACAATTGGAGGTTGTATCTCACAGGTCGCTAGGTCGCGTCTTGTCTTTTTGTTCTAGTCTTTTAGTTCTTTTTTGTGTTGTACTCTTGTGAAGAGCCGATGCCTACTGCTATCCTTTTGACTATCATGTAAGTTTAGTCACGTATCACTTTATACTTGTAGTACGCTTACAGTGCCTACATCACTCTTTCGTCCTTATGTTTTACTATAAATTGAATGGTCACATCTATCAGCATTTCCTTTGTCACCTTAATCAGAATATTATTTGAAACTATACCATTTAATAATTAGATTAGTTAACTCAAGACATCGAATTCAAAGAGCAGCGAACGATAAATTGTTTCGTTCAATGGACCGAAACGAAATTCACATATTAGGTTTGATTACAAAGCCAACAGTATCTGATACAGATGAGACTGAACTCAATGATTTTAGAACATGAGTGATGAAACTTATTTGCAATAAAAGCATGATATGATTTAAACAAATCCGAATTATGGGGAAATATGTTTTACAGTATAATGCCTGATAAACGCTGTGCACGCTAGCCTTTTAAATTAAAGTTTAAAGGTTAAGCCTTGAGTTAAGTTCGTTGGAGGTTGTTGGAGGGATGTTCTAATAAATGAAACTTTTTGTTTGAAGCTGTCAAATGGCTTTCATTGTTTAAAACATGAGCTTATAACTAACATACAATTAAGGGTAGTCGGGTTGCGACGCTGGTTAAAAAACTAACTTTTCTTAATTTTTAAAGTTAAGTGACACTTCTGTTACCTATAAAGAATATAAGTGTAGTTTAATTGGACCAAAAACATTGGCGCTCATTTTGCCTTTAAGTGTGCGATGTTTGCTAACCTTTGGTTTGCGCTTCTAATTATTAACTAAAATATTAATATGTAACATTACTCTAGCAATATTTTATTTACTAATACATAATACATAAATAAAATAAACATATAAATATTACTTAATTTATATTGTATGTGATCGTAAAGATTCTAATATGTTAGTGATGAATTTACGACAAAATAATGTTCTGAACATAATATCAATGCTGTAATATTGTAAGCAATTTCTTCCCCGTTTTATTAACTTGAATCCTTTGTATCCCACATAGTAAGGCGGGATTAATATATCGACAACAGTATCTTATAACAAGAAAACGGTTCAGATAACCTTTGTAAACGTACACACAACAAAATTGTATTTTTTACAGTAATAGACGTTAGTGTATTCTTTGGTATTATTAAAATTAGTTTTTGATTGCATGCAAATAATTAATTACAATTAAATAATCAAAGACTGGAAAAGGAGTCATTATAGTCAATAAAGTTCAGTTTACATTTGAAAAATTAAATAAATAAATATTTATTATTATTCTCTTACATTAATAATGTAACATAAATTCTATTATTATTCGAATGTTGTTTTTAAATTATGTCCAATACTGTAGCATCTTCCGTGGGCAACTTCATTCTGTTAATTTTGTGTCACGGTGCGCGCGCATCGTTAAATTCACTCTCATCAATTTTTCATAACGCGCCTAAAGAAGTATAACTTCAAAAATAGATATTATTAATATGATTAATGAATACTAAACAAACTGTTTGTGCTATATATGTGCGTAAAATCGGTTGAATTTAGCTTCAGAAGCTAATGCTGGCTTTGAATGTATATCTAACACAACATGTACGATATCATGAATTCATTGTCTATGGAAAAGAACGAAAACCAAAATAGAATAATATACTGATAATTAAATATTTATTTATTGATACGAAACAGAAAACATAACTCAATAAATGTACTAATAAATAAGAAAACAAAACTGAAATGAAACATTAAACCAGCAAATTTTTTTTAAGAAGAAAACATTAAAATATAAGTCACTTAACAGTCTTTCAACATCTTTGGCCATAAATACCGAGGAATTAAACGGATTAATTCAACTGTAATTGGCATTTGCCGTTGTGCTTTTGGCGATCATTCGCCGGTCACGCAAAGCCTCACTCTGTCCCTGTTTCGATCAAACTTTATTCCATTTTCCTCTATTGTTGCCGTTATTTTCGCGGTTTATCACGAACAAGCTTCAGAGTTTTCAGTTTATTTTTAGAAGTGTTTTGCCTCTGAAAGAGGAAACGATCCTATTGTTGGAAAAACGGATACTAGTTTGCATTCTAGGTAGAGCGTCTACGTCAAATATTTGGGTATTCGTGTTGACAATTTTTGCGTGTATATAAAATCAATGTAATATAATATGAAGACTGGAAGTCATTGGATCAGTTTTTGTCGCGTGTCCACTATGTGGAACCAGTTGCTCATTTGAGTATTTCCGAACCAATTCTTAAATGGCTGGCAACGCACTTTCGAACCCTTTGGCAGTGTGAGTGTCTATGGGCGGCGGTATTAGTTAACATCAGATGAGCCTTCTGCCCATTTGCCCCAGTTACATAAAAATGAGCATACTGATTTTTACATTAACTACTCACTTGTTCCGGTACAGATAAGTTATATGTGTTTATATATTTATTAATGTGCCGGCTCGGTAGCTTGAGAAATATTAGTTTGATCACAGTAAAAGGACGTTATACAATATTACTACTAATAATAAAACAAAAACGTAAAAGAACAAAATATTTTTGCGTTTCGTGATGTTAAAAATACATATTACTTACAATTTTTACCTTGTTAAATTTCAAAGAGATTCAAAAAATAATACACTATATTCTATAAGAACCTTAGATACACGTACATGTCCCTTCTAAGTAGTCCAAAAAATAAATTTAATCAAATGTAAGGGGCAAAGCTGATTAAAATTCCTTTTCGCATCAAACGCACACTTTTTCTCAATTAAAAGTTTGACGTGTACCAAACAAGCGTTACTTTATTTTTGATCTCAAATATCCTGTTTGGACCGTTGCGCCTTTTACCTCAAAATTAATTAATTGTTGACTGGATGAAGGCAATACATAAAAGATTCTGATAATGATTGGGTAATTGGGTGGAAGAATATTACAACAATATTTTCAATTTTCTTAACCTACATAGTAATAATAAAAATAAATAAAAAGAAAATTTAAACAAATTTAAAATGTTTGGTCCCTGTGGCAGTGTACCTTTAACGCTGGCAGCATTTCCTCGCTGTAGTGCGATACTTCTTTGAACTAGGAAAGGTCCAGCTCTGGGGTCACCGGTACTATCTACTAGGCGCCAACTTAAGGACCTATATGGTCGGCTAACTCCAAAAAAGTACATTGTTTCTTTCCATTTTTCGTCATCATTTCTTTAAGCAGGGAGAATGGAAAAAATATATTTTGGAATTGAGTAGTTTATGTATCCATTTTGAAAGATCGATACACGATATAAATAACTTCGCTTGATAGAAAAAAAATCCAAACTTAGCCAATTTTTAACACTTTGAATTCATTGTATGACGAAAATGTATATAGAACATGCAAGCAAGCCAAGTAATAAATTTCAGAAAAAAAAATGATAAAATCACATTAATTTAATGTTTTACATAAGTAATTGTTATTACGGGCTGGCGCACCTCAGTGCTCCAGCTCTCCACTGCGCACCGCTTTTTTTGTGCTGGGATAGGGCCTTAACTTATTAGTACATCTGTATATACCATTTAATATGTAATAAAAAAAATATTATTGAAAATTGCGCAATTTAGGCGTGTATTTCCCTGGGGTCGTTTTTTTGAAGCCATTTTGTTTTTATATTGTTAAGACAGGTTGTAAAGGACAACATCGTTACTAAACATGTCATAGATAGTGTCAGGCACAGAGATCACATGCTTATCTAGAAATTCATGTCACACATTTTGGCCCAGTTCCATAAATGTATACATAATGTTAGTTACAATAAAACAGAAATGATAAACAATAGAGATATGGATTTATTTTCTTAAGCACAATAAATAAATTGTTTTGTGAAGCAAGAAGCGATAAAAATACCTTTACACCATTACAGTGTATTTGTAAAGGACAGGATAAGCTTACAAAGGTGTTTGGGGGACTTCGGGATTCACTGCAAACAATTTCCGCAAATCGACAAATATTTGACATAGATTATTTCTCTAAAGCAGTAATTTTATTCTGTAATTTGACTTCAAGAACAGATATACAAATAAATAACTCTACCCCTGACTATAGGTTAATATGATAATAAAACATTTTCATACAAAAATTATCCTTCTCTTCCTAAAAGCCTCCAAAGGTATTTTGCAGACAATAGAATGAGACGCTTCTATTGTCTGCCTTAGCTTATTGAACTCAGAAATAGCATTTATCCATAATTCATCAAAACTATTCCACGAAAATTATTAAGAATATATGTCAGAGATTATGTAATAAGAGAACACGATGTCATTTGTTTTATTAGAATGGCAACATCACGCAATATCATAGACATCTTACAGGGAGTAAATTGTCAATGTGTCAGAGTCAAATTGTCAGTAGTGCGTTGAATCAGTTGTTATTTAAATTTAATAAAAATGTTCCTCTTGTATATATTATTAGATGTCTGTGTGTGTTGTCTTTATTGTGACGTCATTTTTGTTTTTGTCTCTGCTTAGATTAAATTCAATCCATCAAATCTATCCTCACCGTGTAAAGACTTAGAACGCGACATTGGCGGAATTGTGATTTACACAGAAGTCGCCATTATAAGTAAAGATTTGATTTGAAATAAAAATGTAATGATAGCAACTTGGCAAATATTAATCGTTTCGTATCTGTGACATTTTTATTGCAAAGTTAAAATTATTTTTAACACCTATATATATCATATTCATAAATTATAAATGCGAAGTCGAAAGCTCAAATACGCGTTTAAATTAAAAGTAATTTATTATTTACTTATAAACTACTCCAAACGTTGCTTGTTGCATACAAACTAATTTTAATTCTGGCCTTGTCTCAACGACTCCGTAGGTTGGTTCCAATACAATTAAATCGAAATATTTCTAAAAGATAACTTTTTGTTTAGTATCAGCAATTTTGTTTATATAAAATTGAATTTATTTCCTAATATTTATTAATTATATTCTATATAAGGGAAGTAAATTCAATTATAACGGATAAATCTTTGAAATACAATAACTTTCTCTAGACTTCAGATAAAAATAAAACTTGTATTTATATTACTCCAAACAAAGTCTAAATTCTAATACCGCAGCAAAGAGCAGTGTTGCATAGAGCAAATTAACAATGTGTGCCGTAAAATGTTGATTACCTACCTCTTTATAAAAAAATAATAGAAAAACAACCGTCAAAACTTATATAGATTAAAGTCACGCGGATTCTAGTGAATTATCATATGTCATACAAGAAGGTTTCTAGCTATACGTAATGAAAAATTCACAAGATCTGTGTTAGAAAAATTGGGCGAAGAACAAACAGTATTGGTCTGCGAAAGTTCAATCGACACGAATATTTGCACCACCGACTGACATTCAGTTAGTTGAGTTATCGGCTCACTGAAGCGATAAGGCTGGTTGATTCTGGAAAACCTGTTAGCAAATACAGCCTTATGTGAACTTTCGAATTTCTCTGTGGTTTCCTCAAACGAGAGATTAATACGGTTTTGTAGACTTCATCAAGTATAAAAATATTTAGAAGATTCATTGAGCATAATTTTAAGAAAATTATTTTGCGACGAGGCTTTTAATACTATTTAAACTTACTGATCTTTAAATATATTAATTTTAAACAATAATTCAATGACTCTACATCCTGCTTTGTGTTTTGATCTTATTAAATTTAAAAAAAAATGTTAAATTGGCTACCTCCTGACCTACACTTTATATAGCGTAAATATATTTGTCAAAAACTACACACAAAAAAGTTCAAAAGTACATAAATTTATTTATAAAAAAAACACAAATAAATAACATCGACTCCACTTATTACACGCGGGACTATTTGAAATGAGCGCACAATTTAGAATGTTGCGTTCATTTTTTGAGGACGTTTTTTAGACGTTGATTGTGCATCTTGGGTTTTTGTATATCAATGCTTTAAACCTAAATTGTAATACCCGTTGGGAGTTTTATTAAAAAAAGTGTCCATATAATATTTCTAGACTTATTTTTACATACAGCACAGGGATATGCTATCACACTGCCAAAGAGCCATGGAAAGAAGCATGCTGAGCATAAGAAAATTAGATAAACAAATAAACGCAGACATAAGAGCTAGAACAGGTGTGACAGACATTCTCACTAAGATTGACCAAATGAAATGGAGATGGACGGGTCATATGCTACGGAGCTCTCATGAAAAATGGAGCAAAATAGTGACGGAATGGTACCCTAGAGACGGAAAACGAAGAAGAGGTCGACCACGCAAGAGATGGGAGGACGAACTGAAACTAACAGCAGGCTACAACTGGAGAAGAGTCGCAAAAGATAGAGAACAGTGGAAAGGGTTAGAGGAGGCCTTTGCCAAGAGGCAAACCGAACTCCGAGATATACTGGAGTGAAAATATATTAAAGTTTAGATATATAAAGTGACAGAGTTTCGGAATTTAAAGGCTATATTATTATTATTATTATTATATTTTTACATACAACATTTTTAGTTTGTCAGTAGGTTCCCCTGTAAAAGGTGACCGATGACATCGAAATAGTAGGCGATAACTTCTTGGCAACCAGCCAGCTAATTAGTCATGTAAATGGAAACTACATATAGCGTGACACGACAAAGCTATATAGATATGGAAGATTAGAGTTTTGCACCTTTTTTATATTTCAAGCATATGTCATGGATTCATGTGATTTAAAACTACGTTGTAATATGCAAAGTAAAACTTAAGCAATTAAGGACCGATCTGGTCGCCAAACTCCAAAAAAGGAAAAATTGTCGTTCCATTTTTCGTCATCGTTTCTTGAAGTAGGACAAATGGAAAAAGTATATGGTGTAGTTGAGTAGTTTATGTATCCATTTTGAATTATCGATACAAGATTCAAATAACTTCGCTTGATAGAAAAAAATCCAAACATAGCCAATTTTTGACACTTTGAATTCATTTTATGACGAAAATTTATATAGAACATGATTTTGAAATTTTCACGATATATTTTATCGCAAGACAAGTAATCTATTTCAGAAAATTGATAAAATTAATTAATTTAATGTTTTACATAACTAATTGTTATTACGGGCCGGCGCGCCTCAGTGCTCCAGCTCTCCACTGCGACCCGCAGTCCACCCCGAGACACTGACACAGTAATTCGTGCTGGGATAGGGCCTTAAGGAATATTAGCGAAATGAGCAAAGAGCTAAGGGTTTATTGTGATCACTTTGAATTAACAAGTTATAATTTGGAAAACCTTAATTTAATAATACTTTTAAATATAATTTAATTTAGCCTTTTTTATTTATATAATGCTATCTATTAATAACTTTGTTATAAGACATGTAAGTTAAAATAAATGTAAATATTGTGTTATAAAATGTGGGTGTAAAAAACCTTTACATTTTAATATTACTATTATAAAATGTTAATGGATATATAAATAAAAATATATTCAACATGTAACTAATTAGTATTGCTTATATTTAACGTGAATAATTTCCTACCACTTAAATTTGCAGTTATATTTATAACAACGAGCATAACAAATATTATTTGAAAAATTGTGCAGTGCATTCCAGGAATATGGTATCCTGGTTTTAATGCAAATAGTAATAACAGCCTTCAACGAATCGTTCAGGAGTCATATGTCTGAGTGTAAACAGCTTTTAGATTGCAATTAAGATTGCTTTTCAATACTTAATAAGTTAGGAATTTCATTTTTATTTATTTACTTTTTGTGTCGATATTTACATATGTTCAGGAGCAGTGTTGGCCTAGTGGCTTCAGCGTGCGACTCTCATACCTGAGGTCATAGGTTCGATTCCCGGCTGTGCACCAATGGACTTTCTTTCTATGTGCACATTTAACATTTGCTCGAACGGTGAAGGAAACCGACATCTCTTAGACCAAAAATTCGACGGCGTGTGTCAGACACTGCAGGCCGATCACCTACTTGCCTATTAGATTTAAAAAATGATCATGAAACAAATTCAGAAATCTGAGGCCAAGGCCTAAAGAGGTTGTAGCGCCGCTGATTTATTTATTTAATTTACATAGGTTCGTGTAAGGATTTCATCGTATATAAAATAATATTAATTTTGTTAAAAGATAAGTGTTTTCTTATTGTGTCACAACAAACCTTCTTCGTTTGAATAATTACTTAATAACTGTTCAATTATCCTTCTCAAATTAAGAAATAAATCTTCTACAACGAGCTACGAAGTTCTACGAGTGCTACTTGTGTAAAGTTTTGTTGTTTTAACTTAAGTTGGTTCTCCCATTAGGGTTTAGAGTCATCTCTAAATCTGAGTATGTTGGACCATAAGTCTGTGTTATCTCCATAAACAAACTTGGAAATAAAAATACACGGAGGTCGTAAATCTTTTTCTAGCCTACGAGCGGACACCTGGATCATCATTGTTTATTCTTATTCTCTAGGGTTGTCGATGGGATAACGGCTTGATTGTGTGTATTCACTGTTCATAAAGTGATAATTTGATCACAATGGAAGTTATTTTGAACCCCATTGGGAAATATTGTTCTTTAGGTTTATTGTATAGTCTGATTTAAGGCAGGTCGTGAAGTAGTGAAAATAGGCTTTTAATGCTATGCTTTCCCTACGTAATATATTTATATATAAAAACATAATTTTTCATCACGAAAATTTTATTAATTATTATCGATATCCAGATAGGTACCTCATTCTTGTTTTTTTTGATACATGTGTCTTTACTACGACATTATCGAACATTACGACGTAGCTTATTAACTTAAAGCCGGGTCCACATTTGTAGCATGTTGACGTATCACGATCAGTCGTATCGTATCTAGTATCTGTATCATAAATATGGACGCTCATTTTGTCCATGTCGTATATTTAAGGCGTATCTTGTAAAAAACGCGTCCATACTTATCAAATGCTGTATCATGTCAGTGTATCGGCTTTAACTTTACAAATATAGACGCTTCACTTTTCTTCCGATGTATCTTTTCCTGATGCGCGTGTATTTTAGTGCACCTTTCCCTTCTCGTACAGTTCAGTCATGTCTTCGTTCCCAAACGG
Organism: Pieris napi; assembly: GCF_905475465.1. NCBI lineage: Eukaryota > Metazoa > Arthropoda > Insecta > Lepidoptera > Pieridae > Pieris > Pieris napi. The sequence goes on from NC_062244.1 coordinate 11,181,841, forward strand.
TTTAGCCATGTCAGCAATTGCTCCCAGTTTGGCGGTGACTAGCGCCTGTTATATTATCATTAATAGTATGTTTTAAAAAATTAAGTCCAGACGTAGACGGCGCTGGTGGGAGCTTGAAGTGTTTAGAAACCGAAACAAACATGGTGGAATACCATTGATTCGAGACTTAAAATTTCAGCATACCAGTAGAAAATACTAAAATTTCACTCGCATGTCACTCATTGACGTTGTCTATTCCCTTTGATGATCGCGAAAAAACCGACACAGGATGGTTCGGGGTGTATCAAGTATCGTATCGCGATACAGTATCGTGATACAGTATCAAAATACGTCCATACCACCGATCGTGATACGCGTATCGGATACGAGGTGTATCAAGATACGCGATTAGTGCGGATCGGGCCGTATCCGATACGGCATGTATCATAAACGGGTATCATTTTGCGTCCAAACTAACGATCATGATACGCGCCGAAGCCACGCAACGGAGATACGATACACCGAAATGCTACAAATGTGGACCCGGCTTAAGACTAATAAAGCCGGGTCCACATTTGTAGCATTTCGGTGTATCGTATCTCCGTTGCGTGGCTTCGGCGCGTATCATGATCGTTAGTTTGGACGCAAAATGATACCCGTTTATGATACATGCCGTATCGGATACGGCCCGATCCGCACTAAGCGCGTATCTTGATACACCTCGTATCCGATACGCGTATCACGATCGGTGGTATGGACGTATTTTGACACTGTATCACGATACTGTATCGCGATACGATACTTGATACACCCCGAACCATCCTGTGTCGGTTTTTTCGCGATCATCAAAGGGAATACACAACATCAATGGGTGACATGCGAGTGAAATTTTTGTATTTTCCGCTGGTATGCTGAAATTTGAAATCTCTCATCAATGGTATTCCACCATATTTGTTTCGGTTTCTAAACATTTCCAGCGCCGTCTACGTCTGGATTTAACTTTTTTTTAAATACTATTAACGATAATATAACAAGCGCTAGTCACCGCCAAACTGTGAGCAATTGCTGACATGGCTAAACCGTTTATGAACGAAGACATGACTGAACCGTACGAGAAGGGAAAGGTGCACTGAAAGACACGCGCATCAGGATACATCGGAAGAAAAGTGAAGCGTCTATATTTGTAAAGTTAAAACCGATACACTGACATGATACAGCATTTGATAAGTATGGACGCGTTTTTTACAAGATACGCCTTAAAAATACGACATGGACAAAATGAGCGTCCATATTTATGATACAAACACTACGCATGTTGACGTATCACGATCAGTCGTATCGTATCTAGTGTTTGTATCATAAATATGGACGCTCATTTTGTCCATGTCGTATTTTTAAGGCGTATCTTGTAAAAAACGCGTCCATACTTATCAAATGCTGTATCATGTCAGTGTATCGGTTTTAACTTTACAAATATAGACGCTTCACTTTTCTTCCGATGTATCCTGATGCGCGTGTCTTTCAGTGCACCTTTCCCTTCTCGTACGGTTCAGTCATGTCTTCGTTCATAAACGGTTTAGCCATGTCAGCAATTGCTCACAGTTTGGCGGTGACTAGCGCTTGTTATATTATCGTTAATAGTATTTAAAAAAAAGTTAAATCCAGACGTAGACGGCGCTGGAAATGTTTAGAAACCGAAACAAATATGGTGGAATACCATTGATGAGAGATTTCAAATTTCAGCATACCAGCGGAAAATACAAAAATTTCACTCGCATGTCACCCATTGATGTTGTGTATTCCCTTTGATGATCGCGAAAAAACCGACACAGGATGGTTCGGGGTGTATCAAGTATCGTATCGCGATACAGTATCGTGATACAGTATCAAAATACGTCCATACCACCGATCGTGATACGCGTATCGGATACGAGGTGTATCAAGATACGCGCTTAGTGCGGATCGGGCCGTATCCGATACGGCATGTATCATAAACGGGTATCATTTTGCGTCCAAACTAACGATCATGATACGCGCCGAAGCCACGCAACGGAGATACGATACACCGAAATGCTACAAATGTGGACCCGGCTTTAAGTATTCTAAAGCCGGGTCCACATTTGTAGCATGTTGACGTATCACGATCAGTCGTATCGTATCTCGTATCTGTATCATAAATATGGACGCTCATTTTGTCCATGTCGTATATTTAAGGCGTATCTTGTAAAAAACGCGTCCATACTTATCAATTAATGCTGTATCATGTCAGTGTATCGGCTTTAACTTTACAAATATAGACGCTTCACTTTTCTTCCGATGTATCCTGATACGCGTGTCCTTCAGTGCACCTTTCCCTTCTCGTACGGTTCAGTCATGTCTTCGTTCCCAAACGGTTTAGCCATGTCAGCAATTGCTCACAGTTTGGCGGTGACTAGCGCCTGTTATATTATCATTAATAGTATTTAAAAAAAAGTTAAATCCAGACGTAGACGGCGCTGGAAATGTTTAGAAACCGAAACAAATATGGTGGAATACCATTGATGAGAGATTTCAAATTTCAGCATACCAGCGGAAAATACAAAAATTTCACTCGCATGTCACCCATTGATTTGTGTATTCCCTTTGATGATCGCGAAAAAACCGACACAGGATGGTTCGGGGTGTATCAAGTATCGTATCGCGATACAGTATCGTGATACAGTGTCAAAATACGTCCATACCACCGATCGTGATACGCGTATCGGATACAAGGTGTATCAAGATACGCGCTTAGTGCGGATCGGGCCGTATCCGATACGGCATGTATCATAAACGGGTATCATTTTGCGTCCAAACTAACGATCATGATACGCGCCGAAGCCACGCAACGGAGATACGATACACCGAAATGCTACAAATGTGGACCCGGCTTAACCTTATTATGCAGGGATTTAACATAAGAAAGTGTCCAATAACACTACTTACAGTCTCTATTTAGGGGAAGACACTCTTTTCTTGTGTTCTATTAAAAAACTCATTCCTGTAAAGTGAAGGATTTTTTTTTAATATTATATATAATCCGTTGATTAATTTCGACAAACATCCAACTTTTATTCATTAATATCTATGAAATGAGTTAAATTACAGTTGACGAAACTTGAAAAAGTTTTTTATTACATCTCACCTAATCAAAACCTCTCGAAACTTGCGACACTCCAAGTTATTATTTTAACGACTTGTCATCGCTGAAAACTTTGGAAATTTCTCTTTGATTTTCTTTTTGCTTTCTTTTTACAGGAAATTAATTATATTTAGCAATAAAACGTTAATTAATTATTATTGGTAAAGTTTGACTGGTTTAATTTATTTATTTAAAGGTTCACCACAGTGGACCCAATATAACACACACACGTCATAAACAAATGAAAAAGCTAAGAATTGTGACAAAAACAAACTATAAATAATACCTTTAATATTATATGTAAAATGTACTTATACAAAAAAACACATTTTAGATATCATAGATTTAGTCAAAGGCGTTTCGAAAATATCAAGATTTGCGCAGTATATCGGTTTATGTGCACTACCTATATGTACGTTGAAAATTTAGTTCAGAACATACACACATTTTGGCTTCATGATCAGCGAATATATGCTATGACAGTTTTTTGATAATATATGAATTAGTCCTAAGTTTAGATTGCACAAACATACTTCAGTTTGGGTTGTATCCCGTAATACCTTTTTGCTACATACAGCATTGTTAACAGTATTTCAAGAAGCCGCAAACGTTTTCTAAAAGATCCACTTATCCACTACAAGCATTTGAAACTCATATCAAATAAGTCGCTTCCTGATACGGTGTTGAGAAAACTGTTTAAACGTATCTTCGTTGAACAAGGTTGCAGGCTAAGATTTGTTTGCAACGCTCTTTGATACTCCGTAGACACTTTTGTCCCATCAAAATTTTTATTTTTATAGAACAGGGGGCAAACGGGCAGGAGGCTCACCTGATGTTAAGTGATACCGCCGCCCATGGACACTCTCAATGCCAGAGGGCTCGGGAGTGCGTTGCCGGCCTTTCAAGAATTGGTACGCTCTTTTCTTGAAGGACCCTAAGTCGAATTGGTTCGGAAATACTTCTGTGGGCAGCTGGTTTCAAAAAGTGGTGGTGCGCGGCAAAAACTGCCTTGAAAAACGCTCAGTTGTGGAACGGCGGACTTCGAGGTGATACGGGTGGAATTTCGTACTCTGCCTCGACGTCCGATGACGAAACTCAGCTGCAGGTATTAATCCGAACAACTCCTCTGAACACTCTCCATGGTAAATGCGGTAGAAGATGCAGAGTGACCCACATCTCTACGCAACGCCAAAGGATCAAGCCTCTTAAATTGAATTGTACCCATAATGAAACTTCCAGCAGTCCCTGTCTTGTGCACCTTCCCACCAGTTACTGGCTTTCAGTTGCTCCAGATCCTCCTCTACTCTGACACTCTAGCCATACCCTGACGTACCTACTGGCCTACGTAATATTTCGTGAGTTGTCGATCAGTCCGTCAGCCTAATTCAAAATAATAATTGCTTCGCCAGTTAAGGTAATCTAATATATAAAATTCTCGTGTCGCGGTGTTTGTAGTTAAACTCCTCCGAAACGGCTTGACCGATTCTCATGCAATTTTGTGTGCATATTGGGCATGTCTGAGAAACGGCAACATCTATTTCATCCCCCTAAATGTTAAGGGTAGTCCACCCCTAAATTATTAATTTTTAGATATATTTGTTTTATGATACTGCATTAAACAATACATACAACCCCTAATTTTCACCCCTCTACGGCAAAACGACGTTTGCCGGATCAGCTAGTATATAAATAAATATTTTGAAAAATGTTTTTAATTTACATTATGTTTAGTAGATTTAAAAAAATGAGCACATATTCAATTGAAGTATTTCTCTACGTAATTAAGCACATTTGTCCTAATACAAATTTGGCATGAATGTGAGCCGACCTAGTATTTAAACACAGTGAAAAGCGTGTCTTTTATACGCGACTTCAATTTCCTTCACTTTGTTAAGTCAATACATTTTGAAATACTGACATTTAACTTGAAGCTTTTAGCTTCTAGCAGGATATTAACACAATTTTATGAAAGAATTGACCCAGTTGTATACAATGAGTTGTATATAAATGAACATATTATGTTGACAAATACTTACAGGAAATAAATACAGATAATGCAACTTTCTCTACAGCTGTGATACTTTTTGACATCCAACACCTTTTGTCTTCAGTCACCGTGACCACGCACGCTGTAAAGCACGCGAAACGTCGGGTAAATTTAAATAATATAAATTGTAAATTTATAATAATATATAACTTTAATCCGGTTAAAAACTTTTTTCTTTAAATACTTACAGTTAACAACATGGCTGATAATATACGCATTACAACAAATTTGCAATATTCTTCCACATTCAAAGCTTGCGACCAAGCAGTAGGACCGTAAGAATGCGTATGCGCATACTTCATATCGCTCTCAGCTACTCTATGCATCGGCTCCTTTAATGCGACCGTTTTTACGACCTTATATACCTATATCAAATATATAATTATAGAGAGATAATACATTTTAACATCTTTCCTCCATTTTTTTATAGAATAGCTGGCAAAAGCGAAGGCTCATCTGATGTTAAGTGATTCCTCGCGAGTGCGTTGCCGGCCTTTTAAGAATTGGGTCGCTCTTTTCTTGAAATACCCTAGGGAAGAGTTAAGAAAGTTGTGCGGCACCACGACATTCAGAAATGAAGAGACAGAAGAAGAAGACAAACATAAAAAAATAAGTACTCAAAGTAGCGAACTTTGTACCATTCAACCGAAAGAAAAATCCAGACAATTATAGTAAATGATATTGAAGTCTAACTAGTTAGAAAAGAAATTCCGTACCGCGGAAACAAAAGTTATTTCAGTTATTGCCCGAAATTCGGTAACTTTACGTACACGCAAATACGAGTTATTGTTTAGGAATTTGGTTTTTCTATGTAACATAATACATGACAGTATAGATATTCGTAATTTATATCTATTGAGTTGTGTTTTATTTTAGCAGTTTACTCAAAAAATTGCTGTGTATATTCAAAAGTATATTTAAAAATTAAAATTTACAAATATAATGCCATCATGAGTACCCCACATACACACACACCATCACTTACATACCCTTACTTTCATACCACACACAGCACAGCCGAATTAAGTATTGCGAATTTAATATTTTTAATTGAATTTTTCGTAAATATTTGAACTTTTTTGTATATATTTTTTATTCACATATATGAATAGTTTAATTGTATTTTGTTGTAAATAATTTGTTATGTGTATGTTACGACTAAATAAAGAACGTTATGTATAATATTCTTAATCTACATAGTAATAATAATAATTGGAAATGGATAAATAGAAAATTAAAAGTGTACCATTAGTGCAGCATTACCCTACTGTATTGCGATACTTATTCGTTGAGCAAGAAAAGCACCAGCTCTGAGGTCACCGGTACTATCTACCAGGCGCCAACTTAAATCTTTAAATAAAGTATCTCCTATATGAGGGTTTGTCTATGTCATGAATGTCCTTTGACCTTTGACCCCTGGATAGAACAGACTGTCCATAGTGATCTTCTTTTGCATTCGAGTCTTGTAGACTATCTCATTCTCACCTGCAACTGTAAGTCGCCAGCTTTGTTAAAGACGGTCGCTTTCCTTGATTCAAGTTTTGGTCTACGTAAAAATACGATAAATATATTTTACTTATAAAATAAAGAAACAAAAAAGTCTTTTATTTCGTTAAACCACAATTGAGGTAATATCTTAATAAGGGACTTTATATTTACTTCTGTAAATAAATGTCTTTTTGATAATATGTAATTATTACTAGCGGACCCGACAGACGTTGTCCTGCATGATATTTCAAACGATTAGGATATTAAACAAAGCATGTAAGTACCGACTGCAGCGCCAACTGCCGGACTGATTTGTGAATCTAAACCATCCAGGGCACCACCCAAACGCATATAAAAATATCATTCTAATCGGTCGTGCCGTTTAAGAGGAGTTCAGTGACTTAGTGAGTTTATATATAAGTAAGCTATCCCATCTTTTAAGTTAGATCACACTGCACACGGTGTGCAAATTTGATTGAAATCAGTTAAGAAGTCCATAGCGGAAATGATGTTAATAAAAAAAATATTATATCAAAAAATTATATATACAGCTTCGGACTTCTAATTATATTTCCCGGTGTACTTAAAATTTTCAATTTACTTGGAAACATAAATTTCCTGATTGGTCTTCCTTGTTTGCTGACCCTTCCAATAAGCTATTAATTTTGTGACATTCCGGTGTTTCCGGAAACCGGTGCTAATTACATTTTCCGCAAGTGAGAGCGTACGTTCAAATTTGGAACGTCAAATTATTCAACTACATATTGGAATTGCGATATTGATTTACGTGTAGGCCTAATACGAATCCATACGACAATAAAATTAATACCTGCTATCACAGCTTATCATGGACGTCTATTTATTGATTTGGTACATTTGCAACGGAGGCAACGGGCGGCCTTATCGCTAACAAGCGATCTCTTCTAGGCTGCCCTAATAAGGAAAAATAAATACTATAGGTAAAGTGCAAGAAGGGAATAACTATATTATATTTTTTTACAGATAACAATGTAGACACAATAACAAAAACAAACAAGAATAATCTTAAGAGTCATGAATCACGATGCTAGGTTCAAAAATACATTAAAATACACAGTCAAACGCTATTATAACGACACCGAAGGGACTACTCATATTTGTTCGTAAAAACCGATAGTCGTAACAGCCGATGACGTTGTTATTAAGTACCTAATACTTTTACCCGCCGAGACCTTTGATTTTGGTCAATAGGTGTGTTGTTCTAAACGATGTCGTCGTAAACGGTTTTGACTAAATCAAGAGAGTATTTTTAGCCCGAAAATTTATTAAAATTATTTGCGGAGCTGAACCACCAGATAGCCAAATTCAATATTAAATTATTATAGTAACATTCACTTCTAGAAAGACGTACATTTATTAAAAAATCGCCGCAAAACTCCAACTTTGGTTTTGTTCCTTTTGTAATAGTGTAGTAGACTCTTTGGCTATGGGGCTCAAGTGCACAAGCGTTAATTATAATAGATTTAGGTTGGCGCCTATTAGATAATACCAGTGACCCAAGATCCTCGCTCAACGAACAGGTATCGCAATACACACAATCACAAGGACCAAACTTTTTAAATTCCTTTTGGTATTTTATTTATTTAATTTTTATTATTATTATATACACCTTAGGTTAATATTCTATTGATTATTTAATATCAATTCAGTGCCATTTATTAATTACTTTATGTTGTAACGTTTCATAAAACAATTATTTGAGTGGATATACTAATTTAAGCATTAAATATTTCTAGATAACTCACATACTGCAATTTGCAACGTTTTAAATAATCATTATAAATTAATAACCAATAATTAAAATATTTGTAAAACTAACGAACTATAAAATTAATATAATTGGAAAATTTATACAAAATATTAATCAAATTAGCTACGTATGATTTAATATTCACTTTAATCAGAATGCTAATTTGAAATCGTCGGTAACTGAAATCTGAAATTATATCGTTCAAAATTTAAAAATATTTAGTAGAAATTTTTATACAGCCTTTTTATGTTATTTTGCGTCCTACTAATTAATTAAATTCTGTGGTTATTAATCATCTCTAAAACATATTTATCTCTTTTCAGATGGATACTATTTAGAATTATATCAAATGTTTTGTTCCCATTAGCGTGTTGTTCACACGAGAATGTAAGTGCGTGCTCCTATTTCACCATGCCTACTGCTGATAGAGGACAAATCTTTGTTTTTAATTTATGTTATTATTATTTATTACTTAAGATGTCATGTGGAACGTGGTGTAATAGTTGCAGCTTACAAACGTTGTGTAAAACAAAAAACTTGGCGATTAAAAAGAGTGGCAAAGAGTTTATTGCCAGTTCTTCTACGCCCTTGATTTGAGAACAGGCAGTAAATGTAAAATTAGAAGCATTTCATTTTTTTTGACGTTCAACGTTCTTCGTGACGTTTCGACGATTTTGAATTGAATTGAAAAGTTTTGATAAACGTGATGACAAGATTTGTTGTCTCAAAAGATTACGCTCTTTCCGTAAAGGAATCTAAGTCTATGGTTCGGAAATACTTTAGTTACTTTGCTTCGGTTGAGTTCTCCGGGGTATAATTAATTGAAAAAAGTGTTTAATTAATTGAAGGAATTGCAAAAATGTGATTGTGTTGAATAAAGGAATGAAATGTTATGATTTTAATTGTCGTTTCTGTTTTCGGGTAAGAATATGTTATGTCAAATAATATATTTGTATGTTTAAAATCTAAACGAATTTCGGTAGTTGTTCTAAAAGTAACTCACGAAAATACAAGGTAAACTCCAAATCACGGGCGAGCGGCACCCGTCAACAAAATGTTACAAAGTTTTAATTAAAATTGGCCATACAGGTAGCGTTGGATTCTGAAAATTAGTTGTCGATATTTAAATAATAAACTATGGTTTTAGTATTACTAATGGAATTCACTAACGTTTTGTAATATTACATTTTAACTTGAAACATATTAAAAAAGAATCATACGACGCTTTTAATATAAAATAAATAAATCAAACCTCTGTTTCTTTAGATGGAACTGGCGTGTACTAATTGCTTAACGTGTTTTCATTGAACTAAATTTAAATAAAAAAAAATTGCGTGCGTACAAAGTACACATGTCAGAAGTGAAACTTCTTTGGCAAACTAATTTTTAACTCTTGTTCATATTTATACACATCTACAACTTTGAAAAAGGAAGATTTGTTAGGAATTTAATGAATTTAATTGTCATTAAAATATTAAGTGACTACGATAATAACACGTGGAATTTTAATTTACAATTAATTCGTCATTTGAGATTTCAATAAATTATTTTGCATAATATATAAAATACTAATATTTCATAAATTCTCTTTACGAAATTTTAATTTTAAAAATATAATTTCTATAATCGCCCTTCTCACTCTCTCTCAATCGGTGTCAATCACTCTCTCCCTTTTCTTCGACAAAAACGCTGCAAATCTTCGTGACGTTCCGTAAAAATTTTACCCTCATGCGCCTAAAGAAGTTTCACTTCACAAAATAAAAGAAGACTGTATTCGATTACTTTATAATCAGGATAACATTAAGTTTATGTTATTATATTTAATATTAGCACACAACCTTCGAAGAAGTGAAGGCCTCTTCCAAATTCTACCATCTGTCTCTCATTTTTGCTACTATTTTCCAATATGTATCTCTTTTGTTTCATCCAGGTTTCTGGTGGGCGTCCTCTCTTTTTTCTTCAAAATAGGCCTTATCAAGTAAGGGTCTCTTTGACCCAGCTGTCATTACAAACGCTGTCATTATGACCGGCCCATTTCCACTTTAAAAATGTGCAGGCTGCGTATTTCGCTGCCTTATCTTTGTCGATATTTTAAATGAACTTTACTTTCCTTATCGACTGTGTTCAAAAAACTAGCCTGTATGCAGGTACACAATGCAAAACTTTACCATATTAATATAATGGCCATGTTTAATCAAACAAAAACGTATAATTTAATTGATTTAGCTATCGTAATTATCAATTTCCATGATGATGGATTTCCGACTGGATGCACGAAGTGTAATCACGCTCATACAAAATGAAAGCATAATTATTATAATTAAAAGTGCACATATTATATATATTCAATTCATTATCAGCCAGGACCGGAGTGTATGGTTCAAGGTGTAATATAGTTTGAATTTTTTCCCATTCTTTTGTTTTAACTGTAGCAACTAATTCTTGTCTACTATAACGTGATGAGCAGTTAGTAGGTATTGTCTTTTATTGACATAACTTTTAGACATAGAAAAACACTTTTTTAACGGATTTGAAGTTATGTTTTATTATAAATTTACAATTATTTTACATAATTTTAAATTTAACCGACGTTTCGCGACCATGACCACGCACACTATAAAGCACGCGGTTTATAATTAGACATAACTTCAAATCCGTTAAAAAAGTATTTTTCTATTTCTGTGATGAGCAGTGTTGGCCTAGTGCATCGTTTCTAAGCAGGGTCGAGTTTGTTTTAAAAGGGGGTTCGGAGTCTGTTGAAAAACAATAAACACGAACTACATATAGATTATAGGTACAAAAGTTAAAAATAGCGCGCTATGTACATATTATTATATAGCTACAAGAGGCCCAGACCCAAAAGGTTGTAGCGCCATTGGTATAACATTCAGTACACATAGTGCAGTACTTTTGTTTTCTATAAAGTTAATTTGAATTGTAAATATGTACAATTGTAATTAATCATACCAAATTAGTAAAGTTGCCCTCGTTTGTCACGATAAAGAACGCGAACGAAATTCAAGATTATGTACATACGCCATATAATTTATCATTAAAAAATTACAAAAACGACTTAATTATTAGAAGATTTTATACGAATAAAATCTTCTCGAAATTCTACATACATTTAGAAAACAGGTTTCATAAGTTCTATAAAAAGAAAAGAAATAATTTATTTTTGTAAAAAAGGCGGCAAACAGGCAGGAGGCTCACCTGATGTTAAGTGATACCGCCGCCCATGGAAACTCTCAATGCCAGAGGACTCGCAAGTGCGTTGCCGACCTTTTAAGAATTGGTACGCTTTTAAAGGACCCTAACTGGCAACTGGCAAGGAGCTGGCAACGTCTTGCGAGCCTTCTGGCTGTGTGACTTTCCATGAGCAGCAGTATCACCTAGCACCAGATGAGCCTCTTGCCCGTTGGCCTCTTGTAATATAGAAAAAATATCAGTAGACATACCAACAAATCGTTTTCAGAAGATGCTTAATTTTAATTATTATAATCCTATCAGATCTTGTTTCGGCTACGATCATGGTTTATTTAGGTCTAAGCCTCTAAGGAATGACAGTTTCCTCGCGATCCTTTGACCGATTGGAGCGAATTTTGTAATGGTATTTCGCCTATAGAGAAGGCGAGGTTGAGAGGCGCGTCTCTTACCACTGGGCGTATAGTACTTATTTTTTGTAATTTAAATGCCTATAAATTATATAGAAAACCCCTAAAGCTTTACGCTTATCTTAGAACCTTAAAGGTTGTTAACGCTGTACTTCATGAACACGAAAAGAAACAATTTAGATAGAGATCTTTATACAATTATTTTACGATGTTTATCGTCAATTATTTACAAAAAAGCATAAACAAAAGGCATGTCTTCGGATTACGCACTATACATTGGATGAAACTTTTTTAACGGATATAGGGACGAATTGATTATTCACATAACATATAAATAAATAGGAATCTATGAATGTAGTCTTATAATGTGTCGTAAGTTTTGATATTCATTTAATTACATTCTATGTAATTGTTATAAAACTTTTCTAAAGAATTTGAAAATAAGGGCGCGAGAATCTTAGTTGTTCATAGGACTCATTCTGTTGTTAACAAATTCACGTTGAACATCCGCCCAAATGGACTTGGACTTAAGACATATTTAAATGTACCACAGATGAAAAAATGTGTCTGTCCTGTGCCTAATTGGGGACTTTCTTAATACGCCTATCTTAATATATATAAATTACATGTCACGTTGTTTGTCCGCGATGGACTCCTAAACTACCGAACTGATATCAATCAAATTTGCACACTGTATGTAGTTTGATCTAACTTAAAAGATACGCTTACATCTCAATTTATACCCGCAATATTATTTTTTTGCAAAATATTTGTTTATTATTTGATAGTCACAATTCTAACAGATGGCGCTGTGTTGAAAGTACCAACGTTTCACATAAGCTACAATTTAATGGCATTACCACCAAAAAAGCATGGTGGTCCCCATAACTGGTGTTCTCCTACCGTTTCCCTTGAATAGTTTACTACTATGTAATTGTAATATAACAAAAACCTTAGCCACAGCAACGCTTGGCCGGTCTGCTAGTATTATATATATGTAGCCGCTGGAATTAGCATGTTTTTTCTATACTTAACTAACTAACTTTGAGGATCGGCTGGAAATGTATTTAAATACCAATACAATGTCACCTACTAGTCTCTATAGAATAATTACAAATAAAATAGATATATTCCTCTAATAACTCCTCGTATTTTCTACATCCCATTTCAAAAATACTACGTGCCCGACTCTCCAATAAGCTTGTGTTTAGGATACTTAGGACCCTCCGTAACCCAGAGTTAATCCAAATAATGAAGTTCGTAAACATGATGGAGATGTATTATGGTGATATGCGTAAATATTCGGGCTTGGAAATTACTATTTTAGCTTATTAAATGTACAATTTGTGCGAATTTATATAGAAACTGCTTAAGGAAAATACAATATTTATTCCGACGATAACAGGTAAATTCACATTTTTATTGATAAAAGCTTGCCAAAGCTTGGCACACAGATACATTGGTAAAAGAACCACAATATACAATTTTTCAATGTAACAAACATGACATACTCGTACACGAAGAGATAATACAAATATTAAACAAACGAAAATCGATTTTAAAGTGTGTAGAAAGCAACTATGGATATCCAGACCTAGCTCGTTTATCAGAATGCTCAATCTGGATATCGTTGAACTTTGACCAAAACGCGTTCTTTGGAAAGGAGGGGCAAAAGGAATGATGGGATGCCTGGGGAACTAGAGGGTACACGAGATTTAAATTTTGATAAAAGGTTGGGGCAATCAACCTGATTGTTAAATGCAAACGATACATCAATTATCACGACTCATTGGTCTAGTGGTTAGTACCCCTGACTGGCGGATCCATGGGTCCCGGGTTCGATCCCCGGCTGAGACGAACATCGATGTGATGAGCATTTGGTGTTGTGCTTAGGTCTTGGGTGTTTAAATATGTATGTATATCTATCTATCTTTCTATCTATAATAATATATATATATCAGTTGCCTAGTACCCATAACACAAGCTTCACCAGCTTAGCATGGGACTAGGTCAATTGGTGTGAATTGTATTAAAAAAAAAATTCTCCAATGACTACATCTTAAAGTGTCCTGGTTTCGTATGTAGACAACTTTTTTTTGAGATACTACTGGAGATATGTAGATGCCACAGTAATCTTTATTATAATCTCTCGAGTAGTCGGCCTCCAAACAACTGTACCGTATTCTAGTATGCTCCGCACATGACCATCTTAATATATATATTTCTTGTGTGCGTGTGTATGTGACTGAACTCCTCCTAAACGACTGGACCGATTTTGATGAAATTTTTTGTGTGTGTTCAAGGGGATCTGGGAATGGTTTAGATTCACAAATAAGCCCGCCAGATGTTAAGGGTACCCCTAATTTTTATTTTTTTATTTATAGATAAAATTTTATTTTTTATTTTTTTTATGTTACAGAATTAAAAAATACATACAACCCCTAATTTTCAACCCTCTACGATCAACCCCTATTTTTTTATTATAAATGATATACATGGTAAAACGACGTTTGCCGGATCGGCTAGTTGTATAATATAATTTTTGTTTTGATATCATCAAGTTGATATTACTCTTCGTCTTACGTAAACAGGTATTGAAGTAACTCTTACTCAGGTACTCATTAACGCAATCTCTTCTTCCACTTCGCTGCACAGCAAATTAACTCATTGAAAACCCGTTCGCTATACAGGTTGCTTACAAGGCACTAATGATAAATGTAAACTAAATATAATATTTTTGAACGTAATTTATATTTAGTTGTATCAGTTTAGTTATTATTTCAAGGCAATGAGTTGAATGAGTCATTTCAGATATTTGGATGCAATTTGTTTTTATGAAGTATTAGAATTGTCTGTGATTGACATAACTTTTATACATTTAAATAAAAAACTTTTTTTTTGAACGGATTGAAGCTATGTATTATTATAAATTTACAACTATTTAAACATAATTTTAAATTTATCCGACGTTTCGCGTGCTTTACAGCGTGCGTGGTCACGGTGACTGAAGACAAAAGATGTTGAATGTCAAAAAGTATCACAGCTGCAGAGAAAGTTGCATTATCTGTATTTATTTCCCAGGAGTTGGTATCGACTAAAAGATGGAGGGTTTTGGCAAAAATGGCTCACGGTGTCCATTTTTCGGTCGTCGGATAAATTTAAAATTATGTTTAAATAGTTGTAAATTTATAATAATACATAGCTTCAATCCGTTCAAAAAAAAAATATTTTTATTTAAAAGTATTAGAATTTTTGTAGAATTTAAACAAATTTTTTTACACGATGTTAAACACGATTAAAAAGATTCGAGCTTTTTTAATCTCGGTATCTGTCAAAATATATAAAAATGAATAAGTACGGTAGCACCCACCAATTCTACCCATATCACCTCGACGTCTGTCGTTCTACAACTGAACGTTTTTAAGGCAGTTTTTTTCGCGCACTTTGTGCTACCCACTGAAGTATTTTCGAACCATTACGACGTAGGGTCTTTTTCAAAAAAGAGCGTACCAATTTGTAAAAGGCTGGCAACGCAATCGCAAGCCTGCTGGCAATGTGAGTGTCCATGGGCCGCTTTGTACTCTTGAACGTAGAATAAATTAGAATAAGCTAAGTGTGTGTTTAGTTCCTACGACAGGTACAATACTGAACAAATTATAGGAATTAACAAAAACAAACTTCAAAGAAATAATGTCGAAAGCTTAAGAGATTTATATATTATAATTACTTGTTAACATAAATAAGTTGTACTTATTTTTCTTACAAATGCTATTTTGCTAACGATAATATCTCTACGCACCTAAATTATTACCTCCCACTACAATATAGTCGGGGAATTAGCCAAAGAAAATATAAACAAAATTGTGTTTGTGTTTATTTAGTAAACCTGTATCTTTTCTAATGTTTTCTTTTAATTTTTTTAATTAATACCTGTATCTGAATATGTTTAAATGTGTATTCCGTTTATATATTGTGTAGTTATTATAACTAGCTTTAAGAAAACTGGATTTCAAATTAGTAAACACACTGTATATATTGTGTCTCACAAACTTTGCTGAAAGACTTGGTGATTACTGATTAAGATGTTCAGTATTTAGGTGTTTAAAATCGCTCGGCAAAGTTAGTTTTGAGCTCTAAATATATTTACTTAGCTATAAAGTTATCGTTATTGAACAACGACTTAACAATAAGGTATTACAAATTAGAAGACAAAAATTCATAAAAATGTTTTTCTAATTAGTTTCTAATTTTCCAGACTGTTTTAATGAATCACTCCTTAAACAATTAAAATAAACCAATGATTTGAAACATTCGTTTTGCCCATGACAAGTAGAAAAAAAAAGTAAAAAAATCTAAGGGTTTTTCGAAATTTTATTATTTTCTCAAAATTAATTTAGAATATTCCCATTAAATATCGATCTACAATTAAGAACAATGTTCAGTGTTTATTTTGACGCGTAATAATATATAAGCATATTTCAGTCACAAAGACCAGATAATATTGAAAATCTCCGCTGCATAACAATCACTTTATCACAGTGCATAGAAAACTCTTCGATAGAACTAAACCTCTATACAATCCAGTTGATTGTAAACTGGACAATATACATTGTTGCTTTAACATCACGTAATAGAAGGTTCGACACACTGGCGCGTCAATGTGCGACGTGCAAGTGCAAAACATGTCCTGCCATTGTTTGTTCAACGTCAACATTTCCTGTAGAAAATGAATGAAACTGGGGCGGTCATTGTAGCTTGCGTTGAGTGCAAATAACATTAAAACCTGTGTTATAACTAGGTGATTGCACTGAACACTTTTGTCGTGGAAAATGGCTGGCGTTTTTAGTATCACAATGAATTGTTAGAAAATTGTTTCTGTGTAGCTTAAGGTACAGTAAAAGAAAAAGAGGAAGATAATTTAGAAGGTAGATTAACCATAGATAAAAAAAGTGCGTGCGTACTGCGTACAAAGTACACACGTCAGAAGTGAAACTTCTTGTGAAAACTAATTTTTAACTCTTGTTCATATTTATGCAAATCGAAAACTTTAGATTTCCGAGACTTAGAGAGAGGGAAAAGAAAGATATTATGTTAGGAATTTAATGAATTTTATTGTCATTAAAATATTAAAAGTGTCGAAAATGTAATGAATGTAAATATTCATTTCTTCGATAATAAAAACACGTGGCATTTTAATTTAAAATTCGTCATTTGAGATTTCAATAAATTATTTTGCATAAAATATAAAATACTAATATTCCATAAATTCTCTTTACGAAAAAAGCTTAATTTTTTTGGTACGTACAAATGTCTATAAAATAAATAAATATAGCCTTTATTGACAATCTTCAAAGTTATATATTATTTTTGTAAATGTAAATATATTATTTCCTATTAGACACCGGTTTCTTGATCGTCTTGCTTTTCAGCATAGGCCTCCTCAAGTGTTCTCCACAAAGATCTCTTGCTTTCCTCATCCATGTCGCTCCTGACACCTATTTAATATCATCTTCCTATCTACGATAGCACGTCTAGGGCACCATTCCATAACTTCTTTGGTCCGTTTTTCCGTATTACTTCTTATCAAATGCCCAGCCTATTTCTATTTTAGTTGTTTGATTATTTTATACAAATGTCTATATACTACTAATAAATCAGGTTCATATGATTCATTAGGTAATGGAACACTTTAAGAGCATAAGATTCACGCATCCTCCGAAGCAGTCTTGTAAGTCAAATTATTCATAGAATTAGATCAAAGGACCTTTGATAAGCCAGACGTAAATATCTTCAATGAGATTCTGTATCGTGGTAACAAATCTGAATTTCTGCCGGAATTGCATAACAAATGGAATTGGAAATGGCGATCGAACCCGCAACGGATATTATACAGCTATTTTGAATTTCTACTCAAACGCGAATTGTTAGACTTTTTGGTGCAATGCCGTACCCGATTTTTGTTAACATTTAAACAGGTTTTGTTCCGGATTCCGTCCGTTTTAAATCTAGCATCCTGATTCTTTATTCAAACCAGTCGTTTGAGTTGTGGATTTTATTAAGAGCTTTGAAATCCTCAGATTTATCTTTTGAATTCAGAACACGAATAATAGTAAGGAAGGGGATGACAGGTCTGGGCGTTACTGTATACGATTTTTTGCGTTTTCTGAGAAGATTTAGTATGGTAATATATATATATTTTTTTAACATAGGAAAGTAGAGATTTCAACGAACTGAAAGCACACCAACTTTTTGAAAAAAGCTGAAATTTTGACGTCAGAATTTTCGATTGAAAATTAGGGTGTTTTTTCGATATTAATTCAAATTTTATTTTTAATCAAATAAATTACAGTGTATTTGGGACATAGAAAGGTAAGTTTTCACCAAATTTCGTTTCAAAAAAAATATTTTTGTTAAAGATAAAAATAAAAAACCAAAAACTTGGTTTTTTGAATTTTTCACATAAATTTTGAGGTTATGTGTAAAATGTGTGAATACAAAAGTTTTAGATCTTTTTATTACCTCCAACTTTGCCATTTAACTTTCTTCGATAGGACTTGTAGTTTTGCCGGAAATCGAGATAAACCGTTTTTTACCCTTAAAAGTCTTTTCCTTCTTTCGTTTATCTATTTTGTATATATTCTATATGGAAAAATCTAGTTAGCAAATTTATAATATCATTTTGAAATATATCTCGCCGTATAACAGTCATAAAGTTAAAATAAAACATATTTCACACTAAAATTACGGTTTACGATAAATAACTGTAATTATGGCTAGTTATTTCTAGCAACAGCTTAATCAAAGTTGCCCCTTGATTTGCATAATAACTGGCTTTTAATCGTTTTGGGCCACGCATTTGTGCCTGGAACCAGGCGTTGGCAGTTGAATTTCCGAATTGATATTAATATTATTGAGAGAAAAATATAAGACACATTATCTCTGTTTCGGTGATCTAACTTAGACATTGCCATTCCAAGTACCTATTACCTTAACATTGTAAATCAATAAATATAATAATACTAGCTGACCCGGCTAAGCGTTTCTGGGCTAATGTTTTTGTTAAATATTACATAGTAGTTCAAGGGAAACGGTAGGAGAAAACCAGTCATGATTACCACCACGTTTTTTGGTGGTTATACCATTAAATTGTAGCTTATGTGAAACGTTGGTTTTTTCAGCTGTTAGAATTATGACAGTCAAATAATAAACAAATAATTTGCAGTCAAATAATATTGCGGGTATAAATAGAGATGTAAGCTATCCTATTTTTTAAGATAGCTCAAACTGCACACGGTGTACAAATTTGATTGAACTCAGTTAAGTAGTTTAGAAGTCCATAGCGGACAAACAACGTGACGCGTAATTTATATATATTAAGATTGTAATGAATGTCGACGCTTCGGTGGACGAAGAAATTGCAACCAATTTTTGTCCCAACGTCACACCTCTTTAGAGGTACATAAATGAAAACCGAAAATAATATTCACTGTCCTTATTAATACGCGGTTTTAGGGCGACTGCTTGATCCACATGACAAATGGAATTACGATAAAGACATAATTACACCTCTACACCTTTTTGTATTTTTTTTTCATTAAATAAAGAAATAAATAAAATGAAGTATTTCCGGACCGATATGACTTTGGGGCTCTAAGAAGAACAGTCACGTACCACTCCCTTAAATGCAAATGACTTGCAAGGTGTTGTATGTCCACCTGTTTGTTTGCTCCTTGTCCCTTTAAAAATTAACTATTGTGTCGCTGAAAATCGAACGGAGAACCTCTGATATAATCTCTTTTACCACAGGCATCGTATAACTATAAATTTATTACTCTTTTGTTAATCTATGAATTGTATTTTCCCGCTTCCAAGAACAACATATTAAAGTGTGTCACTGTATGAAGACAGTTAATTATTTAGTTTCGCTCCAACAATACGTGACAAAAGTTGACCTGTTTTTACTTCGCCGTAGCAACTGTAGTTTGTATTGTAAAATGACCAAAACTTTTGTGACAGTTCAGTCCCGATATTATTTTTGTCTATTAACTAACCATTAACATACTTTTTTAAAGTATATTTTAAAAAAGTATGTTAATGGTTAGCCATTAGCTGGTATAAGTACCAACTTCTCAGCAATATATGCTTTTAATTTGTGATCACTATAATCATAATATCAAATCTGTATATGTACTTTATGTGCCAGGTCACACTAACCACGATTGCTGAAAAGCACTTAAAACATAAGTATATGTAAATAAAGAAATAAATTCAACTTTTTTTGTTACAAATTTAACAAAAAGTGCGTGCGGACGAAGTACACATGTTAGAAGTGAAACTTCTTTGGCAAACTAATTTTTAACTCTCATTCTTGAGGTCGTAGGTTCGATTCCCGGCTGGGTACTAATGGCCTTTTTTTATGTGCACATTTAACATTCGCTCGAACGGTGCAGGAAAACATCGTGAGGAAACCGGCTTGCCCTAGACCCAAAAAGTCAGGCACTGAAGGCTGATCACCTACTTGCCTATTAGATTAACAAATGATCATGAAACAGATACAATCTGAGGCCCAGACCTAAAAAGGTTTTACCATTGATTTAGTTTGTCCCATATGTCAACTATTTCTAACTTCAAATTGCCTGCTTTGACAGCTCCTAAAACTATGTAAGTTGACGTGACGTTCTAGCATACCTCACACTGCATAAACGGATATCGGCCATCACATATCACAAGATGAGATGCAGAATGGACATATTCGGGTTTTTCATATACAAAATTGATTTGCGTTTATATTTCGGCACTGGGAATAAAACGCGACATTTTTTATACTACTAGACTAATGAGACTATGATATAAAAGGCTGCTACTTCTCCAAGAGAACAAAATAAATCTAACGGATTATAAACGTCAGCAAATTAATTAGTCTAAATAAAAATTAATCCGCTGGGGCGAGGTAATTAAAAGAGATCACTTGGCTGGTATTTAATTTATATTCTTTAGTACATTTCTAGTAAGTTGTTTCTCTAATTTTATTTTACTTTTTTTTCTTAAATCGGTTTAATACTAAACTATTAGAGAAGCTCCGGTTCGGTTGTTAAATGGTGAGAATATATGTTGTTATATGTGTTGTAGTCATACAGACAAATTAATAAAAAAAACTCAATACTAAATACAATTATAAAGGCTACTTTAAAAACATTTTGGGAGTTAAATTACCCACACATGCTACTTTATAGTTTTGTTACTAACTGCTGTACTCAAAATTGTTTTGCTTTAGTTATTAGGCATTTATTTAAATGAGTTCATTGACCTGTCAATAATAGATAAAAAAATATATTTTTTTGCAAAGAAAGTTAAAATCAGATTAATTAATTATACAAAAGCCCCGCACAATCAGTCATATAAAAAGAGGCATACAAATGTTATATTAATTATTATAATATCATAATAATACGAAGAGTTAATTTATTTGAAATTGTTGTCAAAACTTATGGTTTAAATACTCTCCCACACTATAAATTCACCTTTAAAAATTTAAAAATTTAAATTATAAAATCATTTATTCATATAGGTAACAAAATGTACACTTATGAACGTCAAAATATATGTACCGTAATAAATTAACTGTGGTGATAATAACAAAAACATTTCTATATTATCAGAGGATGATTTCAATTGACCGCATAAAAAATTTAATTCAAAAGCATTAACCGTACAACCTTTTATAATGCGGGTCAGAAAGGGTCATAAATCAGTAATCCAAAAAGTAATTTCCGGCAAGTAACTAAATATTATGATGTTTTTTGTTTCTAAATTACCTTATTAAGCTTTCAGAATCCACTCTGGATTTAAGCTTTCAGAATGTTTTAAAATTAACGAGACTAAAGCAAAGTTAGTACAAAATTCCTGTTTACAAAAGCCTATAAAGAACGTCTAGGTTAATTTGTTTCACTTGAAAAAATACTTATTTTATTTTATTTATGCACTCAAACACGTGAGGACAATTAGACACTTATGAAAACATGTTAGAAAAGGGATTTATACGTGTGTAAATGACATTAGAACTTAAGAACTAGCAGCGCTAACAGATCCATACTCGTACACTTTCTCACAATCGAGTGGCCCACATCGCAGCACACAACTCCAGAAGGGACTTTTTGTATCGAAGATGTCGCATGGGTCCGCCAAGCTTTCGCGATAATACATCGTAAATATATAAAAATAATGTACATAGATACACAGTGAATAAAACAATGTAAGCCAGTGTGAGCTGTCATTAGTAGGAATTTTCAATGTTCTTTATCTAAGGTTAGGTTTAAAATTATATGAATATATACTGTTTTGTAATAAACGAACAATTGGCAATTATGTTGACAAAGAGTTCAATGTTCTATCGAAAATCGAAGTCTATTATTATAGTGTAATCGATTTATACGTTAGTTACTTGTTCAGGGCTGTCTTCTCATTATCCATAAGGTTAATATGTAAATAGCGATTAGGTAAAAATATAACAAGGCAAAAAAAAAAAATAATAGCAAAAAATTAAAACTACAAGGTTGCTATAACGACTTGGCTAAAGGTATCTAAGGAATTGCAGAAAATTTCCCAAGATACAATTAACACTTTCAATTTAAACGACTTAAAGGACCAAAATGAAGCTTGCATGTATCTCTTCATTCATTTTTAATAAACTGTTCGACACATGTATTTAATTAATTATATGCCGATAAAGTTTCTTTTCACGTTTAAGAGAATTTTATAATAATAATAATTTATTTATTTAAGCAGACATTCAAAGTCTATATGGTTATTAATGTGTTAGTTGCAATTTTGCCTAATATTATAGTAGTAGGTTAGCTTTAAGGTAAATCATAAAAATAATAATTATTATGAAATCCCCCCCCCCCCCCCCCACACACACACACATCAAAACCACACGGATTTTAACTTGACTAGACTTAAAAATGTTAAGTGTTATACCTAATATAAAGATCTAGAAATTAATAAAACGTATCTCGGAATACCAGCCAGCCATCAACCCGTCAGCAAGTTCGTATATCCAGGGGTGCTACCGTCAAAAGTGGCGTTTTGGAAGCCAAGGCCCACTTTGGGTCGCTACTCCAACGGAGTAAGTAACAATAAAAACATTCTACAAATTGGTGTTGCATTTTTCATGAGTCGGAATATCGGATCGTATGAATTAATTATTCAGATTGCTTTCATTTAAATAATGGTTAGGTACTCGAGATATCAATGATCTATTGTTGTAAGTTACATTGATTCTAAAAATTTGTATTTTTCGCTTTCGAGAAAACGCTGATGATATTTTTTACTTCACTTTTCTTTCTTTCTACTCTGTGTTAGTCTGAAATCCAAAATGTTTGGCATACAGGCACACTTGAGGCTATGCCTCGACTGAATCTTCTATTATTCTTTAGGTGGGAATAACGTGTATTGTCCTTGAATTACGCGAGTACCTATTTAATTGAAACTTTAACTGTTCAATTGATTTATTGATTAGCTTGGAGTTTTTTCTACGTGTGTTATGTACACTTTGTACATAATGTACATATATACACAGTGAGTAAAACGATGAAAAACCAGTGTGAGCTGTCATTAGTAGGACTTGTCAATGTCATTTATCTAAGGTTAGGATTTAAATTATATGAATACATACTGTTTTGTAATTATAAACGAACAATTAGCAATTATGTTGACAAAGAGTTCAATGTTCTATCGAAAATCGAAGTCTATTATTATATTGTAATCGATTTATACGTTAGTTACTTGTTCGGGGCTGTCTTCTCATTATCCATAAGGTTATTGTTATGTAGGAGTCAAATTTAGCATACGGCCTTTGACTAGATTGTTTCAAAATTTACTAATATTATAAAGAAAACTCATGAATTTCTGATTCGAATTTAAAAAAATATCATCCATTCTGGTCTGAATATCCATAGTTGCTCCCCTCACACTTCAAAATCGATTGTCCTTTAGTTTTTATAACGAAATTTTATGGTTAAATTTTGTTATCTTTTCGTGTTTGTTATGTTTTCCTATAAGTGCTTGTCACATTGAATATTGTTTATTTTTCTTTCTTGTTTAATATATCAGTGTGCCGAGCGTTGGAAAGCTTTTTTAAATCAATCAATAGGAAGATTTTACGCTATAACAAACAACAAAGTAGCCAAAATCTGACGTTTGATAGGTAGTCAAACACTTAGTTTGAATCACCGCACTCATGGATGGATTTTATTCGATATGTGGTATTAACCCAATCGTTTATGACGTGTCTTGGACCAACATATTAACATATATGAACTGAAAAATTAAATATATAGATTACTACTGTACTTACAGTACCACATACTTTTCTTGGCCGGTAAGAGAGTCGCTGTCATGGATTGCCAGTAAATAAAAATTAATTAAAAATTTTAAGGGGAATAATTTAAAGTTATACAGGCTAACTTAATAATTTATTGAAAAAGTTCTTTATAAAACAATGTATACTAGTATCTAGAACATTCACTTCTAGGCTTAAATAAATGTGACACAAACTTGGGAATAACTGATATGATAGGTTTTGTTACCTGTACTATTAATATAATATATTTTAAGATACCTACCAATCAGAACCGTTCGATAATTACAATTTTGCTATTGTAATTAATAATGCAAGGAATAAAAATAAATACGTACGTACGTAGATAGTAAAATTATTTATTGTACGCGCCAAAATGGCGACGGTAGTACCAATTTCAACTGCCGGCCAATAAAAGTATGTGGCACTCTATGTTTCTGTCATACCACCCATTGTTTAAAAAAATTGGTTTCCCGTAATAAAAATAGTACTCGATACTACTCGACCATAGTGATTTTGTTATCTATTTCACATTATTATTGCAAATAATGTCTACAATCCTTTAACGACTTTCTTATATTTATGTCGTAAAATCTAGTTAATTTCCTTCATTATGGTAAAATATTCATAGAAGTGTCGTTATATAATTCAATATGACAGAATTCTAAGCTCAACAATCTATTTCCGATCGGAATCCAATCTGTTAAAGGACGTTCGAGTGCTTGCCTAACATCGATTCGCTCAGGAAATTTGACTTTACCTGTTGAAGTTCAACATCATTGACATACAAATACAACATTTTATGAATATTCTTTCATACAAAGATATTACTCAATTATTATAATTGCGTAATATATCTTGATTTAGCTTATCATGCCGAAGACGAAATATAATTAGGAAGTTGATTTTAGGTTTTTTGGTATTTTTGTATTCTTAGTTAATTTATAATTAGTTTTAATAATGAAAAAAAACTGTAGATTTTTTTTCAAATATTCAGAAATGAGCATTACGGACAACTAATTCAAAAACTACTAGAACGATATCAAGAACCGAAACGATTACAGCGTTAGAATGCCACATTATTCTTAGGCTATATTTATTAAACAAAAATGCCAAAATTTAGTTGAGACAGGCCACAAACTGTTGCTACTTACAAGGAAAAAGGGGTTAAAAAAACCAATAATAATACATACAATAATAAAATAAACTGTCTTCATATAATATGAATAACAAAAAACTACGCCCGTTTCAAAAACATAATAAATCCCCGTGATTTATCAACATAATCCATCTGAATCTTTAATATCATTAAACGCGGGACGTATTTAAAAATCGACATCAAAAATAACGATACTTTTAAAAAGTTTCCACGCAATCTACAGTAATGATACTACGGTATGAAAGAGCTTTTTGCTTTATTTAAATCGTTGGCAGACTGAATACCTCATTCAATACAAACTGCATAATAAAAATATTAAAAACAAACGTCAAGGGTTTGGCAAACAAGCGATAACGAGAATTGTAAAGAGAAAGTCACAATGTAGCGTTTATGGAAGGAAAAATTAATTATTAAACAAGAAAGAAGGGGTTTGATTTCAGTTATAAAACATAGATAGGTTGAAGATACACCATAGATACCATGATGATAGATGATGATCATCAACCTGACATTAGTTAAGTTACATATATATTTTAGTTAGTAATTAGCAACGTAAACAAAATTTAAGCAATCATCGCAAACTTGAAGCCAAAATGAGCTCTTTAGTTTTTACCATTCTCATAAATTGTAATTTAACATTCTCGTTTCCGATAATGTCCAATAACATAAGTGTCACTTAGATTTGCGAACTCTTCAATAAGTCAAGTTAGTCTTTTCTAGCGTCGCAACCCCACTACCCCTAATGTTATCTTAGTTATAAGCTCGTGTTTTAAACAATTAAACCAGTTGTTAAACAGCTTCAAACTAATTTTATTAATCATTTAATATAATCTGAACATATCCATACAACAACCGACACCGAACTTAACTAGCTGCTTAACTTATTTCTTAAGATACCTTATTATATATTTATAGAAAACCGTTTTTATAAACAGTATTTTTAATCCCAGAAACCTCATACAAGGCCGTTTCATTCAGGTTTATTTTTTGTACATAGCCCAAGGAAATTATGCCGTGAAACCAGCCACTGTAAAGTTTACCGCTTTTCGTGTCAATTGCCAACTTGGCGATATCTCATTTCATCTTAGCCGTGGTTTGAGCACCTTCGTAAATTTGAAAAGTTCGCGACAACTTTGCCAGATCTTATGTAACCTATGTATTTGCGTACATTAGACTTAATGTACTTTTGCATAACTTGTAATCTGCTATTGCTATTAATAACAATAAAAAACATTGTTTAGACTTTTATTTTATTAATCATATTTATTTATATATTTAATTTTAGACTCTTTTAATGCCACGTTTACTTATAGAATAGAAAAACTGGTTACTTAGGTATTACGTAATCATATAGGCGTTAGTCAATATGGGCCAATGGATTAATAGGACTGATTTAATTGTCTTGAATTCCCAGTAAGTTCTGAGGATTGTTAGGGACCTACTAATAACTTAAGAACAGCAGAAATGAGTCGGCCTATCTACAATTTAAGGCTACAAATCAGTACGATGACGCGCTACCGACATTATTCCGACCGCAAACCACAATTTTTTTTTTAAGACAATTCACCCCAATTGACCGAGTCCCATGCTAAGCTGCTGAAACTTGTGTTATGGGTACTAGGCAATGGATATACATACATATTATAGATAGATAGACATATTAATACATATTTAAACACCCAAGACCTAAGCACAACACCAAATGCTCATCACATCGATGTTCGTCTCAGCCGGGGATAGAAGCCGGGACCCATGGATTCACCCATGGATGATCTTGGCTTTTGGGGCCTTTGGGCCTTTCAGTGGTTAGACTGGTCGAGAATACTCTCTTTAGGTTACAGGAAGAACAGCCTTCTTCCTCAATTTTTAAAATCACAGATAAATTCAACACTTCTCAACCCTTTAATTTTATTTACTTTCTAAGTTCCAATTGTACGCTGAGAATTATTTTCTGGAAAATCGTAAGACTTACTGTCGTATTCAAAGGTGCGAAACATGATAGATATATTAGGTTGTAAATAGTATAAGTATATGTAAAAAAATAGCTTTAATTTTAGGAAAAATAGCAAATTATTTTATTAAAGCTTGAAAGTAAAATGGGCTTTGAGTTAATAAGTATTTATGTCCGCAATCAATAGTATCAGAGCAGGAATATTGCAATTACTAGATAGGATTTTGTTAATACTTGACAAATTTTTTTTTTTGTTAAGGTCTGCAGAGATATTCTAAAAAAAATATACCAATTTTTAATTATTGCAATTCTTTTACGAAGTGCCGATTCCAATAATTCATCTATAAAAGCCCTTTTCGTCGTAGTTCTTTCAATGTCTGTTGTGAAGTGTTTTAAAGTAGGAATCGAAATCATTATTAAATTTACAGGGTACGCTCGCTGGTTTGTAAAATAAATACTTTATATTTCACACTAATTATAACGTTAAGTTCGCATACAACTTCAAACTTAACATAACTTTGTAATATTCATCATCGAACATTATGTTTTTGTATTAATATCCTGATTGAAAGGTAATGAAATAAAATGAAAACCTTTTTAACATTTCCAGTGTATTCCAAAATGATGTGCCTTCTTTCTTGTTCAGAAAAACCAAAAAAGAAGTTTGTATTGCAACCAAACCAATATTTAGAGAGTAAACCGTGTCCCGTTGAAACAATTACTTGCAAGATATGAGACCTGCAACAGATATATTTTTCAAGCAACTTTTCAAACGCTTTGTTGTAGTCCATTTCCAACTTCGTCTTTTAATCCTAATCTGACTTAAAAGCCGTTTCGTTTATCTCTGTCTTGACATCCTTTGTCCTCAAACCATTGTTCAGTATTTCAGATTGCATCCACTATTTTAAAGTGACATATAAATATTAAAAATACTCAAAGCACAGAAGTGAACCACGTTCAGAACTCAAAGGCCAAAGTTTTACAATTGTACGTCTTTTTGTGTTCAAGCATAATCAGTCTCTGGACTGTATTGTGTAATCAGCCTCAGCATTAAACATTTTAATAGATTTTTAATACGACTAAACGTAAAAACGTTGTTATTCTTTATAAAAGCTAGAAAAGTCTGTTTCAGTCTGTTGTACAGATCCCCCCTGTAAACAAAGATGTTACGCTAACTGAATGCTGTCTCCAATTCTATCGACATATTTCTTTATACTTAATTTATTCCGACATTATCGTATCTAGTACTAAGGATAGTGTATGTATTTTTGTGAATAAATAAATAAATTTAATAAGAAATTTGAAATATCTGTTTCGGAAATTCATAAACAGCATTAGTCATAAGTCATTTAATTGTCCGCAGTTTGACATGACATGCTAAGCTCAGCACAATTAATCTCCCTCGATTGGTCATTAGAATATTACTAGTAAATTTATGGGCAACTAGTTCCCGCGAAGCCACAGTTGCAAAACTACTAGATATATGAATGTATTGTTTCCTCTAGTATAGTATCATTTAAAAACTATACAAAATTTTGAGACAATGATATCTTACTGTATTGATAACATGTCTACGAAGAGCTACGTTTCATCTACGATGAGTGCTACGGGTAGCTACGAGTTGCTACATAAATCGAAACTGAAAAAAGTGTAATATTAAATTTAATATCTCGAGATTCTCTGGTATTCAAAACATTTAAATTTACTTCTTAAAATAGAATCATAATCAAGCACGAAAAAATTATCATGAATTCATAATTGACAAAAATCATTCCTTGTAATCTTATTGTAATTTCGTAGAGATGTACTTGTTACAAAAGAAACAATGTTAAATTAACTTTGCTTTCTTTAGTTTAAAATAAATAATATGAAATCTCGACGTCATAGAATTTTAAAATTTATTCTCTGAAAGTTGATTAACGTTAGTATTTAAAGAAAAAACTTTTTAACCGGATTAAAGTTATGTACTATTATACATTTACAATTATTTAACATAATTTTAAATTTATCCGAAGTTTCGCGTGCATTACAACGTGCGTGGTCACGGTGTCTAACGTTCGTATTTTTTAAACTGGTTTATAAACAACAATTAGACCAAATTCATTGGAGCTACAACTTTTGTACTCAAAATAGCTATTCAATTACATGTATTGAACCTCGAAAATTCCAGAGCTTGTAACGGATATTCAATGTTTGAAAGTTCGAGTTTCATAAAATTCCCAAAGTGTAAACGACTGTGCCGAAACATAAAAAATTTACGTGCACTTTCGTTTTATGTAACTTTGAACGAAACCAGTAATCCCATACGTTATGCAAAAGTGCTGATTTGTATGGAACAAATAGGCAGGATTCTCATACAGAGTGAGTCTCCATCGCGTTCAGTCTGGAGCCTCATATTTCACCCAGCTCCAAGTCTGTCCGGCTGTCTTTGCTTTATCTGCAAATGTACGACGCCACGTTTGCTTGGGACGGACACGCTTCTGCTCTTCTTGTGGGTTCCAATCAAGCGCCTGCTTGGGGATGTAATTCTCTCCGAGTGTATTTCCACTTGCATTGCTTGATCTGCTGGCTAATGGGAGTGTCTCGTCAGCGCTCCTAAAGTTGCTTGTTACAGATCTTCTTGGGCCAGTACATACCCAAGATCTAATATTTAGCGATTCAGTACTAGACACAGTGCCAGAAGGCACGCGAGGTTGCCCACTTCTTAAGGATACATTTTATATAGAAACAAAAAAAATTCTTAAAATTTCACCATCTTTATATTTTATATTTCATCATCTTTATAATTTAAGCTATAACTTATGTTAAGATTTCATACTTTTCCGATAATATATATATATATATTTATTATTATGATAAAAAGGGAAACATTAGTCTTGTTCTTTTCTAGTACTTTCCCTTTAACTCTTAGAGGGTATAAATAATCACTATGTTGTGTTGATAAAACTATATAAGTTAAATATTCAAAGAAAACTAAAACTAAGAATTTCCGATATTTATAAGAGAAAACATCAAAGACCATGTACGGGAGTCAATTTATTCAACAGGATCTTAAATTTCTTCTTTATTGAAACGTGATCATAAAATTGCGTGAAATGGCCGAAGATAGAACGAGTCTCTAAGTTTTTTCTTAGGGACCGTACTTATCCGAAATAACCTTTTAAACCTTGTATTTGTTTGTATTCACGGTCTACCCTATTCCTTAGTAAATGTAAAAGAGAATTTTTACAATTGAATTTGTGAAATGATGTCCTTTAATATAGATATTTTCAAGGATTAGACATTATAGACCAAAAAATTGTCGGAGGTTCATCTGATATATAATACCGTCATGGAACACCAGGAAAACGGTTAATTTCATATTTTTTATATTAATTTCCATTATAGAAGCAGGCAAGGGATTCCAAGTTCGGTTAAATACTAGTAGTATTTAACGTTAAGTTCTAGACAACTAAAAAATAATAAAGACCAAACTAGTAGCATGCCAGAAAGCAATGGAATTCTTTCCATTGCTTTCTGGCATGTCTGGTGTACCAAAAATAAGAAAAATACATAAAATTAAAAGCGAAAAAATAAGACGATAAACAAAAGTTATAGATGCCTTACATTATAGCCTAAAACAGAAGTGGCAATGGGTGGCGCATATAGCAAGATACACAGATAAAAGGTGGACGTACAACTGTGTGGAAAGGACCAAGAGGAAGAAGGAGAAGAGGGCGCCCCAAAAAAGATGGATAGAAGAAATAGAAGCGGTAGCAGGAAACGAGTGGAGAAAGAGAGCAGAGTTAGTTGGAAAAGGCTGGAAGAGGCCTTTACCCGTATAGGGGTTCCGATCGACGGTACCTACTGAAGGCAGTTAGTATATATAGGATATCAAGTAAAAGAAAAAAAATTAAAATAATCTAATCTGTATATTATAATTAATTAAATTAATTAATTGTGTGAACTTGAAGCGAACGTTTTTAGAATTTAAACACAATACATTCCAAAATTTTTATAGTAATATTAAAGTTTACGATATGATGTTTAATTAGCTAAGATTCTATATGAATTATTCTAAAGACAAGAAGAAAAAGGTAAAACATTTAATAGGTATTTAAAACTCTGTGGACGATTTAGTTTTTATAAGGGAAAATAGTCTAGTAAAATTAGATCTCATAGCAACCGCTTACTTTTCAAGCGGGTTATAAAATCAAAAGAAAATCCCCTCGCACTGATTAAACGACAGTCATTATCCTGTTACAGGAAAATTAAGGAAGTTGTCGGATTTTATGGCAACATTCAATTCACGTTAGACGAAACTTGTGTAATGGATTGTGACAGATAAATAGATTTAGTAAATATATATAATAGAGCAGTGCCTATGATGATGGATTTAGCGTGCGACTCTCATCCTTGACGTCGTAGGTTCAATCCCCGGCTATAATGGACTTTCTTTCTATGTGAGCACTTAACATTCGCTTGAACGGTGAAGGAAAACATCGTGAGGAAACCGGCTTGCCTTAGACCCAAACAGTCGTCGGCGTGTGACAGGCCCAGGAGGCCGATCACCAATTGCCTATAAGATTTAGAAATGATCATGAAACAGGTACAGAAATCTGAGACCCAGACCTAAAAAGGTCGTAGTGCCATCTATTATTTTAAATATAGTGTCTCGTACTATAGTATTTTTATAAGACTACTAAAAAAAGGGTGCGTGTACTTATGTAGGTTGCGTAAGAAGTTATACTTCTTTGGCATTATTAAAAATAGTTTTTGATTACATGCAAATAATTAATTACAATTAAATAATCAAAGACTGGAAAAGGAGTCATTATAGTCAATAAAGTTCAGTTTACATTTGAAAAATTAAATAAATAAATATTATTATTCTCTTACATTAAGTGTAACATAAATTCTGTTATTATTCGAATGTTGTTTTTAAATTATGTCCAATGCCGTAGCATCTTCCGTGGGCAACTTCATTCTGTTAATTTCGTGTCACGGTGCGCGTGCATCGTAAAATTTCACTCTCATATATTTTTCATAACGCGCCTAAAGAAGTATAACTTCAAAAATTTAACAAAATACATGTAGTACTTGATTGATCATATTTGTAATTTTAATTGGGCACTAATAACATTTTGAGAAAAATATATATGTTAAATTGTTGTCAGTTGATGAACCAATCAATGTAATCAATCAAAACTAATATTTCAAGATTTCCCAATATTTGACGAACGCACTAACTTCAGGAACCATTGGAAAACATTTTATTTCTGTCCAATCATGAAAGAAGACTAATAGAAAGGTAAGTTTTCACCAAATTTCGTTAAAAAAAAATTATTTTTGTTAAAGATAAAAATTAAAAACCAAAAACTTGGTTTTTTGAATTTTTCACATAAATTTTGAGGTTATGTGAAAAATGTGTGAATACAAAAGTTTTAGATCTTTTTATTACCTACAACTTTGCCATTTAACTTTCTTCGATAGGACTTTTAGTTTTGCCGGAAATCGAGATAAACCGTTTTTTACCCTTAAAACTCCCCCCCCCCCCCTTCCCCTTCCCGACCTCAGATCGACCGTAATTTATTTTTCCTTTCATTTTGATCATATTCCCCTCCTTTTCTAATGGGTTTCATCCTACTGTAATTTTTTTCACTTTTTATTTATTTTAAAGGCTATCTGCACTGGTCTATAACGCTACGAGCTAACTATATGCATATACATTATAACACATAAAAGCGTTTTAATACAAACGATAACGCCTCGTTATACTAGCAATATAAACTGTTCACACATTCTCGCCTGCATAATTTATAAGGGCTAGTAGCCGGTGGCCACATTTGTGCGATAAAACCTTTCCGGCATATGTTTTATATCTGAACTATGCGAGGAATTTAGCTGCGTTTATGGTATTTAGATTAGCTGTGTTAGAGTATTTTTTTTATTTAGGTAGCCGACGGCTTATATAAGAATACAAATCCAAATCTAGAACGAAAAACATTTCAAGAAATAGCCTTTTTAGTAAAATAGAATGTATATATTAAATAATTATAATCCAAATATTTCGTTAAAAGGAGTCTTGAGAATACCCAATACCCCACATACACACCTTCACGAACTTACCCTGACTTTTACACCATCACAGAACACAGCCAAATTAGGTAAACACTAAGTTAAATGTATTGAATAATTTTTGTTTTGTTCCCTTATGTAAATCTTTGAGGCTTTTTGTAGGTAAATATTATGTATTCTATATTCGTTATTTTTTTTCATTTTTGTAAGCTGTAGGATTACGAAATAAATAAATATTGATGAGTGCGTGTTTATGTGTGTATCACAGTGTATATGTAACTATGTATTTAATATTCTGTTTTGTATATAATTTAAACTGTTTTATTAAATATTTTATTTCACATTTATTCTTTGTTATTAGTATTATATTAATTATAGCAAGCAATTTATGTACCACTATCCCATTAATCTATATATTTAATGATAAGGCATTTTATGAAATTGATTAAACTATATTTATATTAAGATTTCTACACTCACAGTGAGGATTAAAAAGGCGAAAATGAATTCGTAGGTGTTGCGTAGTTTTAGTATATATATCATAGTATTTATTTTATAGAGAAAATAATAACGGTAATGGAATTTGTAGCTTTGTGTCTTCATATTATCATAACCTGTCGTTGTCAGAAAATAATAGGTACGTAAGGAATTTCATTCCAATAATAGATAGCACTTACATTTCTTCTTGATTTACGAACACAATAAAGCACTTAGTATTTGTGCCGAATTTCTTTTCTAGGTTATTGAATCGGGTTTTTCGTATATTTTTAGTAAATTATTCATTTAAGAGTATTTTTTCGAAAAAAATAATGTTTTATCTTTATTATAAAGTTTTAAGGCTTTTTTTTATATAAAAAAACGGACAAGAAGCTCACCTGAGATTAATTGATACCACCGCCCATGGACACTAAATGCCAGAGGGCTCGCGAGTGCGTTGCCGGCCTATCAATAATTTGTACGCCTCTTAAATTTCCCTTTTTTGGGCACGGTTTAAAAGTTATATTTATATTTTTCCGTTCATTATTGTCAAAATCATTATGAAAACATACTTATAAAATGCATTATTGAATATAGCAATACTAACTTATGAACAGGAACACGTTCATATGAGATTTTCAAGAATTCATCGAGAATGGCTGTACGGATTTGGCTATGTATAATCTAGAAATATTTGTGGAAGTTCAAAAAAGGTTTAAACGCTGTAACATAAGTAAGGAATAATACTAAAAACGACAGTTGAATTTTCCAATACAAACTGTTCCTGGGAAATATTTGATGTCATTTTACAATAAAAAATTGCCACATGGTTATCATATATTTATAGATGCCTTCAGAATTGTGTTTCTTATGAGGTCCGATCTCTTTGGTCTGTTTTGAAAATTTTATATTAAGTTGTGACACAAATAGTTGATACGAAGTTCACCGGATCATTTAGTGGCTGGCCAGCTACTAAATGCTATTTGCAGGCGTCGCGTTCGTAAAAAACTATGCGCTTGCGCCGCGTAAGCCCGGGGCGTTTGGAGCGCGACCAGCGCTAGCGTCACGTCGCCGCGGCGTCGACGTCACGTCGACGCTGTGCGGAGGCTGACACGACGACACTAGTGTGGGGGGTCTCTATTATGAAAGGCTATGAAAGCTCAGACCTACATTTCAATACCAAATGTAAGTAAGATTGTTTACACCCTCATTATGTCAAGGCACCAAACAAACTCCTATTCAAATACCCACTTTGCCTTTAAAAGCAATGCTAACGACTTCCCGATACAAGCGTTGGGAGTAATCACTCAATATCAGCCAATCAATCAACATTGAAAAATTGGAAGAAACGACGGAACGTTTCATTGCTTTTGTAGGTTCTTAAATTGAACGGGTGTTCAATGTCTGTCTCGTAATATTCAGTTACAAACTTCGTAATGTATATTTTTGCGATAAGTCGTTAGATCTTAATATCATAATCAAATAACCTGCTATCTATGTCATGCTGTTTTTTAAAACGCCATGCCAAACGGGCAGGAGTCTCACCTGATGTTATAGTGGTACTCACGGACACTCGCTAGAGGTCTCGCGAGTGCATTGCCGGCCTTTTAAGTATTGGTACTGGTTAAGTATTGGTTAAGTCGACTGCCTTAAAAAACGCAGTTCGCTAGTTTACACTTCCAGCCATCAAGGTAATGCTTATGAATTAATGTTTATTGGGCAGATATAGAAATCTTAGCCAATTGTTTACTTAATTCAAAAAATATTTAATTATGCTCGCTCTTGAATAATTTGAGTCAAACAAAGACAATATTTAATATAAACGTATTAATGAACGCTTTTGGAAGTTACATGTTGCGCTGTTCACAGTATTCATACTTTTTACACTCGATCAGGTGTTTTTAAACAGAACAGGAAACAAATAAAACAGGTGAAATTTATGCTTTTAAAGGTTTGCAAGTACGTTTGAGAAAGAACCTAAATAGTTACCTAAAATTCACTATAAAACCCTTTTCAACACAAAACGTTAATACAATTTTATTACAACCCTAACGAAATTATTTCGATTGAAAGTTCGCAATGCACAGTCCTGGACCTTTTCTAAATCGAAAGATGTAATCTTGTTTTTTAATACTACTTGAACCTTGGACAGGTACTGTGCTTTGTAAGGCATAGTCTGAGAGCCCAAGCATTTAAACACGTTCCAGTTTTATCTGTTGAAGCTTTATATTGTAAAATACGAGAAAAGCAACGTTTTGTTAGCTTTCTAGATGGTTTATATGTATTTTAGATGCGACTCAATATAGTACAAAAACAAGACTTAGGGGAAGATTTTAACTAGGACTCTGGTATGTCCAAATCCCGTCTTTATGAACATACCTTTTAATAAGCCACGAAACTATTCCATCAATCTTACTATCTCCACTTAGATCTCTCAGGTTACTGATAGCAAATATGCGAAAAATCATTCTATAATCAGAGAGTATAATTTATAAAAAAAACATTTAGCCGCTAAAAACCTCGTCTAAGTCATAAAAAAATAAAATGTATAAAGACAATAAAACTTTATTCTCACACTGTTATACTAGTAAATCCTAATATGTTGATTTTTGTAGAGTATTTGTTTTGAACCTGGTTCCTATCATAACATTTTTTTTACATTAAGAATAATAAAACGATCTTAACAAAGATTCTTAATTTTTTCAAATATCATATTACATTGTCTTTTGACCCAGCCGACATCTATGTAACATTTTTTCACCCCCATGAAATATTCAAGACGGTCAGATACAACTACTAAGTTTTTTTTTTTTTAGCAACATCTACAATCTAGAATACTCGAGCATTCGGGCCGGCCCGTGAGTATTTAGACTGGTCCTCCTCCTTTATGTTGGAGGACCAGCAAACCAGCCTCCTTTCTTCTTAGCCATCGCCAATACCGTCAGACAGCCGCGGGTTTGTTTCTGGGCGGGACTCGCTACGCTACTTTCATTTAGCTCTTAGACTATACGATCGTAATACATCCGACTCAAATCAACCGTGCCAACGTGACTTGTGAAAGATATTTACTGCAGATTACTTTTTCTTTAGTTCGTTTGAACGACACTCAAATGTTTATGACGCCCTGTGCAATGCAAACGGAAATAAATCAGGAATTTAATTTAGCGTAAATTGTCGCGTATCTTTAATACGTTTATATTAAATCTTGTCTTTGTTTGACTCAAATTATTCACGAGCGAGCGTAATTAATTAATTTTTGAATAAAATGAACAATTGGCTAAGATTCCTATCTCTGTCCTATATACGACAGTATTTCATCAGCATCATCTTGATGGCTGGAAGTCTAAACTAACTGTGGAATCGACTCCCGATAGCGGTCTTCTCCGGAAGATACGACCTCCAATTGAAGAAAGAGTATACTCCTCTTTTAAAGGCCGGCAACGCATCCACTAAAATGGGTGTCCATGTGCTGCGATGATTGCTCCTTTTGGACCTCCCGTAGGAGCGTTTGCCGCCCTATTCAATTTTAAAAAATCTGATGCGACCGGTGTTTACGACACTTTTGATAATAAAATTTTTTGTTTATAAACCATATTATTTATGTTTGCCCTGTTCTGAAAAACAGTATAATAAAAACATCATGTGTCCAATTCCCACGTGGTAGAAGTGAAACCTTCAAAAACAAAGTTTTTATATTTAAAATATGTAAATTAGACTTTTTCTCTATCTAAATGTAGGATCTTTTCTTTAAAAAAATATATATTTTAATGTTAAATTTTTATTTATAACTTTAATATCAATATTTAATTTGGTAAAAACTAAAATAATAAAAGTTTGAAATAAATTCACAAGATCCAACGTGGGAGAAAATGAGATAGGAAGCATTATACAGTGTATAAACTTTTAATTAAGTGTAGTACGAAGTTTTCACTTCAAAAAGTTTCTATAACTAATGATTTGTAAATAAAATTGATAAATAATCTAATTTTATAATTAAACTACTTACTTGACTTACTTATTTAATTTTCATCAAATCTGAAGTTTATACACTGTATAATGCCTCCTATCTCATTCTCTCCCACGCCAAATCCTATTAATTTATGTGTCTGTCTCTTTTTACTGTCGCTTTCTCACTCTCTCCCACGCCAAATCCTATTAATTTATGTGTCTGTCTCTTTTTACTGTCGCTTTTTCCGTTGCATCCGGTTTGAAATCACAACGATTCTAAAGAAGTTTCACTTCAAAAACCGAATGTTTTTTTAAAGGTTGCAATTGTTATAACTTTGATCCAAAACAGAGGGCAAATTTGTATTAGAATTCATCTGGTTAATGTGTAGAATATATAGATATCGAGGTACAGATTATTTACAAAGGAAAATATTATATAAGTAAAAGCACATTATTCCAAGGCTTTAGCGTTGGTTTAGGTTTTAAAATGTCAATGACCTTTGTCGGAGCATTTTCATTTGTGAAAGTCACCGAGTTTATCCTTTGGACAAAATAAGTTCTCGTTTAAATTAAGAAGCTTCGTAAGTTTCACAAAAATGGAATAACATTTTTAGAAGACATTTTGTATTTCATTGTTAAGTTCCAAAATGAAAATATTATAGTAGATGACATTTTTATAAGCATTCGAAATTCTAAATAAATCCTTATATTATTACTAGCTGACACGACAAACGTTGTTTTGCCATGTATATTTCTAAGAAACATTGTTTTATTTCAATAAATATAACTATCTGCTATATAAAAAATAGGGGTTGATCGTAGAGGGGTGAAAATTAAGGGTTTTTTAAATTTTTTTATGATATGTATCATAAATATCCAAAAATAAATAAAAAATTTGGGGTGGACACCCCTCATCACATAAGGGTTTGAAACATAGATAGTAGCCGATTCTCAAACCTACTGAATATGCATAAAAAAATTAATCGGTTGAACCGTTTCGGAAGAGGATGGGAACGAACATTGTGACACGAGAATTTTATATATTAGATATTTAGTCTTTAGTTGAATTTAGTACTTCCAATGGTAGCTAAGAAAAAGGTGTTCAACTTATATATCTTACCATGTGTCAGATACAGCTGCCAGACTTGAACATTATCTCAGAAACATCTTTTAAAGTTGTGAACATGCCAAAGAGGAATGGAAAGAAGCATGGTTGGTTTAACACTGATCACCAAAACCGACATCTGATGTATTAGATTAAGTTAGATTACGTAACTTATACATGTGCAAAAATATATAATACTGGGTGTCAGCAATAAAGGCTTACTAATAATAATTATAATCAATTTCTGAGGTTTCAATGCGAAAGACAAGCGATAAAAATCTCTGTTTAAAAAAAGTTTAGTTATTTTTTAAGTTATTTGAACCAATGGGAGTTTCTATTAAATTCTTAATTTTTTCAGACCGAAGATTTAAAAAAACGGTAAGGTAAGGTAAGGTTTAGAAAACTCTTAAATCGTGACATTCTCAACAAAGATATTTTATGATATTAACAAATTTATACGAGTATGCACTTAATTTTATTTGACTAAATTACAAGTTCAAATTACATTTTACTGTAGTGTAATTAAGAAAAGTGTTCAGGATATTTTACTATACTAGATAAAGTTGTGGACTACCCTTCATGACGTGAATAGTGCGTCCAAATTCTAAACATTTATCAGGGCCTGTTGCGGGCAGATCTGTAGCTATTAATCCAGAGCCCAATTCATCTCGATAAACAATAAAATGAATGAAAAAGGTGCTAATAGTTGGTCGGAGTTTATCTTTGTTCCGTTTGGTATATTTATACCTAAGTATATATATTTTTTATATAATAAGAGACAAACAGGAGGTTTATCTGATGTTAAGTGATACCGCCGCCCATGGACACTCTCATTGCCAGAAGGCTCGCAAGTTTGTTGCCTTTTATGAAATGGTACGCTCTTTTCTATAGTTTGCGTTGTAGTTTACCATTCATAAATATGTATATTTTGACGGTACTTATACATAAGTATTTTCGGGACGATTCGGGAGAATGAAAAATGAAAAATTACATAATTTCGGATAGCCTTTACTAGTTCGTGTTTGTGAGGATTATTTGCGAAAAAAATAATATAAGAATTGACTAAAATGATATGATTCATAATGTAATTGTAACTTCTATTCTACATTTTAAGAGAAATTTGTACGCCATATTCTTATTTATTTATTTATTTTGTAATTCTACAGCTTACAAAAATTATATATATAATAAAAAACAATTACACTGAAAATATAGCCAGAGATGGAATACATACTATTTAACAAAAAGGTTTAAAAAAGGAAACAAATAATAAAAATTATTAAATACGTTAACTAAGTGGTACCTAATTTGTCTGTGTTGTATTATTATTACTACACATATTATAGAAATCGTGTTTTTCAGATCTGTCAATAATATGAAAAAAAAATGTTTGTTATGGAAAATAAGATACAGGTATCACTTATTCCATGTCATTAACGGTGAAGGCCGAAAGAAAAAGCCGGTACTCTTTTAAAATAGCAAATCATCATACAAAATGACTATGTCAAACAAAACATATTTTAAAACAAATATCGCAAATTAATTAATTAGAATTATGGACCATAGATATTGACCATTTTAACTGCCGTGATATTTTAATTTAAAGTAGCATTTTAAGTCAAGTAGTTCTCTTTGCATAATTAGCTAATTCGTGACTTTAATGGTACCTGACAAATTAACTTTGAATTTCTTTCAAGTCTCTTAATAATCTTATTAAATGTGCTCTGAACAGAATACTTCGTCAATCATTATCCCATTTTTAATATTACTTAACTTGCAATTTATTAAAGCTGTCTCAAAATGTAAGCTTAAGTAATTAATGATGTAACGAGACGGTTTTGGGAGCCTTGTCCGTGACGCCACTGATTGATTCAGCTATCCTCTTTATTAATTACGCCTTCGAGTTACGAAACTTTTGCTACAATTGTCTCACAGATAAGAAGTAATATGATATTTGACATGCATTATTTTAGACAATTGACACCTAGACGGGCTTTTCATTATTGGATTAAAATCATGTTCGTTAATGCCCGTCAAATTTTCGTAAAAATATAGTGTTTTATTTTTTGAATTTACAGCTAGATAATATAATAGTTCCACATAAATAGCCAAACAGCCAACGTTTCACACATAAATAAAATAAAATTAATTCTCGAATATACACAGCTTAAAAGCTACTCGGAACAGGTATAAGTGGAGGAAGGAAGGTCTGCAAAAGCTCGACATGTATACGGACTTTTGTATTATAGAACAGGGCAAATATTACTGAGGCTCACCTGGTGCTACGTAATAACCGCTGCCCATGGACACTTATGCCAGAGGGCTCGCAAGTGCGTTGCCGGCCTATTAGGAATTGGTATTTTTGAAATAGAAAAAGCTTAAGTGGAGGTAGAGAGGTCTACAAGAGATCGACCTGTACGCAGACATATGAAGGCTCGTTGGATGTAGGGGAAGTGCGTTGACGGCCTTTTAGGAATTGATATTGTCCTAAATATAAGGCGACATGTTTGTCACCATAGAACCTTTAAATTGTTATAGTTATGATTTTAAATGGAATTTCCTTAGATAACAAAATTTCATTTTATTTATGTTTTGGTTAAAATTATAACTATATCAGTAATTTATCTTAAAGTGTTACGTTAAAATTATCTCACACAAAATTATCGAACACAGAGGTAGGGTTAAAACTTGTAAATCAAACATGCCTGTTGCAGTTAGCTTTTATTTTAAAATCACACTTTATTCAGATAGGCTATCGTAAAAACAGAACCGGTTTTATTGGATTTCAGGGTGACTTGAATAAACATTTTTCACATATTTGTCAGATAACCGAAAACGCATCACCAGTCCGAAAAGTAAAAATTGATAAATTCGAATTCCATGTTGAAATCTTTTATACACAAAGATAAAATAATAATTTATCTTTATAAATCTGCGCATGTATTTGTAATTAAACTCATACAGGACATGTTTTGATGAACTTAAGATGTCTTGTGGAATATGGTGTAATGGTGACAGCTCCTTACATTGTGTAAAACAAAAAACTTGGCGGAGAGTTTATTGCCAGCCCTTGATTTGAGAACTGGCAGTAAAATTAGAAGCATTTATAGTACGGGAGGTAGCAACGTTTTCGAGAAAGAATTTCAGGTCAGCTGGTTTTGTGATATGTCTTCCTTCTTGCACTTCCGGTTAGAGTCTGGGCAATCTGGCTGGCGGTAGCGGTTGCGTTCATTAGTGCGCATCCTATCTGTCCAGGTAATAATCCTGGATTTTAAAAGCATTTTAAGAAGCGTAATTTTTAATTTTTCGTTTTTAAATACGTCTACCTGACATACTTTTTTTATTGCCAGACATTTTTCACGTTGCTAACTATGTGCCAGACGCGATTTTAAGTTTTATTTTTATAAAAATTTCAAAGCATTTTAGAATGTCTGTAATTTTAATATTATGTTATTTAAATATAAGGAAAACTGAAAATGAATTTGCCAGACATTAATTCGGTTGTTAAGTCTTGAATTAAAATGATAAAGTTTTGCAGTATGATGAAGCATTGCATTTTAAGAAGCGTAATTTTAGATTTTTCCTTTTTAAATACGTCTACCTGACATACTTTTTTTATTGCCAGACATTTTTCACGTTGCTAACTATGTGCCAGACGCGATTTTAAGTTTTATTTTTATAAAAATTTCAAAGCATTTTAGAATGTCTGTAATTTTAATATTATGTTATTTAAATATAAGGAAAACTGAAAATGAATTTGCCAGACATTAATTCGGTTGTTAAGTCTTGAATTAAAATGATAAAGTATTGCAGTATGATGAAGCATTGCATTTTAAGAAGCGTAATTTTTGATTTTTCCTTTTTAAATACGTCTACCTGACATACTTTTTTTATTGCCAGACATTTTTCACGTTGCTAACTATGTGCCAGACGCGATTTTAAGTTTTATTTTTATAAAAATTTCAAAGCATTTTAGAATGTCTGTAATTTTAATATTATGTTATTTAAATATAAGGAAAACTGAAAATGAATTTGCCA
The DNA here is from genome assembly GCF_905475465.1 of Pieris napi. Taxonomy (NCBI): domain Eukaryota; kingdom Metazoa; phylum Arthropoda; class Insecta; order Lepidoptera; family Pieridae; genus Pieris; species Pieris napi. The sequence goes on from NC_062244.1 coordinate 11,225,011, forward strand.
GACATTAATTCGGTTGTTAAGTCTTGAATTAAAATGATAAAGTATTGCAGTATGATGAAGCATTGCATTTTAAGAAGCGTAATTTTTGATTTTTCCTTTTTAAATACGTCTACCTGACATACTTTTTTTATTGCCAGACATTTTTCACGTTGCTAACTATGTGCCAGACGCGATTTTAAGTTTTATTTTTATAAAAATTTCAAAGCATTTTAGAATGTCTGTAATTTTAATATTATGTTATTTAAATATAATAAAAACTGAAAATGAATTTGCCAGACATTAATTCGATTGTTAAGTCTTGAATTAAAATGATAAAGTATTGCAGTATGATGAAGCATTGCATTTTAAGAAGAGTAATTTTTGATTTTTCCTTTTTAAATACGTCTACCTGACATACTTTTTTTATTGCCAGACATTTTTCACGTTGCTAACTATGTGCCAGACGCGATTTTAAGTTTTATTTTTATAAAAATTTCAAAGCATTTTAGAATGTCTGTAATTTTAATATTATGTTATTTAAATATAAGAAAAACTGAAAATGAATTTGCCAGACATTAATTCGATTGTTAAGTCTTGAATTAAAATGATAAAGTATTGCAGTATGATGAAGCATTGCATTTTAAGAAGCGTAATTTTTGATTTTTCCTTTTTAAATACGTCTACCTGACATACTTTTTTTATTGCCAGACATTTTTCACGTTGCATGAATTATTCATAACTTACATTTAGTAATTAGGACAATTTAAATAAAGTGTTGATTATTAATTTTAATCTAATTTTATATTCCTTTTTATGCTCGTACTACAAGCATTATACTGCAATACTTTTTCATTTTAATTCAAGGCTTAGCAATCGAATTAATGTCTGGCAAATTCATTTTCAGTTTTTCTTATATTTAAATAACATAATATTAAAATTACAGACATTCTAAAATGCTTTGAAATTTTTATAAAAATAAAACTTAAAATCGCGTCTGGCACATAGTTAGCAACGTGAAAAATGTCTGGCAATAAAAAAAGTATGTCAGGTAGACGTATTTAAAAACGAAAAATTAAAAATTACGCTTCTTAAAATGCTTTTAAAATCCAGGATTTTTACCTGGACAGATAGGATGCGCACTAATGAACGCAACCACTACCGCCAGCCAGATTGCCCAGACTCTAACCGGAAGTGCAAGAAGGAAGACATATCACAAAATCAGCTGACCTAAAATTCTTTTTTTTCAAACGTTGCTACCTCCCGTACTATTAATATAGATTTCTTTTTGACGTTCATAAGTGTACATTGTGTTACCTAATCATTTTGATTTGATTTGGTTCGGTTTTTAAACTGCGTCCTAACTGGTGGGGCACAATCATTAGAAACAAGATGGGACCAACAGTGGGTTGTTCTCCAAGAACTCGGATTCTTTGTACCTAGGAGAAATGTGCGACGGCGAAGGCCAGGGTTGTTTGCGATACCAAGGGCAGAACCAGTCTATTGCACAGATCTCTTAACAAAGACTGCGCTTACTGAATGCTGTCTTCGACGCTATCGACATCTTTATATGCTTGCAGAGTGAATTCACACAAATATTGTATTATTCATTTTTTGAAACTATCGTATAAGTTTAGTACTAGTAATAACTCAGCATATCTGTTCATTAGGGGCAAAAAAGTCTTGCACTCTGAATGTTCTTTATAATACGATACCTAAGCGTCGGTTTCAGACACCCTATACTGAGATTGGGATGCCAATCGCCTAAGTGTTAGAATGTCGAGTGTTCTTGAAATGACGAGGCGATGATGACGTATTTCCTGACAGCACTTAGTGAAGATATCTTTGTAGGCTTTTTAGTACACTCGGGAACCTTTTTTCATTATGTGCTGTGGTATAAATAAGGCTTGCTATTCTCAAAATTGATATCTTGGCGTATACAGAAGAATTAATGTTCCTTTTTTATCTCCAAAAAACCTTCCTCAGAGTTCAAGGAATAAATAAACAAAAAACGTGTGTGTACACGCGTTATAAGTTATACTTCTTTGGCGTAACAAGATAAAAATCTGTAAAAAAAATATTCTACGTTTGTAGAAAAAATTAAATGTTGACTTAAAAATTAAAATTATGCGCGCATCGTAAAAATATACTCTCATCATTTTTCTCTAACGCGCCAAAAGATGTATAACTTCAAAAATACTCAAATTGGCCCAGCCGTGTTCGAGTTTTGAGCTTAGCATCATATTTTGCGATTATTTTTTTAAATATAAATGTTCCGACAGCACAGCCCTGCGATTCTGTAACTCACTTCACGAACTCACACAGCGGTTTTCGCATCGGCGGTCGCTCTCAAATCAGTCGTGAAGCAGTCATTTTATGATTTGGCATTCTGAAAAGGTGGGAGCTTGTAGTTTATTGTTTATCAGAATGCCAAATCATAAAATGACTGCTTCACGACTGATTTAAGAGCGACCGCCGATGCAAAAACCGCTGTGTGAGTTCGTGAAGTGAGTTACAGAATCGCAGGGCAGTTCTCTGTATCTGATTTAATAACTATCTTAGGAATTATAAATATTCAACATTAAAACGCAAACCGAGTCTGAAGACCTCTTACTTAGGCAACGTTCGTTCAAAGAGCCTAATTGGGACTATTTATATGAAATACAAATTCAGCCGAATAAATGCCGTACTTGAGATTTCTAAAACACCCATATATGTTCCTGTTTCATATAAACGTACAATACACCTCGTAGAGCCATTCATTAAATTATTGGCGGTTTAATTATTAGTGTAGGCATGGCTATTATGGTGTAACCACACGGCAATATTCCTGCAGTCTGTGGTCATCAATTACTTAACATTAACTTACATCGGTAACAAGTTATAATTTGTACCACACGTACCTATTTCGCTGTTAATAAAGAATATATTGCCAGTACGTGATCTCTTAATAAATCCCGTTGCCATTGACACCTACACGGGCTCTTCATTATTGGATTAAAATTCCGACAGCCAGTCAAATTTTCGTAAAAATATAGTGTTTTATATTTTGTATTTATTTTTTGAGTTTTGAGAATTATTATTTTAAATTCTTGCATGCGCAATCTAGTGTTAATATGTCAATTAACTTAACCGACATAGCAATAATAATAAATATAAAATTAAAACAAACTTAAAAAGTGTGGCCCCTGTGGCAGTGTACCTTTAACGCTGGCAGCATTTCCGCACTGTTTTGCGATACTTATTCGTTGAACGAGGAAAGCACCAGCTCTGGGGCCACGGCTACCATCCACCAGGCTGCCAAGTTTACTCTTTAATTGGCGTATGTGCACTTAACCCTAACCCTACGGCACACAAAGTTAGAGAAAAGACTCCTATATTTAAGCCGTTTACTATTCTCGCCTGTTCTACGGCCGCGCCAGCTTTTGTGCTTGTTTGAGGGAGGTGAGACGACGAATAAAGGTATATTGCCATCGGCTCTAAAATAGCTGGAACATTGAAGGCAAGAGAGCGGCGCATGATGTCGTTGAGCGCAGCGTGGTGAGAAATTATATATATATACGTATATATTAAATCTAAGCTTTCCTACATCCTTATGGTTTGAACCATAATTATACTAGCCACTACTACTAGCCGTGCGTTACTTATAGAATAAACCCCGAAGTGTTGAAATAACTAAAGAACTGAACAACTCACGTTTCTATAACCCAATTATGTAAAGCGAACTTGTGTAAATCCTTACTAAGACTTCAGACAGCAAACGTGTAATAATATATGCCTTTTGTATGCTATCATAGGAAGATAAATTATATATTTAAAATTCATGATAGTTTTTCAATAGATTAAAAAAAACCTGTTATGTAAAAAGCTTTAGATTTTCAAATATAACATACAGTAAACAGGAAGAAACAGATAAATAAAGGTATATTATTCGGCAGAATTTTAATTTAAATCCCCATAAACGCACAGGTAATCAACTTATCGGATGTTATTTCGTCATCCGATCTCAAGGGGCGCGTCGGATCTCCATCCTAAAACATTATACTTTCCTTTTTGTGTTAGCAATTTATCTTCAATTTTTTATTTATACATTAAGGTATATTAATAAATAGAAAGGGAATGATTCGTTTAAGAAAAATTTACGTAATGATTTAGAGTTGTTCGTGTAATTATAACTTTTATGATAATTGGCAGGACTTCGCTATAGGGCGACTTTCTGTGGCCTTTTAGCAGTTATACCAACTTTGGAAAGGACCCTTGGTTATATTGGATTGGGAAGCTCACATATTTGGTTTCGCATAGTATAAGCCGAAAAGTTCCTTTCAATTCTTTTGTCTTAGACACTATCCATTACAATACGAAACCCTTATATTCAAGCTTGTCGGCTCCAAGTTTCTAATACAGCTTTATAAATGCTTAAGGATTGTTTATACTAAGTCAAAACTTGTCAGCGAATAATTTGTAGCCAAGACGAAGGCTGTCAAAACAGGTTAAATATTGATCGAAAACAGGCGAATACCATCCATCAATATTGTTTTCAGCGCTCGAAACCAATAAATCGGTAAATCGATTGCTTCATAAATCTAGCCTTAAATTGATTATCCATGAATATAATAAGATTATTTGATATATTCTATTGTTAATGTTACCTCCTTGAACTATGTGTGGTCTTAATATGGTTCAGAATAATATAAAATAAAGCTAAATATATAGTAAAATAAAAACTTATAGTACTTTTTTTTTGTACGTATACGTATAACATTTTTTTAAATTAATATATATATATATATATATATATATATGTAGATATTTTTCGGGACAAAACCTTATAGGGGGAGCCTTTAATTTATGTATTTTCTTTATTTTTAACTATATTATTGATTTTACGTAATTTTATAGTTTTTATATGTATTTATCGCGCTCCTGACTGCTATTGTTACATTAATACAAACAGTGTTTTTCAAATGTAATATGCCATGATTTAAATTGTATTATTCTGTAATAAATAAATAAAAATAAGTTGACTATAGAAGTTAAGCCCTAATTATATTGTATTACCGTAACTTTTACTCGGGATAATTATAATAATAATTCATTTGAAATAATATTGTACAAAAGTGTTATGTTGGTACAATCTAAAGTTCGCATATTCTACCAGATAAAATGGCGTGCAAATTTGTCTTAAAGGGTACAAAGTTACAATTACATTATGAGTCATATCATTATAGTAAAGTTTTATATTACACCACATTATCACACATTACCACATTATCACATTTTTTAAATATATTGTTACGTTATCAAATTCATATTAATAACGAAGACAACGCGGTACGGCTAAGGAGTCCATAAAAAGTAAAAAAAGTGCGTGCGGACGAAGTACACATGTTAGAAGTGAAACTTCTTTGGCAAACTAAATTTTAAGTCTTGTTCATATTTATACAAATCTAAAACTTTAGATTTTCGAGACTTAGAGGAGGAAAATAGAAAGATATGTTAGGAATTTAACTGTCATTAAAATGATATTTTTTTCTTCGATAATAATAAACACACGTGGCATTTTAATTTCAAATTCGTCATTTGAGATTTCCATAAATTATTTTGCATAAAATATAAAATACTAATAAGTAATTCGCACTACGCACTCTCTCTCAATCGATCTCAGTCGCTCTCTCCCTTTTCTTCGACAAAAACGCTGCACATCTTCGTGACGTTCCGTAAAAATGTAACCCTTATGCGCCTAAAGAAGTAAAGAAGTTTCACTTCAAAAAAGTAGTATAACATACAAAAACAGTCCATTCATGTTTAAAAAATAAATACGTATTATAGAAGTTTTAAAGGGTTATAAATAACAGTTATAGAAGTCCAGTAAAGTCGTTTAATAACTGGGTGAAACCGCCATAACATGAAACTATGCCGCGTCGGGCTGTAACAGTAATCCCCCAAAGCCTAACACGACGTGATCATTTATCACAAAGGGAAATATAATATGTAAACTTTGTTAACAAATTAATTCTTAAGTATATATAATTATCATATCAAAATTAATTAACGAATCATTTGAGTGTATTATAGTTATTTTTTTTATATAAGTTTACTAGCTGACCCGACAAACGATGCCATGAATATTATTTCTTGGAAATATTTTTTAGTTCAATAAAAATATCTATCTACTATAATAAAAATAGGGGTTCATAGTAGAGGGGTGAAAATAAGGGGTTGTATGTATTGTTGTATGTCGTATCATAAAAAATAAAAACAAAAAAAAAAATTCTAAAACATAAAGAAATAAAATTTGGGGTGGGCACCCCTTATCGCTTAGGGGTTTGAAATATAGATAGTAGCCGATTCTCAGACTTACTGAATATGCATATAACATTTCATAAAAATCGGCTGAGCCGTTTCGGAGAGTATGGGAACGAACATTGTGACATGAGAGTTTTATATATTAAATATATAGAGCAGTGGTAGTGCTGACTTCAGCGAGCGACCCTCATATGTGAAGGCTAAAAACCGTGTAGTACCGGGTCTCGCAAGCAATTGCGCCCATGAATATTGAAAATAATAATATTAGCGATGTAGACGCGCAACACGAAGTTTTTAGTAACAACACGAAGTTTTTAGTAACAATATAAGAGATTAAAAAAGGACACGATGGCAGTAAAACAAAAAAAACATTCTTACGTTGTTAACGTATCAAGCACATTGAATTAACGAGTTATTTCGCGTAATACGCATTTAATTATACCAGTTATGAATATTATCCGTTTGATGTTCAGCTTTTCAGGCATATAAAAGGTATTTGAGTTTCTCAAGTAGTTGTAGAAATTCACGAAAATTACCATTGAGGTTGTGTAAAGCGAGACTAAATGAGGCGTCTGTATCTTCAGTTTCGTGATGTGCACAGGCTAATTCAAGCCCAGAGCTCTTTGAGGATTTTATCTACTTGATTACTAACTAAATTTTCATTTAAAAAAATTACTAAATTTTCAGTGTAACTGTTTGTTATTATATATCATTTATGTTAGCTGTAGGATTACGAAATAAATAAATTAACATTTGATTAACATTGTTTAGAATGGCCGTTCTGTATTTTTCAGCACATGGGGTATGTCCGAATAACGGATGGCTGATGGGGACAAAAGTCCTGGAATGGATAGCCGGACCAGTCGGCGAAGCGTGGAACGGCCTCCCACTACGTGGAACATTTCATCAGTTCTTTGCTTTTTTTATATAGAACAGGGGGCAAACAAGCAGGAGGCTCACCAGATGTTAAGTGATACCGCCGCCCATGGACACTCTCAATGCCAGAGGGCTCGCGAGTGCGTTGCCGGCCTTTTAAGAATTGGCACGCTCTTTTCTTGATGGACCCTAAGTCGAATTGGGTTGCTATAAAAATTGCGTTTTTTTTAATGAAATAAATTCAAATGTTTAATAACACCTCCTGTACACTAAAGACAACATCGAAACTATATCAGTCTATCAATACCGTTTTAAATAATTAAACAATAATTGACCGTTAACGGGAGGATCACGCTGACTTTTGTTGTAAAAATAGTTAAGTTTTTCTGATTAAAAGTATCTTTAAAACTAGTCTAACATAGGATTTCAGCAAAATTAAAACTATATTTTGTTTAAAGTACAAGCTTAATATTAAATAATTTCCTAACATAAATCATCTACTACTAATCACAATATATCTTTAAATTAATAATAATGAGTCGCTATCTAATTTTGTATTACTCTGTCCCATTACCCCATAACATTTACTCAACGGGATTACACATAGTAGCACCCGGTAAAGCTTCACAATTAGTTTGGCTGCTAATTAGGTAAGTAGATTGAATAGATTACAATAACTTTGGTTGTATATATTAAGGTTTAAGATATTGGTATCATGATGTGTTTAATTATTATTATTGAATCCATACAAATGTTGGTTAGTTAAGATTTCTTATTATAAGTATTGTTAGTATAAGTTGTAAATATTTTTAGGGTAAAAGCCTCCTCCATATTTTTCCATTTCTGATTGTTATTAATGCATTTTTTTCTTGTTTTGGATGAAAGTGTTTAACGTTATTGTTTTTTATTACTGTCCTGCTGTTCTTCGTTTTTCTTATGTAATGGAGGGTGGTGATCGCTTTCCCCACGGGGACCGACTGGATTGGAGGGTATTTTGTTGACGTTGTTGTATTTTCTTTGTTTTCCGGTATGCTGTGTTTTGTTTTCTTTTTTAGTTGCTAGATTCTCCAGGTCCTGGCTATTTGCTATTGAGCTGATAATAAAGGTGTCATCAACATACATACAATTTTAGAGTCTAAAAGAACAATGATGACATAATGGCCCCCAAGATATAAACAAAACCTGTAATATATTTTGATGTGTTTATGAGCCCGTTATTATATATTTTCTGTTTCATCACCGTCTAGGCACAATACGAAATTCCACTCGTATCACCTCGACGTCCGGCGTTTCACAACTGAGCGTTTTTAAGGCAGTTTTTGTCACACCTGAAGCTGCACACTGAAGTATTTCCGAACCAATTCGACTTAAGAGCTCAGACTTAAGACTCAAGAGCATACCAATTCTAAAAAATCCGGCAATCGCGATCCCTTTTAGCGTTACAAGTGTCTATGGGTATCAATATCAGGTGAGCCAACGTATGCGCCATGTTTTATATAAAAAAATTGCAAACCGTGTTGTTTCTGCTTCAATATATAAATAAATGTACAACACCAGTTATGAGAAACTAGAAATATACTCCAAACTCTAACCACACAGGAACAATCAAGAAAACGTTTCTCTACCGTTAATCTAACGTCCATAGAAAACGTTCCGTAAAAAGCTCTCAGGGCTGGTTTAAGAATTACATAATTCGTTCTTATTTGATCGTTCTTGCTATACAAAATAGGCACAGTTTAGCATAACAGGGTCTCGGCTAAAACGTTTTCAATCAAGAAACCATGACAGATGTTCTAGAAAGGCGCCATCCATCAACTGTAGACACTTGAATACTTCTGCCGAATCTTCAAACCGCTTGTAAAATTTAAATTAATTTGCTGTTTTAGATTATTTTATATTGTAATGTACACAAGACCAAAAAGGGTCTGATTTATGCATAACTTGTGTGTCTAACACACATTTTGGGTCTCAATCATGATTTCCGTAGTTTTCTCTCACCGAACCAACAAGTATTAACTGCACATATAAAGCGAACCATTAGAGAATGTGCGAGAATGTATGTGCTCCTATTCACTCCTGCTTATAGAGGACAAATCTTTGTTTTTAATTTATTTTATTATTATTTATTACTTAAGATGTCACGTGGAACATGGTGTAATGGTTGCAGCAACAAACGTTGTGTAAAACAAAAAACTTGGCGATTAAATAGAGTGGCGGAGAGTTTATTTCCAGTTATTCTCTTCCGTTCTACGCCCTTGATTTGAGAACTGGCAGTAAATGTAAAATAAGAAGCATTTCATACACAAACTAATAGTTGTTACTATTAATGTGTATATTTTTTTTGGCGTCCATAAGTGGAGATTGTGTTACCTATATCAATAAATGATTTTGAATTTATTAGAACGTAGGTTATCAGTTTAATTATAATTGTTTAATCCACTATTTCTAATTAGTTAAGTAGATAACTAAAGGCTTGAGGTTTAATTATTTAAAAATTACATTTATAGTAAGTACCTACCAAAAAATGACAGAAAATACGGTAAAAATAAAACACATACGAAATTATAAAAAGTTGATCTACAGACAAAATTAAAAGTTGTCAAAAGGTTCCGTTCATTCTCATTAATTTATTTAAAATATTTCATGCTTCATAATAGGATAATTTTTGTAACGAACAATGAAGCGAGGTAATTAATAAGACTATAATGAACAAAAAAAGTTAGATTATCTAAATGTAAAACACCTTAATATTGCAGAGTTTTACGTATTCAAGAAGGTCACGTCAAGGTCGAGTTGCACACAAGGTCTACAGAGAGCCATACAATATACCGAGGGCCCTCAGTACCGACGTGACAAATTTGTGCCCTTGACGGACTTTTTCCACGGTATCAGTGACAAAAAATCTAAATATTATTAGTACACCTACGAACGTCAGTAAAACAATGTGTGCTCTACATTTAGTGCTCATCTCAAATAAAGAACAGACTAGCATCAAACTCTCCGTCATTCTTTCGGCGCAAATTTCTTTGTTTTTTTTTTTTAAAGATTTCAGCTACATGCTCTTGTTCATCGTCACTTGTTAATAGATAATGTTAAATAAATAAATAATAAAATTAATAATATATTCTAGTTATTATATTTTAAGCTTAGTTATTGTTATGTTAAGTAACTAAATTACCATTTTGTTTGTTGGTTTTGTATTTTTATAAGAGCACAGAACCAAGACCTTTTTTGCTAAGACCCAGTTGGCTATTTTAGAAAATATGGACATAAATTAACAAAGTCATTATTATCATAAGCATGTATGATAATGAATTTGTTATATTATTTTTTGGTGGTGGAATTATTGTGGTATTTCTATATATTTAACAACAACTAATTGTAGTTCTGGTTTTTAATTATCCTTAATATCATTCATTAATAAAGAAAGAATGGTAAAGTTAAATTATGGGATTTTGGCAGCTTAATTACTCAATAATTAATTTACAAAGAAGTTTCACTTCTCACATGTGTACCTTGTACGCACGCACTTCTTTTTTTGTTGGTAATCTATTTATCTAGGAATACAATTCGCATTAGTGTGTGCTAAATTTTGAAATGCCTATACCACTATACCTATTTGTTAATCAGAATGCATTTTGCTAAGTGACCTCTGCACTTTGACGAGCTGGATATAGGCAGTTTAATCCGGTTACGGGCCGATAGGCACTTAATAACATATTGAGCGATAAATGAGATGACAATGTTGCATGCAAATTTTCTGAAATCTCTCTCATACATTAGAAAATTCATATGCTTTTATTGATGATCTGACATTAGCAGCGGTTTCTTTTTTTTATAGAACACGGCATCGGCAACAGGGTAAACGGACATGAGACTCACCTGATGTTAAGTGATAGACACCCATGGACAAATGCGAGAGCTCGCAATTAGTATTTTTTTATAGATGCTATGCTAGCTGTAGAAAAGGCTGGCGTTTCTTGAAAAGTTTAGTAAATAATCCAAAATATTGTTTTAATTTCGATTATATTTTTCTTGACAACAAATCAACTACGAAAACAATTTTTAATAAATAAAAAAAAATCAATGGCGCCTCAGATTTCTGTATCTGTTTCATGTTTATTTGTCAATGTAATAGGCAAGTAGATGATCAGCCTTCTGTGCCTGACACACGCCGTCGACTTTTTGGGTCTAAGTCAAGCCGATTTCCTCACGATGTTTTTCCTACACCGTCCGAGCGAATGTTAAATGCGCACATAGACAGAAACTCCATTCGAGCACAGCCGGGGAACGAACCTACGACCTCAGGGGTGATAATCGCACGCTCAAGCCACTAGGCCTACACTGCACTGCAATATTTAATAAATTCGATCTGATTCTGAACTAACTTCAAACAAAACGATTTCGTGTGATCCTCATCTTTGTATTTTAATTAAATATATTTTAATACAGTAAGGTTAATAATATTAGTGTAGGATTTGTCACGCCTAGACGACTGAAGAAACCAAACAAATACATACATAATCCGAAATATATCAACAGATATATCCTACGAGTGAAAATACGTCAATACGTTCCTGAGAATGCCTATAGGAAATCTTTAAATGTATAAAACATTAATATTTCTGTAATTATTAATAAGCGTTTATTACAAATCTTGGAATAAACTTGGGTTTAAGAAACATTTACAGAAAGAGCAGTGTTGAGTTAGACTATTATCGCTAAGGTCATAGGTTCGATCTCCCGCTGTTCATCAATGGACTTTCTTACTATGTGTGCATTTAATATTCGGTCAAACGGTGAAGGAAACATCGTGAGAAAGCGGCTTGCCTTAGCCCCAAAAAGATAACGGCGTGTGTCAGGCACAGGAGGATGATTATCTATTTGCATATTAGATACAGAAATCTAAGGGTCAGACCTAAAAAGTTTGTTGCGTGGATTTTATTGATACATCAAAACAATGATTAGATTAGGTTTATTTGAAACTGAAGTAAAGTCGCCTAACATTTTCGAAATTAAATTTTAAATTTGTTAAAAGAATTATAACAGTACAGTTAACTCCTCTGGGGGCCTACCATGAGCTCTTATTGCGAGCCTATTGACAACCTACAACTGGGGGCCTACCATGAACTTTCTTAAAACAATCCAGTTGAGATGCAGTTGAGTTTAGGTACCTAAAGTCAATCGCATTTTTTCGTACCATGACCGCCTATAAGCTGAATCGTATTTGCATCGCAAGACCAAATGAAAGAACGATAATTTTGTTTGTGGTTTCTATGTAAGTTTAGAAATTTAACTGTCAAACTTACTTCGACAGATGTTTCTATAAAAATAAATAAAATATAAAATTATTTTAAATAATTCATCAATTACAATAAGCTATTATGTCTTAATATATATATTTATTTAATATAAAACTATTCTTTTGATATATTTTAAATGTAAAGTTTTCTGGTGCTGTGCAGTTGACACTTATTATTTTTAAACGTTTCCTTCAAATTTTGATAGGAGCTTTCAATATTTTGGTGTTTACAAAATTTCGGTTTAATAAATATAGCTTTACAAATTGTTTAACTTATAAAATAATATGATGGGGTAAGTATAGTTCAAAAATTGGTTTATTAAAAATAAATATCTATATCGAAGTGAATTCCTGATATTAAACTCTTTGCATAAGATATTACAATCAACTCGAAAATCATAAGTAAATAATGATAAAAATTGATCCCTTAAAATTGTACAAATTCAGTTTATACGTTAACTAATTCATATAATATAAATAATTATATTTTCTTTACAGCTTTCTTTAAACCTGACAAACTCGCTGAATTGAGAGAATGAAATATATAAATGAATATATGTTTATATCCAATTGAACATTGCCTGATTCAAGACAAGACAAGACAAGACAAGACATCTTTTTCTATCTTGATGGAGTCATCCTAACGAAATAAATACTGTTATTATAATACTTTCAAATGGCTTATTATTTACAAATTATAAATTTGAGAAACACCTCTGTTTTCTTAAAGAAAAAGCAGAGGAGAATAATACAATTCATGAACATAATGAGGAAAAATTTAATTATAATAAATATCTACTAGTGATATGCCATTATTATTTATTGTAAATATTATATATTGGGGAATTATGTTTTTGTTAGACATGCCTAAATAATTAATTGAATATTATTGAACCATGTGCAATTATTTGTAGGTACACTGAAATCTTCAATGAGTCAAAGTAGTTAATCTATAATAAATTATAAACTCAATATCTACGAAGTCGGTAGAAGGGCATTGCCGTCTTGTTTCTCATCTCCGTCGATATTTTAATAATTTATTATCACACTCTCTAAACTCAAAATACCTCAAAATATAAAAAATATATTTTTTTTTCATATATGTATTAGCCATAGTAGATAAATCTTATTATTTTAACTTTATTAACAAGTTTTAATACAAATATTGAATTTTATAGGTTCTAAACTATTATTTGGACATTTCGATACAAAAAAGTTGAACAAAAAGTAACTTTTTTAGAATCGCTTATTCTGTCATAGTTGGAAGGCGCAACTGTCAAATTTCGGTTCAGCTGAGCGGTCATGGTACGGATTTTCATACAAATTGAACGAACGAAATCTGTTAATCGCTAAGGTCACGTGGGAACCTAAACTGTCTCGTTTTTTCGATGTCATGGTACGAATTAGCGATGCATCTCAGTTGTAGGTTGTCAATAGGCTCGCAATAAGAGCTCATGGTAGGCCCCCAGAGATGCATCGCTAATTCGTACCATGACATCGAAAAAACGAGACAGTTTAGGTTCCCACGTGACCTTAGCGATTAACAGATTTCGTTCGTTCAATTTGTATGAAAATCCGTACCATGACCGCTCAGAAATTTGACAGTTGCGCCTTCCAACTATGACAGGATAAGCGATTCTAAAAAAGTTACTTTTTGTTCAACTTTTTTGTATCGAAATGTCCAAATAATAGTTTAGAACCTATAAAATTCAATATTTGTATTAAAACTTGTTAATAAAGTTAAAATAATAAGATTTATCTACTATGGCTAACAATATGAAAAAATTTTTTTTTATATTTTGAGTTTAGAGAGTGTGATAATAAATAAATTATTAAAATATCGACGAAGATGAGAAACAAGACGACAATGCCCTTCTACCGACTTCGTAGATATTGAGTTTATAATTTATTATAGATTAACTACTTTGACTCATTGAAGATTTCAGTGTACCTACAAATAATTACACATGGTTCAATAATATTCAATTAATTATTTAGGCATGTCTAACAAAAACATAATTCCCCAATATATCATATTTACAATAAATAATAATGCCATATCACTAGTAGATATTTATTATAGTTAAATTTTTCCTCATTATGTTCATGAATTGTATTATTCTCCTCTGCTTTTTCTTTAAAAAAAACAGAGGTGTTTCTTAAATTTATAATGTGTAAATAATAAGCAATTTGAAAGTATTACAATAACAGTATTTATTTAGTTAGGATGACTCCATCAAGATAGAAAAATCTTGTCTTGTCTTGTCTTGAATCAGGCAATGTTCAATTGGATATAAACATATATTCATTTATATATTTCCTTCTCTCAATTCAGCGAGTTTGTCAGGTTTAAGCTGTAAAGACAATATAATTATTTATATTATATGAATTAGTTAACGTATAAATTGAATTTGTAACATATTAAGGAATCAATTTTTATCATTATTTACTTATGATTTTCGAGTAATAGGTTGATTGTAATATCTTATGCAAAGAGTTTAATATCAGCAATTCACTGCGATATAGATATTTATTTTTAATAAATCAATTTTTGAACAATACTTACCCCATCATATTATTTTATAAGTTAAACAATTTGTAAAACTATATTTATGAAACCGAAATTTTGTAAACATATATTGAAAGCTCCTATCAAAATTTGAAGGAAACGTTTAAAAACAATAAGTGTCAACTGCACAGCACCAGAAAACTTTAAATTTAAAATAGATGAAAAGAATAGTTTTAAATTAAATAAATATATATTAAGACATAATAGCTTATTGTAATTGATGAATTATTTAAAATAATTTTATATTTTATTTATTTTTATAGAAACATCTGTCGAAGTAAGTTTGACAGTTAAATTTCTAAACTTACATTGAAACCACAAACAAAATTATCGTTCTTTCATTCGGTCTTGCGATGCTAAAACGATTCAGCTTATAGGCGGTCATGGTACGAAAAAATGCGATTGACTTTAGGTACCTAAACTCAACTGCATCTCAACTGGATTGTTTTAAGAAAGTTCATGGTAGGCCCCCTGGTCTCTATTTGCGAGATCCATGCCTTATGATTATAACATTATTTTCCAAACAGAAGAGGCGTCAAACGGGTTGAAGCCACGTAACATCAATAGCTATTCTGATTCAATATTAATTTATTTCACATCGATACATTGGGTTCTTTGTTTGGTAGTCTGTCAATATTAAACTAATTATTTAGTAAATTGTATAAGTTTGTTTGACAGTGTAGCGGTGCATATGTTATAACATTAATTAATATAAATATAAAACTGAGAAGGGGCAAGTTAAAAGTACTCGTACCCGACGAGCATGCATGGTCAATGTGGTTGAAGAGAGAGGTATGTCAGGGTCGTAGTCAAAATTGAAATCATTTATAGATAGGTAACGCAATGTACACTTATGAACGTCAAAACAAAAAATATATGAAGTGCTTCTAATTTTACATTTACTGCCAGTACTAGGCGTAGAACGGAAGAGAAGAACTGGTAATCAACTCTTTTTAATCGGCTAGTTTTTTGTTTTACACAACGATTGTAAGGAGCTGCAACAATTACACCATGTTCCACATGACATCTTAGGTAATTAATAGTTAGCAGTGGAGGTGGTCTTCGAGAAAAAGGCGTGACAATATAAAACTAATTAACAAGCCTCTTAAGAGTTGTTACGCCCATTTACAAATCATCAAATACGAACTTTAAACGTTAACTTCGCAATTACCTATCCGTACAAAGTTTTCCAGTGTACAATTCTATTAGACTCGAAGTCTTACAATAGTCAAATTAATTTAGCGTGACCCTCAAAGTTGTGAAGTTCCAACTTGTAAAACCATTAAAAGTTAACGCGCAAACGGTAAATACCAACACTAGTAAGTTCTTTGAACAACGACTTCTTACTTATTCGCAATCATTTTTAAACTCAACGGAACTTTTGCTGTATGTTTTCTTGAGCATTTTTAGCGCAATATTGCGTTGAATTTTGTTCTTTAATTACGATATTAACAAAATAAAATAATAAATCAGTGGCGGTACAACCTTTTTAGGTCTGGGCTGTTTTCTGTATCTCTTTCATTATCATTTGTCAATCTTATAGGCAGGTAGGCGATCAGCCTCCTGTGCCTGACACAGGTCAACGACCTGACACAGGAAATGCACTAAAACTTTGTAAATATCGCTCAGCAAAAATATCTAGCTGAACGCTCAGACAATTAAATTAGCCTGTTAATTAAAGTGGCACCAGTTTCATTAAAACTATATGGAAATAATATAGCTATCTTTTAAAGTACATGTTGCTGATTTTAACTAGTATAAATTAAAATTAGAAGCTGTATATACATATATATTATAACTACTTACTTATTGGTATCTCTTCCCTGTATGTATATGTAGTAGACTTGGGAAGAAATTGGCTGTGCCAAAAATCAATCTAGAACTGTTTAAGAAAAACACCTTTTGTATGGCAATCAAGGTTTGCAATACTTTACCAAAAGAATTAAATGATCTTCCCACTAGAGTTTTTAAAAATCGACTTGGTGTATTACATTTGGAAAAAATGTATTATTTGAGTGAGACTCTGAATATAAATTTAATAACATATGATATGATATGTACGATACAAATAATATAAGAATTGACGAATTCATATGACTAATAATGTTAAATGTAAAATTCCTTTAAAGACAAATTTGCGCGCCATTGTGTGTGGCAGAATATGCGAACTTACGATTGTACCACCTTACACATATTTGTACTATATTCTTGCAATAAATAATAATAATTATTATTAAAAAGATATTCACGTCCATATCCCAAAATGATTCAATTCAAATTGAAATAGTGAATACACCGAAACAGTTTCATGTCAACGACATGTCATCAACTCAACCTCATAAGCAATTTCAAATTGAGGGCGCATTTAATATTTGAAAAAGGCCTTCGATAGCGGCTGGCGTAATGCCAAAGATCTAACCACAATCATGCCTCAACGTTATATCTCTTAGCAGGATAATACGGCCCTACAGATTATCGTGAACTTCAATATCGAAGCCTTAATGACGGCTAATGTTCCCTGTTCCCCGGAAACGCTATATTGATCTTTGAAACTTGATCCTTGGACATAAAGTCTTTCTTTTACCGAAGGATGTTATTAATACGTGAGATTGGCTAAGGCCGTCTGTGGATCTGATGCATTCAAGTGTCATATAATTCGCGATTTATTCGCGAATAGGTCCCATAGCAAGGGTTTTGTAATTAAAATATTAAACACACTAAGACTTTTTAGAACATTTCGGAGTCGATTCTATGTTTTTTTAAGGAATTTTTATAGATACTAGAGATTTTTATATGTTATATTGTCTATCGCATTGATTTGAAACTGGCTTTTTTCTCAAAGGACCATGGTTCAGAAATACCTCGACGGGCAGCTGTTTCGCTATAGTGTTATATAATATATAAAAAGCCCGTTCAATTTCCAATCGAGGTAAAAAAATAATGATACATAGCATAGATTTTATACATTATTTTTATCTTGTTATCATATATATTCTATATCCTAGCTACCTTCAGTACCGTCGATCGGAACCCCTTCACGGGTAAAGGCCTTCTCCAGCTATTTCCAACTGACTCTGTCTATGGCTTTCTTACTCCATTCGCTTCCTGCTACCGCTTCGATTTCTATCCCCCTTTTTTTCACTATTGTGTTGGTACACGGAAGTGCCTTAAAACACTGACTTATATAAAGACAGATATCATAGGAAGAACGTTTTAATGGTCTATGAACTTTTATTTGTACGTTTTGTTTGTGTTGTTATTTTTTACCGATAATAAAATGTATGTTAAAAATATGTGTTTCAATTGTATATTTCCTATTAATATTGACATTAATATTACAGATTGTTCCCGAACAACAGTGCTGCCCAAAACTTTGTAAAAAGAAAGAAACACGATTAGTAAATTAATATAAATTTCTAATTCAAATTCAAAATCATTTTTTCATATATGTAACACAATGTATACTTATGAACGTTAATAAATAAATACATATTAAATGCTTATAATTTTACATTTACTGCCAGTTCTCAAATCAAGAGCGTAGAACGGACGAACTGGCAATAAACTTTAATTATATGACATCTAAACGTCGACCTTCTCGTTGAATAGTGATTCAAGCGTTACAATATCTTATTTTATCAAATCTAAGCGATGCCGGAAACGGACCGGGTTTTACACAAAAGTCTTGCTTGTCGCTCTCATAGTAAATAAATAAATCAGTGGCGCTACAACCTTTTTAGGTCTGGGCCTTAGATTTCTGTATATTACTAGCTGACCCGGCAAACGTTGTTTTGCCATGTATATTATTTCTAGGAATCTTTTATTTACTCCAATAAAATTAACTATCTACTATAATAAAAAAGGGATTGATCGTAGAGGGGTAAAAATTAGGAGTTGTATGTATGTTAGCATGTTGTATCATAAAAAAATAAAAACAAAAAAAAATTGTCTAAAAAATAAAAGAAAGTTCATTAGCCGAGTATCGAGACTAGCACGCTAAAGCCACTTTTACGGGGCCAACACTGGCCCCGTAGTAGTTCAATAAAAATATTACTACTTGGTGTAAGGTAACGTAACTTGTAATACTAATTGCCATAACGTTTTACGTCCACATGAAACCTGTGAATTATGAGAATAAATACAGTCGTAAACGTAAAGTTTTTACGAGTTTTTGATGACTTTTACCATTTACTTGAAGAGCCAAAATAAAACGATGGAAGAGTTGTTTTTTATTAAAAGCGTTTTCATTCGTTTATTTTTTATTAAGCCTCTTAATAGTCCGAACATAGAAACATTTCCCAAACTTATTGCGCCATATTTGTTTCCTCCTTTAAGAAAATTGTATTTTTCGTTGATATATTTATTGGTGGTGACGACCATGCGTCGGGTTGTCTCTCGGCGGGGGCTACTTGTGGTGACCGCTGTACAGCTATGTATTTATTATTTTCTGCCTTGCTTCACTACTTCTGTGTTGTTCCCACAGTTGTGCACCACCTTGCTTTGAGGTGAAACCTTTGGTTTACTTATTTTTTTAAATTACAATTTTTTTTTTCTGTCTTATAATTCGATGGAGCCGGCTGCACGCACGAAGAAACATGACGCATGCGGCGTTACCTCGCGGCGAGGCGTTACCTCTGAGGCGTTCCATTTAAGGCTTGCAGTGCAAGCGAGAGCGCGGACGCGTTCGGCATCTTTATTGTATATAAAGTACAAAGTACAAGTCGATCAATTCATTTGTGATTTCCATTTACCTCCTTCTCTATATCCATACAAAATATCTAAAACCAATAAAATTAAAATTTTCTTTTAAAAAATGCAACCATTCCATGTATTTTAATACATCTTCTTCGTATATTAAATTTGATATTTTAAACAAAATCTTAACTTTGAGATATGACGCTGAAAAATTTAAATCTGTAAAAATTCGCATACATAAAACAAGGACATGAATGAGAACATGAACAATACGTTCTCACGGAATCGCTCAACTTTCCTCCCTTTCATAAAAAATGTTTAACCTGTTCATTTATTTGTATTGAACGGTGGATTTGTAAAGCGGAATTTCACACGTGGATAATCGAATTAAATGGTCTTTTATTGTACTTTTACAATCGATTGATGTTAAAAATTTCAGTTGTTATTTACTTTTTGTCATTTAATTTCAGAAAATATTCACCTAGTATTGGAGCAGTCTCTTATATTTATTTTCCTCTTTTTTGCCTAATCTATCGTGACATATCATTAGATGGCTAGAGAGCTAGAGATTATTATAAGAGATATATTATTAATTAATTAAAACCACAAAATACAAATCATTACTCTATTATTAGATTTAGCTTCACGCATTTAGTAGGTTAGTAGGACCCAAAAACTGGAAAAAGGAAAATAGGCAAACACTACAAGAGATTGGAAGATGAAATAAAACTGGTTGCAGGTAAGGTTTGGTATGTTAGGGGCGAGTAAGGGCAGAATGGAAGGGTTTGAAGGAGGAATTTGTCGGGATTAGGCTTCCTTTAAATTGGTTGTAAAGGAACTAGACCGAAATAAAGGGTATTTTTATTATTATGCTATTCTTAGCAAAACACTAAAAAAATAATGCTTGGCATCTAGGCCTCATAGATTTGTGTACCTGAAGGTTAAAAAAAAATTTAGAGGTGTCAAGGGACACCCGGATGGAACGAAATTCCTTTTTCGATTAATTTATATGTTAATTGGTATCATAACAGTATGATAGATTTACGACACCAATCTTACGACGAAAAAAAAAGCCAACATCACGAGGTGTTCTCAGGCGGTCACCCATCCAAGTACTGACCTCGCCCGACGTTGCTTAACTTCGGTGATCGGACGAGAACCGGTGTATTACAATAGCAAATAGCAAAAAAGTGTCGTGACAACTTTTCGTAAGAATTTTTTCCGTTCACGACGCGCGATAAGGAACTTCGTTCCAAAAGTTTAAAGGTTGGTGAACATAGTTTCCGCACTTAGACTCTCATTAGGTCCATTGTGCGTACACTCCTGGCCCACTAATCCAGCGTTACTCCTTCCAGAAGCACTGAAGTCTCCTAGGCACTTCGCAGGCTTGACGGAGCGAACTTACTGCTCCGAGGATTTCTGTACGTTGGTTAGCCACGGATCCAGGACTACGTGGGTATTTGTGTATCTGTTTCGTGATTATATTTCTTAGGAAAGTATCCGCCTGTTCCTGACACACACCGTTCTTTTTGTGTCTAAGGAATGCCTGTTTCCACTTAGAAAGAAAAATCTCTTCTTTTAATTAAGCCACAAGAGTTAGAGACGTTACATAAATATCTACAGTATATTGATTGATTCACTAATCATCAGTATGCATGCATAATACAAAGCGGATAGCCAAAATATAATTTGCATTGGATTACCAAACTATCAATCTCAACTCAAGCAAACTTTATTAATCGGAAGCAAGTTTGTCATGGCAATTAATTACGTCCCAACGGACGTGGTAACTCACTAAATTATAGGTAAATCTGTTTTCTGGGTTTTTATTGACTCTTATTCCGACTGTATATCAGACCGCCATACCAGATAGAGTTTTTTGAGATTTTTGGTCTTTTGCCTTCCGCCTTGGCGACGACAACCAGCTTGTCCAGATTTTGGTTCGCGTCGGGCGATATGACAAAGTAAGTTAGAACTCTTCCATAGCATTTTGTTGAGAGCATAGAGAGTTGCGTAACATAAAATAAATTGTTTTTTATCATCCTATAATTGGATAACTAATTTAAGGGCCTATCGCAAAGCTATAAAAAAAGAAAAACATTTCAAATAGGTTCACAACAAAATAAAACTAAACCCTACAATATTAAATAAAGAAAACTTATAGGTATCTCACAAAGTTATAACAAAAAAACAAAATTTCATATAGTACAAGGAACAATTTACAATCCAAAAGCCTCTAATACAATGACCATCCGTGTCTGTTTTTGTCCCTACCCTCAACCCATTAATATACAAAACAAAATTTGAATCTATTTCATTTCATACATTAAAAATATGAGAATCGTTTGGCATTGATATTGTGTAAGGCACACTTAAAACGCAATGTAAAAATGTACGTTAATGGAGAGAATTATTACGCAACTTTTCACATTCAAATGCGTTATTTTTCACAAAAAGTGTGGATAAAATTATAAAGCCGCAGAGTTAATGAGTTTATTTAATTAAGCTGCTAGTGTGTACCGTTTCGCGACAAACTTTAGCTCTTCCGTAGTAAATATTTTAACACAAAAGTCATTCTCATCAGTGAGAACAAAAGACGGAGCGACCTATCTTCTATGGCCCAGTATGGCTTAGTTTAATATTGATGCCTTCTTGGCGAATGTTAAGTTTCAAATAAGACTTAATATCGACTTAAGAGTCCTTCATAAGCGTACCAATTCTTAAAAGGCCGACAACGCACTCTCGATCCCTCTGCCAGAGTGCGTTTATATGACTGGGGCCAAACAGGCAGGAGGCTCATCTGATGTACTAATAACTATCAATCACACATTACCAGTGGGTTCGCAAATGAGTTCCCGGCCTTTTAAGAATTGGTACGCTCTTTTCTTGATTACCCTAAGTTGTGAGCGGTGTTCCATTGGAAGACGAACACTGTCTGTGGTATAAAAATCTGAATCTGGATAGCAAGTATTTCTTGCTATGAATTTGCTTTACACCTATATAAGTATTTTGATTTATTGCTTCGATTTAAAATTATAACAATATTTTTAATAGGTCACAACAAGGCCTCTTACATTTAAAGACAATATAAAAAAAACCGTTTGGATGTTACAACAAACATTTAAATTTTCTAAATACGAAACCTTCTAGTTTCGGGGCATTCGGAACAAAATGCTATTTGGCCAAAATTATTTATACGGTGCAAAGATATCGCATCGCTGAATGTTTTAATATTATAAACGTGCAAGAGAATATACACATACCCAATCAATTAACCGGAGCAAGTGTTGCTTAACCCCACTGATCGATCTAAGTGCTATGCAAATAACTTCGAGCTTCTCAGTTCCGAATAGCGCATGATGAATATGAAATTACTTTTGGGAATTAGAAATTGAATTGAATGTGGTATATAAACGCTGTTTACTGACTAAATCAATTTTTATATTATTATTTAGTATTATTATTATTTTTAAAAAACAGTACTAGGCGTGATTAAACGTTATATTACTTCTGTCTTCATCATCGTGATTGTTATATATTTGTCGATATACATAAGGACTATATATAATTAGTGTACGTAAAAATATCTATTGGTTTTTGAAGTTATCGCGTTCATACAAACAGAAGCGCTCGGGGAATTTGGTTAAAAAATGAAGATAAGGTAACTAAGGGTTATGAATCGCATAGTAATAACCTTTAAAAATGATCTCTGGGCCTCAGATTCTGTATCTTGGATCGATATCGACTTTTCGTGTCTAAAGCATGCCGGTTTCCCCACGATGTCTTTCTTCGTGCTAAATGCGCACATAGACAGAACATCTATTGGTGCACAGCCGGGGATCGAACCTACGACCCCAGAAATGAGAGTCGCACATTGAAACCACTTAGCCTACACTGGTCCTTTAAAAATGATAACCGGAGTATTTTCTGTCCGTACAAGAGCTTTTATATTTATATTGGGAGAACTTTGGAATGCGTGGTAATCTATATAACATATAAGGACGGCAACGCACTCGCGAGCCTTTTGACATATACTGAACAATAAAACACTGTTCCTTTCAAAAGTAGGAAACTAAACTTTTAAATTTCCGAACTTCTAAAATAGAATATGTACTGAATACATAAGAAAGAAAAACACGTCTTCAATAGAGCAAAGAAACTTCCTTGCATCCCCGATTAAAATCCAAAATATGCACGTTTTGATTTCACAAAAATCACTCAAGTCGACAATCGAAAGCTGTAAGCGCTATTAAAATTCTAATTATCCCCAAACGTACCGCCATCCAACGCGTATTAAGAAAATTCTTAATAATTTCCAAAGTAGTGCGAAATACGCGGTTTCCACAATATATACCGCATATTATTTGCGTTCCCTTGTCCCATTTTCCTAATTGCCGCGCGCCGTACTACGATAATGACTTCCCCAATTTCTACGCCGACTCAACTCTTTGTTCGTGTCTATTGTTTATGGCTACAAAAATGTGACAGATATGTGAAATCCTGGCTATAATCATCTGTTATGAAAACTCAGTCGAGTACTTGTCTTGCAATCTTTATCTAGACGTTACAGATTGATTAATTTATAATTCTTTTACATAATATTTAGTAAAATCTTTAAACCTTCAACACCAATGTTTACTACATATATGCCCATATATGCCCACAGCCCTCCAAATAGGACCGTTTGTCACAACCGTGTGCTATTTGGCTCCAGTTTGGACCAGCTATTCTTTTGTCCTTGTCTTCCCATCGAGTCAATTCTATTTTATTTTCGGTATTTTATTAATCACCTGCTGGTGTTTCCAAGTCACTTTTGTCACGGGTCATAACAGCTGCATTAAGGAAGGTAGACTGAAAACAGGAGAGATATCACTACCAGTGCGGCAGGTTCAATACGCCTGAATAGGTATTTTTTCAATTTTTTTACCATTATTGGTCAACCGCTTGAAATGTCAATGCCTAAAAAGCTAATGGTAGGGGAGCCCACGATGCTAAATGGGGATTTACTCGAGCGTCGTAGAGACCTATTGGGATGCAAAGCTTAGATAAAAAGAAGAAAAAAATGTTATATGATAAATTCCTTTTCATCGGTGGGGGAAGCGGCTATAGATAGTTAAATATGTAAAAAAAAACTGTTGCATGGACATCCTCGAGCGCGTCAGATATTGATAGCATCTATGCCCTACGTATTTTTAATAATGTACGTATGTTAATCTGATCGTTTGCATGATGCGGGTGGTTGTATTTAAGGGTTGAAAATTAAAAAAAAAATTTTTTTATCGAGCGCGTCAGATTTTCTAAGGGAGTGTTAAGTGCACCAAAAAAAAGCTCTCATTCACTAATCTGACGATTTCGATGGGACGCAAACCCACAGCCATTTTCTTAATTTGCAAAAAAAAATCGCAATTTTGAAATACTCAAGCGCGTCAGATTAAGATATATGTGGTTCATCTTTATGTTCTAAACGTACTGTCCCATAATCTGACGATTATCTAGAGGGATTCGCCTGATCTGACAAAAAAAAAATAGAAAAACGGTTCACCTAAAGGGCCATGCCTGCAACTTCCCGCTAATTCCATTCCTGGGCGCTTAAAATTGATATTTTGAGCTCGCTGAGTTCAAAGAAATAACATTTCTATGCATTTGAGCTCTCCCAGCTCGAAAGTCTGATAGAAGTTTCATAGAACACTATTTTTGGAATTTTCAAACCGCAATAACTTTTGAATGGATCAATAAAATTTTCACGCGGTTGGCGGCATTCGACGCAGTTTTATCATTCTCATAAATAATTTTGCAATTTTTATTGATCGAAGCACAAATTTCGGAGTAATCCCGAAAAAAAACACTTTTTCGGGTTTCTTTCGTGTACGATATCTCTCGAACGAATCAACCGCTTTTGACCAGCTTGGTGGCGATCGACGTGGTTTTTCAAGCTCAAAGGCGGATTAGTTTTTGAAATTGATCGATAAAGAAACCACTTTAAAAAAAAATATTTCTTATTTTTTTAAGATTTTTCGAAATTTCTCAAAATCTATCGGTCCGAATCGGTTCAAATTCACAGGAAATGTAATTTTGAGGGAAATATTTAGAACGCCGTTTAGTAGATTCCGATCGGTTTAAGGAAATGTAGGCATCACGCAGCTGCACGCATTTAACTTTATCGACGAATTTTTGTTATTTCGGCTTGCGGAAATCGTCAGATTATATATTTTTCATTATTCTTGAATTATTTCCTTCAAAATAAAAAAAAAATTAGCTACGCTCGAGAATGTCGAGATGACGTTTTTTTTTTACAACTTTGTTGCCCTCCCCTTTTTTTCCGTCACTCTCAAATTGTCAGATTAGTGGAATATACACTTTTTAGGATGTAATTAACTCACCCTACCTTAATCTGACGCGCTCGGGAATTTCTGATGGTCAATTTTTTTTTACTAAACTGATCCTGTCTCCTTCACGTGCGGCCTTATATATGGGCCTCATATTTTGTGGAGGTACTTAACCGGGTACAAGGTATCCCCCTATATATTAATCTGCCGCGCTTTAGTAAATCCCGAAATCCCCTCTTGGGCTCCCCTACCATAAGGTAAACACGATTATGCAGGGTCTTAAGTTTGGCTTTAAGGAACGCATATGTTATCTTAAAAAGGCATTGCATTTATCATCTGATTTATAAAACAAAATTTCTTGTACGATTCCAATGAAAAATACAACCTACAAATTATAATTATAATAGTTTATGTGCAAAAAAATATTAGGTAGGTGCAATCTAAACTTCAGAACATTCGCATATTCTGCCACATATAATGTGAGGGTTGTCTTAAAAGGTAAACTTTTACATAGAAGTTACCTATTACAATACATTATCAATCATATAATTATAGTGAATCTAATACATATATAAAATTCTCGTGTTGCTGTGTTTGTGGTTAAACTCCTCCGAAACGGCTCGACCGATTCTCATGAAATTTTGTGTGCATATTGGGTATGTCTGAGAATCGGACAACATCTATTTTTCATCCCCCTAAAATTTAGGGCCTAAATGGTACTACCATTAATATATTTTTCTACCCCTTAATATATTTTTTTATTTTTTTATGATACAGCAATTAAAAATACTTACAACACCTAACTTTCACCTCTCTACGATCAACCCCTATTTTATTATTATAAATGATATACATGGCAAAACGACGTTTGCCCGGTCAGCTAGTTGTTATTTAAAATTTACAAAATTTATACTACGATAGTGAAACAACAGTTTTTCCAAACATTTTCTACCGTAGATAACAGGCAAATATAAATAAAAATTGTAACGTCACAAATCATATTAATTTGATTACCGCATTGTTTGGGTATCGTAAATGTGGTTCAGTCATGCCACGTGGGTGCACTATAATCACTTTGATTTATTTTCAGGAAAAAATAAGGAAATACCATTTTTGTATTATTATTTTTTTTTACTCTATATGTTCTCAGTGATTGTAGTCCCAGGTCCATAAAATTCTAGTGCCATTCTACACTTATCTTACAGAAGAACAGTTTTTCGTTCACAATTAAACTAACTCAAACTCAAAATAACTTTATTCATATAGTTAAATAAGTATACTTATGAACGTCAAAAAAGAAGTCAAATTAATTCTAAATTTACATTTACTACCAGTTCGCAAGGGCGTAGAGCGGGCAAGAAGAACTGGCAAGAAACTTTTGAGTCTTACAAATTGTTTGAACTAGAGCAAATCAATCCTAAGGATCATTTAAGTATTCGTCAAATTTATAAAAAGCTTTATTAAAAAGCTTTACTACATAAACAGTAATGAGATGTGCGGTGTTTATGTTTCATATGCTCGCTCTTCAAACTCCGAATGAAAGCATATTTGTGCTTTTCCCCAGCCTATTGTTATAACGTTCATTTGAATTTCGAATGCATTTTAATGTTTTTCGCATACCGCTGAGATATTTTTCCAAGTATAATTGTGTCATGTTATGTAAAATATTTCTTTTGTTTGAATAATCGTAGTTTCTATTGAACCCTAAGTATTATTTTTATCACATTTTCCATTAACGATTGATTGTAAGATGTGGAAAACTCGGATATAAATAAATCTCAATAATAATAATAATCTCAATATAATATATCTCGTAATTTTAAATATGTACCTTTTTTGTTTTTATTTTTTTACGATACAGCATACAAAAATAAATACAACCCCTAATTTTTACCCCTCTACGACCAACCCCTATTTTTGTTATTGTAGATAGTTATTTTTATTGAACTAAAAAAATGTTTCCTACAAATAATATACATGAGAAAACGTTTGCCGGGTTAGCTAGTATTTATATAGTACTGCGATTGATATTCACGAATTCTCGATTTTCCCCCAAATTTTTGCCGAGATTTTGCTAAAAGAGAATGATTTTACTGATTTCAATCGTGATTGATTAACAGGATATCCAGCTCAATACGCATTGCATGCGATATGATACATCATGTTCTGCGTCTTGCATTTTTCTTCACATTCTCACCACCCAGTCTTGTCTGATATTCTGATAAAACATAAGACACCTGCGTAAACTTGCAAATTACATCTTCCGCATTGATGACCAGTATCAATAGAGATTAACCGTGGTCGAATGGGTCTGGTTGAAATATGCCTATAATTGATTGCTTCTGAACCCGTAGTCGTAAATTTCTATTGGATTAGGAACCCCAACTTTTCCACTTCTTGACGAAGTCCACTCTAAGTGGAATGTTTATATTCGATAATTAATCGCTGAGATTTCGATAATTGACTATGAAAATTATCGTGTTTAATATTAAGTCAGTTATTACAGATGTAGCCGGGGCGTATTTCGCGAGACGTGTGATGTGAAGCTTAGGTATAGAAAAAGTCCCTGGACACAATGACAGGGGAGTAGAAAAGGTATTATTATAAATAATAAAAAAATAAGTCAGTTAATTTATTTAAGTTATTTTATTACAGATGTAGCCGGGGCGTATTTCGCGAGACGTATGATGTGAAGCTTAGATATAGAAAAAGTCCCTGGACACAATGGCAGGGGAGTAGAAAAGGTATTATTATAAATAAATAAAAATATAAGTCAGTTAATTTATTTAAGTTACCAATTAATTTTTAATTACTAAATTCCTCAAACAAAATGAGGAAAAGCGAAAAATAATGAAAACCTCATTAGGTACCCGAAATCTCGAGATCAGTTTAAAAGATTAGAGATGATTTATACAATAAAAATAATGAATACTAAAACCAAGGGACCGGGTTTATACAGATTAAGGGGCCTTGGAATAAAATACGGCTGTGAATACATTCCTTGTGGTAATTTAGCGGGTTTTTGAGATAAGAAGACCTTACGTTTGTATTTTGGGTAGAGTGCGTTTTTTCCTATTGAGATTTGCCCTAAACGCACTCTCTGTTGCAAGTCTGACACTGCGCAAATTCTTAACTTTAACGTATGTGTATTAAAATTAAATAAATCAGTGGCGCTACAACCTTTATATGTCTAGGCCTCAGATTTCTGTATCTCGTTTTTGGGTCTAAGGCAAGCCGGTATTCTCACGATGTTTTCTTTCACCGTTCGTGCAAATGTTAAATGCTCATGTAGAAAGAAACTCCATTGGTGCATAGAGATCGAACTTTCGACCTCAGAGATGAGAGTCGCACGCTGAAGCCACTAGGCCAACACTGCACTTATTTAAATTAGCATAATATATGTCACACAAACCAAAATCACATAAGCAATTTGCAGAATACACATATTAAAGTTTTAAGTGGAAAAACGAGTTTAAATTTCACGCAAATCGGCTACGTAGCTAACTGGCAAAAGTTTTCACTGCTGAAATAACGTTACCTTCATTTAAATAAATTGAAATAACACACATTTGCATCTAAACACTATTTTTATACGCAGAGACGGAGTTTTCAAATATTAGTCAACCAAACAAAATGCATGGCATTAAAACTAATGAAAGACTGGATAGTTTATAAGGCGATTTTTGATAGAAAAAACATAATTTTTATAATATATAAAAAAAATCTTTTAACATATATTCAAGCGTTTCAAGACTGGCAAGGGTAACTTAAAATTTTATAAATTTTCGTCTGATTTTCTTTCAAAAAACGGCGTGTAGATATATTATACATATACTATTAATGTAATTTTTATAACTCAGTATTATAATTACCGTTAAAAGTTGAGAAAAATACTAAATTAATGGTTTTATTAATATTTATTTCCAACACACGCATATACAGTATTCACAATATTCTTAACCACATTAAAAATAGATAAATAGAATATCAAAACAAATTTAAAAAGTTCAATTCCGGTGGTAACGTGACTTTAATGTTGGCTATTTCCTCATATTACGATACTTATACGTTGATTAAAAATTTATTGTATATTTTGTTACATTAAAATTGTTATAGTTGAAGTAGAAAAAGTATTGTTCTATAAATTGCATCCCATGGCAGCGGCGATGTGAACAGTAGGGATTTTTCATATATATATATATGTGTTTCATATATATATGTCACCGTAAAATTGTAAACACCGTTAGATTGTAATCTATCTCGCGAGATTATAAACTGTCGAAAGATTGTGAACCTCAACGAACTGCTTACAATTTAACGTATTATTATTCGGTAGTTATATGAAATTGTTGGAAAGTAAAATTAATCTGTAATTGACCAAAGAAGTTTGAATGATAACTAAGTTAGTGTAGTACAATCTACCGAATAATAATACGTTAAATTGTAAGCAGTAAGCTGAGGTTCACAATCTTTCGACAGTTTATAATCTCGCGAGATAGATTACAATCTAACGGTGTTTACAATTTTACGTTAACATATATAACCTTACCAAAGAGGGTGTGAGAGCAATAGACGGAATACATTTTTCTTTAAAATATTAAGTTGTTAATGTTAAATTTCAGTTTTCTTACATATCTATTAAAGTACTTAGTTATCTGTTTCGTATATTTTGCTTAATAATGTAATCTGTTTTGACTGAATAAATGCTTTCTTTTATAGCATGTATATGTGTATCTGTAAAAATAATTATATAATAAAAATACAATGCCACAATATTTCATAAATACAACAATACGAAATGTGCAATAACAACAAAACATATAATTTCCACCCTTTATTTATATGAGAAATCCCGAAAACCTCATAAAATATTGAGTGGACGCACTTGCTAATTATAGGCTGAGAGTTGAACACCAGATCTAATATCCAGTATATTGTATTGTTGCGATACCATTACGCCTACAATCATTGCAATAGCGATCGTGACATTCAAACGTCATCGCTATTGCAATGATTGTATTCTAAAGAGCATTTTAAAGTCCGGCAACGCACCCACTAAAAATGGGTGTCTATGGGCTGCGAAGACTGCCCTTTTTGGTCGTCCCGCAAGCTCGTTTGCCCCCCTATTATATAAAAACGGTATACTTAGCCACTGGGTCTGGCCTATCATAGGTAAGACTCTTAGAGAATATGTATTAACAGGAAAAGGCCAAACAATAATACTTAAACTAACATACATGAATAATTAAATGAATGAATAAAGCCTTTATTTCAATATCAACCAAGGTTTTACGCCTAATAATTAATGTTAGGAATTTACATATTTTGATTTTCTTTTGTATGTAACAGGAGGCAAAGCAGGAGGCTCATCTTTTAAGGGAAACCACCGCCCATGGACACTCTCATTGCAAGAAGGCTCGCAAGTGCGTTGCCGGCCTTTTAAGAAGTGGTTTCTATGTATTGTTTTGTATGTGATATAAATTTAAGCTTTTTTGTTAAATAAATAAAATACTTCATTTACTTTTGAAATTGGTCGGCGACAGAGGGTGATATTATGCCTTGAAATAATGAAAAAAAATATAAGCATCAAAATATGTATATTAAAAAAAATTTTTTAGCATCTCTTGGGCTACATCTTTAAAGAGGTTTATTTTATGTAAAGGCCTAATACACGAAACGGCTACACCAGCCATAAAACCAACACAAAATAGCAAATTTACATTTTGGGCGAGTTTAACATTTTTCAGGCCAATTCTCACGCGACTCCCCACAGAGTTAGTTAATCTCCGCTCATTTATAACACGAGAAGTGTGTGTCTTAATTAATATAATTAATAGTTATTATACCTATTAAAGTTATACTATATCAAGAATTGCTTTTATTTATTATACAATAAATAAAAATAAATCAGTGGCGCTACAACTTTCTTAGGTCTGGGCCTCAGATTTATGTATCTGTTTCATGATCATTTGTCAATAAAATAGGCAAGCAGGTGATCAGCCTCTTGTGTCTGACACACGCCGACGACTTTTAGACACTGAAGTCACTCTGCTTTTATTTATTATAAAAATATTAACAAGAAACATTGCGTTAAAAATGGGCTTGGGCAGAATTCAATTCGTTAAGTTAACAAAGACATTACTTCATTAACTGGCTAGTAAACATTAAAAATGGGCACTAATTTTCAAAATACACTTCTGGGTTGAAACACATGTTCAATAAGATCTTGTCATGTCATAGAATGGTATGCGAAAGTTTATGCAGACTATTAAAATACGGAAAGTCGCATATCTCGGAAGCATTTTGGGCCATCATCGCCACGACTTGTTGCAGCGTATAATGATGGGAAAAAGTCGTGGTTGCGGAACGTACGAGAGTGGGCCAGCATCACATCTGTGAAGCTGTTTAGACTAACACAAGATATCCAGCAATTCAAGTTTTAACAGCCACATTTTAGCAATAAAGTGGCACTAGAAGAAGAAGAAAAGGGCAAAATATCAAGCTATTTGTGGCTAGAATTCATTTTCATCATGCATGTGTGTGTGCACACCCAACACACCCACACTTTTACACCATCACATCATCATAATAATTATAATCTAATTTCGTTTCGTAAATGTTTGAACCTTTTTGTATATATTATGTATTCCATCTTTGGCTAAATCTTTAGTATAATTGATTTTTGTTATATATAATTTTTGTTAGCTGTGGGTTTACGAAATAAGTACAACTAAGCTTTTATATAATATAGTAATAAAAGCCCTTTTAATTTCCAATCATTACAAAAGTAGAATATACAGCTTGAATTTGTTGTATAAATTTTCCCTTGTTATCCTAATATCCTAGGTTTCTACAGAACTATTAATCTAAACCCCTATCAAGAAGGCCTCCTTCAGCTTTTCCAAGTATCTCTGTCCATGGCTTTCTTTCTCCATTCGCTTCCTATTAACGCTTCTATTTCTTTTTATCTTCTTTTGAGGCGTCTTCATCTCCTGCTTCCCCTTGGGCGTTTTTTTTTTTTAATTTTTTTCGTTTTCCCGATAATTCCCCGACTATGTAGTCGTCGGAGGTGTTAAAGAGCTTACATAAATGGTATTACCCGAATATTTACTTTCTATTACTATATTACTATATTACTGTATTACTATTTCTACTACTACCTATTTCTTTTGACAACCCCCTGCATGACCCTCACAGCAAATCCCAAAAAGATGCCCCTCCACCTAACATTGAGCATTATTGGCCCCCCCCCCCCATACCCATTGGGCCTTGGAAAGGACGTAAAATCTGTCTCGAATATAGCAAAGAGATAAAACTATATTCCACCAAAATTATGACACTTTATAAAGCTCTATATTTTTCAGCACACGACCTTATGAATATATGAATCATTTCCTCTGATTAATACGCAAAGTTCGTGACGATGCCTCTTTGGCGTGAACTTATTTACACCTGCGTAAGTAATTTATGTTTTCATAAAATTACAATATTTGTCCTACGTATTAATAAAAAATATTATTAGTTGACATAACTTAAATATATGCAGCTGTGTTACTTGTATTTTGCGATGATATTTTAAATGTTATCATGCTCACATATTTTATGAAATATCAGTTATAACACAAAATATCTATTCTAGTAAAAAGATTTTGCTTAATTGTAACGAATAAATCCTAAATAAATTTAAGAAATTCTTTTACCATTGCGATGCCACATTATTCCTGAGTAGTATATACTTACATATAGCAGTATATAAATATATAATAAACATAATATTTAAAGTTGTATTTTACAAATAAAATTGGGAAAGCGTTATTAAGGTATTTTAACTGTTAGAAGTACATACGCTCACATATTGACAATAATAATGATATAGATACGTGTCTTTTATATAAAATGTTTATATAAGAAAACCGGTGGCGCTACAACCTTTTTAGGTCTCAGATTTCTGTATTTGTTTAATTTAATTTTCCTAATAGGCAATTAAGTGATCAGCCTTCTGAACCATGCCGTTGACTTTGAGTCAAAGCATGCCGGTTTCCTCACGATGTTTTCGTTCACCGTTAAACGGGTGTTAAACGCGCACATAGAAAGTCCATTCGCGCAGTGTTCAAACCTACGACCACAAGGATGAGAGTCGCATGCGGAAGGCACTAGACACTCAATAAATATTTTAAATTCTCAAATGTTGTATACAATTAAACGTATTAAGAGCTTACTGCTTAATAAAAATTATGTAACAACTAACTCAAGCCTATAGTATTGTCTTTTATTGACATAACCTTTACACATTTAAAGAAAACAATTTTTATACCGGATTGAAGTTATGTTTTATTATAAATTTACAATTATTATACATAATTTTAAATTTAACCGACATTTCGCGTACTTTACAGCGTGCGTGGTCACGGTGAATAGAGGACACCGTGAGCCATTTCTGCCAAAACCCTCCATCTTTTAGTCATAATACATAACTTCAATCCGGTAAAAAAATTGTTTTCTTTAACTCAAGCCTGTAAATTGCATTCTTAACCACAAAAATAATTTACTTACAAAACTAAATTCAAAGGAGCTTGTGAACTGTGTTATTTATAACGCGAGTGCGAAACTTTCAATTGTGTTACAAGTAAATAAATAAAGGTCTAAGTTACTCAATTCCGGAGTTCTGTGGATTGATAGCGTCTGAAATTTGAACCCCTCGAGTATTTTATTTATTATTTAAACTGCAGGGCTATATGCACTATGGGGCCGTTCAAGTATCACGTAAGCAGACATACGGATATTTATCCCCCAATTATCAGCTTCTTCATATCAAAAGTAAGCAAAGCTCTTTCAAATAATAGTTCATAAACGTATTACTTTTTTAGGAATCCTCGAAAATGCATTTCGTTTTCAAGCATAGACAATGTGTGTTATACAGGGTGGCCAAAAAGTCGTGGATCAAACGCAAGTAGGGGATAGATGAGGTAATCAGCTGCAAAAATTGTTCTACGGGAGGTCCCTAAGCTCAACCCCTGCAGAGTTATAATTCATTTTACGTTTTTATAAGAAAATTGACTTTTTTTACTTATTCCTATTAAAGTTCGAAAAAAATCTACATTCTGTACCATTTTTCATAATATTCACTAGATTGGTACTGATGACTCCTCGCGTTAGACATGCTATTTATAGTTGTTAATAGAGTGTATTGAAGATAATATTAAGTTATACGATATAAAAATTTCTCTAATCATTACTTTTTGGTTACTTTATAAAAAAATACTCTACCGAAAAGTGAGCCTGTATTACACGTTTTGGCGCATTAAATAGGGATACTGAAAAGGTCTTACACATGGCCATGAGTGGCTCTAATATCTTTTTTTACACATGGTAATATGTGTAAAAAAGTAAATAATTACTGTTAAAAATTTTTTATCACCAAATAAGAAAATCAAAGACCGAAAATTTTTATACGTTCATAAGTTACGTAATTTTTATTTCCAGCTCAAAGATCAGCTTTTATCGCTGTCTTGCAGATATGGAAAGCGATTAATGAAGGAGTCATATTACGAGTGCATACAACGCAATGAGAATCTCGAGATTCTCTCTATGGGATTATAAAGAGAGGATTCTCTCGAAGATTGTCCAAGGATTATAATCTATCCACTTTATCTAACCCGGGAGAGACCAATAATACGTCAATCTACTTTTCCAAAGCCTTCAGGGATTTCCATAATGCCTCCAATTAATTACTTAAACGTTTGAACACTTTTAATTTAAAATCTTTTTATACTGGTACGTTAATATATCTATATGTGTGGCGGAATAGTTTACCAATTCTTAAAAGGCCGGAAACGCACTCGCAAGCACTCTGACATTGAGTGTCTATGGGCGGCGGTATGAGATGATACTTCTGCCCGTTTGTCCTCTGTTCTATAAAAAAGTGCGACGGGCAAGCTTTATGTTGAGTTTTATATTTGCGCTTGCGTACGTTGAAAGTAAACAGCGTGTGGAAATCAGGTCTTAAGGTGGAGACTTAACCCATACTCTTGTATGACGAAATCTAATTCGTTTTTGACATAAGGTTCTATTCATGTAGGTAACACAATGTACACTTATGAACGTCAAAAAAGAAATATACATTAAATGCTTCTAATTTTACATTTACTGCCAGTTCTCAAATCAAGGGCGTAGAACGGAAGAGAAGAACTGGCAATAAAGTCTCCGCCACTCTTTTTAAAGGGAGTCATACTTAGCGCTATCACGACTTGAAATACACTAAGAACTGGAAATCATGTGTCAGGCACAGAAAGCTGTAGGTAAGTCTTTCTATAAAAGAAAAAGGATCAGGGAACAGCTGCAATCAGAGGCCTTATGAAGATTTGTTCGCCACTGGATTATTATTGATATTCTGTATTCAGTTCATTAGTTCCACTTCAGTGCAAGTGTGCGATATATGTCACACATGTTACAAAATAAAATACAGTTTCTACAACACTAATACTGACGAAACCAATAATAATTATTATTATTTGATTTACTGCAAAAGTCACTTTATTCAAATGTTTTACTAGCGATGCGATTGTAATAAAAATTTAATTATAAAACTGGCCGGATGTTTCGCGTGCTTTACGGCAATATTAATGTGTATATCGCATACAAAGACATAATATGCAGTCTATATTAATAGTACATTATATAGATATATCTCAATAAAGATTTTATCAGCTATTATAAATCAGATTAAGTTCCAATACTAATAATACGAAATAGCTAATATTTCTTTTCAATATCCGAAGCTGCGATCAAATGTCTGAGCCAC
Organism: Pieris napi; assembly: GCF_905475465.1. Lineage (NCBI taxonomy): Eukaryota > Metazoa > Arthropoda > Insecta > Lepidoptera > Pieridae > Pieris > Pieris napi. The sequence continues at coordinate 11,261,862 of NC_062244.1, forward strand.
CTCCAAATTCTTCCACCTGTCTATCATCTTCGCTAGCTTGGCTTTTGTTAGTTTTCCCCTTTTAAAGGGCGCTCTTCTAGAAGCACGCTGGACTTTAATTCTTCGTTAATGACATTCAAAGATGCAGCACTGATTTGCATCTTTGTTTCTTGTTAAAACAGCAAAGGAGTGGAAGGAGTCTCCTTTCATCTTCCCAAGACAGTTAATATAGTAATTTAAGCGGCATCTCCTGGATAGGCGTGGCCCTCTTATAGGCCGCATAAACATCGGGTGAGGTTGCCAAACGTCTGTTTAGTTCAGTATAAAAAAAAATTCTTTGGTTCATCAGCCATTGGAATTTAGCGATTTTAGGAGTGTGTTACTACATTTGTTGTATTTGTTAAGCTTTGTCCTACGCTGTTTTTCCATCTGTATTAAATTTTCAACCTAAGAATAGAACGCCCCATAGCCTTTTGAAACCCTCCAATTTTCGAACAACTATGTGTCCATAACAGTTATTTTAATACTAAGCTTAAGGTTCTTGTGTTATTGTTTTTGGACTATATGGATCTTAGCAAACAAGTTTTTTTTCAAATATCGAACACAGCTGCCTTCTTACCTTCATAATTGATAGGTACATTTCCCAACCTCAGTAAAAGTAATGTCAGATAAGGATAAATATTTTAGTACCCTCCATTACTAAGGCCTCAAATCGATTTTACTGCCTTAAAAACATCTCCCGAGTAACCTAATTTTGCTAACGAATTCCTTAAGGAAAAGCTTGCTGTTGTTATTTAAAATATTACGTATAGAAAATAAATATGGCATTACAACTTCTTTTCACCAATTCCCCATTGTTGGTTTTTCACTGAGTGCGAGTGTCAAGCTCTTTCTTACTAAGATGTAAATATGAAGTATTAGCTTATATATTAAGAAATGAAGCCTTAGCAATCGCTGCGAAAACTATTGATGATAGAACAAAAAAAATTTTTACACTATATTCAAGTACATATTTTTTCTAACAAAAATGTTTGAAAAAAAAAATGTCCACCCGTGCGAAGCCGGCACGGGCCGCTAGTATGTAATAAAAACTATTAGGTAAAGATATGTCCAAAGATGGGTCCAAAGATGGGTCAATTCTATATATAAAATAAATCGTTCGTTTGCCTCGCTAAAACTCATTTGGCTTATTATGATCTTGAAATATTGATGGAAGTTCAGGGAAGGTTTAAACGATGAGAAACGTAGATAAATAATAAGCAAAGAAAAATACGTCTTTTTAGAAATAAAAAAATGTCTCTTGGTTGTCATATACTTATGACCTTCAGAAATTTTTGTTTGATGCTGTAGTATGAGGTCTGATCTCTTTGGTCTGTTATTAAAAAATGTATTAAGTTTTGACTTAAATATATACGTATGTAGGTAGGTGATTCTGTGTTCACCGGGTCATTTATTACATATTATATATATATCTAAAAAGGTTCAAATATTCAAGGAAAAAAAATCTATTAAAATAAATTAAATACTCGTACATTTAACTAAGTATACCTAATTCGGGTGTGTTGTGTGTGCTATGGATATTCTTAATAAATATGTCGTAGAAGTATAAAGAAAGGTTCGGCGTAACTGTCTCAATCAGTTTATCTCTAGGAAAATCGGTGATAGTCCTTCGTCGACACGTACTCGATTTTTCGGCCTGGTATGCCGATTTTCTCACGATATGTCAATTGTGTGATAAAAAGAAATAGTGGCGCGCACTTAACTCTTAAAGATTATTTATTATTCTTCAGGCAGGTTGTAAGTATAATGTAATATTGTGTTTTTACACGCTTTATATTAGCTTCACCTGTATGTATGTATGTAACCGACTCCTTCGGACTCGATTTTGACCCACTTTAAAGGGACAGATTTTATTCAAATTTTGCGCACCTGTCAAAGATCGATGACAATGCAATAATCCGAAAAAAAAATTTAACTAAAAAATTAAAAATAAATAATAGTTAAAAAAACTAATAAACACGCTTTTAAAGCACATCAAACTAAAAAGTGAAAAATAATTCCTAATTTAGGCTGAAAATGGTAATGAACAAAAAATACTGGTATTACTGTGAAAAAGCATGGGGCGCTCTGTGCCATACTTCTTCGTCTATAGATGAATAAAAGATAGCGTGTTTTTTAGTTTTTTTAAACTTTTATTTTTTTAATTCGTTCCTTATGCCCGACGAGGTGTAATGCAGTTACAGACATTATGTACAATTGGCAATTCAAAGAATGGTAGAGAGTTTCTTGCCAGTTCTTGTCGTTCTGCGTCCATGATTCAAGAACTGGCTGTAATAATATACTTAGAGTCGTTAACGTTCATACGGGAACAAAAGTAGCCTATATTATAAACGATAGTAATTAGCAGTAAATATTTAATTTTCTTCTCAACTCCAGGCAAATTCATCGTGATATTAAAAAGTATTTTTAGGTGTAATTAAAACATCGCCTTCCTAATTTATTGTTCTAAAAACGTGCCCGTAATGTCAGTGAAAATTATATTTTCCTTTGGCCTTTTAATTAACTGTTAAAATCAGCAGTTTCTATATACATTACATATACCTTTTACATAAGGTACGTAATATTTTTAGTTTCAAATTAATATTTGTTTTCTAGTATTGCAATATTATCAATGTGTTTGGTTTCATAAAATATAATTCCCATATAAATTTACGCAAGTATTAAAAATTCAATTTCTTTAACTTTCATTAATTGATTACACTCGAGATTTCAAATGCATTTGCAGTCTATTTTTTTTAAATATTTATTTGCGAAAAGAAATACTGTATTATACACAATAAAAGGACATTTATTTAAAAGGACAGTCCAGAGGCCCCCCACTAGGATTCCCTGTGTCGTGGGTAGCTGCTCTCTTCCATTTGACATGTTAACGGTACTTGATAAATGACTACATAACACTTACATTTTATTACAACTATTGTTCACCATAAGAATATTTTATGTTTCAACATAGGACAGATTAAATTTAATTCATTTAAAAATTGATAACCTTTTTAATTGGTACAATAATGATGAATACAAAGCGTGACCTTTCTTTTTAATAGAGCTTCTAATCCATTTCTAATAGCTTTCTAATGAGGGAAAGGGTAAAATTAATTGCTTTGAGCTTGGCCAATTAAAAGCTAAACAAAACATCATAACTGTAGATAACCCTAATTATGTATATAGCTTTCACCGTCGACGGCACTTGGCAGGGGTGGATTTACCAGCAGGCTGAGTAGGCTGATATTTGGGAACCAAATATTTTTTACCACCTCATAGAAATCAAAAACATGACGGTTTTGCATGAAGTCTGCAAATTTTGCCGATAACTTTCCCCTAGAAGTTGTCATTGTACATTCGGTGTAGCAAACTTCAATATTCTAGAGGAAAATAGCTAGTTCGCCTCAACCAGCAATCGACCTCTGTGTATTCAGCTTACACTTTGTACGATTGAAAAGAGCGAAATTGTAGAAAATGTATTTCCCTCTTACCCCTACCAACCCATACATATTACTACTACTGGTCGGAGCCTGAAAACAGGATGATTTTCGTACTCAAAAACCATAGGACTCAAAAAAATCTAGGACATGACAATTGTAGGGGCAGAGGCGGCAAAAACTTCACAGCCAATTGAAAATATGTACATGCACCGTGTACTTGAAGGGATTATTTAAGGATATATATAATTTATAATTTATAGAATAGAATTTTATTTTGAGCAGTGTTGGCTTAGTGGCTTCAGCGTGCGACTCTCATTGTGGGCTCGGTGTGGGCGGTTCGATTCTTGGCTGTGCACCAACGGACTTCCTTTCTAAGTGCGCAGTAAACATTCGCTCGGACGGTGAAGGAAAACATCGTGAGCTTGCCGTAGACCCAAGATATCGACGGCATGCGTCAGGCACAGGACGCTGATCACCTACTTGCCTATTAGATTGACAAATGATTCTGAAACAGATACAGAAATCTGAGGCCCAGACCTAAAAAGGTTGTAGCGACATTGATTTTTTTATATAGAATTTTACATAAATTAAACAAAGAAATGCATTTTTCTTACACTGGGAATCGAAGTAGATAAAAAAACAATCACTTTAATGGTATCAATCGATAGTCGAATATCACAAATTGGTTTGCGCAGTATTTTCAGAAAACTTATGTATACTTATGGACAAGGCAGGTCCGAATTGAATTAATTACACCAAATTCCTTTCCCAAAACAATGAAACTGCGGTCAACGACACCTGCCAAGCTATTAATTACAACCCTTGATTGTTTTCTAAAATCAAATACTCAATTTTATATAGAAAAATTTAATTCAAAAGGTTTGGAAGCGATAGAAAACTAAAGGCGTTAAATATGTCATAAATACGTCTCAGGTAACCATTCTCCCTTAAAAAATAATATAAATAAAAAACAAATCAGTGGCTCTACAAACTTTTTAGGTCTGGGCCTCAGATTTCTGTATCTGTTTCATGATCATTTCTCAATCTAATAGGCAAGTAGGTTTGGATCTAAGGCAAGCCGGTTTTCTCACGATGTTTTCCTTTACCGTTCGAGCAAATGTTAAATGCGCACATAGAAAATCCATTTGTGCACATCAGGGTATCGAACCTACGATGATGAGTCAGGGATGAGAGTCGCACGCTAAAGCCACTAGGCCAACACTGCTATCTCCCTTTATCTAACTTTTTTTTTCTCCAGTTTCAACATAGGAACAATACATAATATTCTGTATAAAAACGTACACAAAATCTTAAATCATCTCAATCTTTATCAGTTTGCATCGACTGCCAACAGACAAAGATTGACAGAGAGCTATTTGTTCTGACAATTGTCACGTCAAGAGTTAGTGCGTAACAATGTACTGTGCATTGAGCCTAACTATTAAGTGCGTGTTACGAAACGTTGTTGCAGTTGAAAAAACCTTTTCTATGACAGTCAGTTTCATTTGGTTATGCTTTGAAAGATCGAATATTATTAAAAGGCAAATATGGATGCTTTTTAGAAACATTTGAATCATAATTTTATATTAAATTTTTTTATCTTCAAAAATTCTTTCACTTTAGTTTATGTAACTTTTAAAGGTTTTGCACATTTCTAATCATATAATTCAGTAGGTACATTAATATTTGTATTAAACACAAGACACAGGGAGCATTTCTAAAATGTTTAACATCTTTTGTCTACCCAGATCTACGCACGCGTCAGTTTTATAATATCTCGCTCAACCCAACTCGTTTGTATTATACAAGTATTCTTTTATATGTATATAAAAATTTTTACTTAAATTAATAACTAACCTGTGATTGCCCACAGCTCCTTTAGGCATTCGTCCCGCGAACGTTGTATAGCTGACCGTTTCACCACCTCAGGTCCTGACTCCAAGTACTCAAACAGCACAGCACCAAGAAGAACGTATATAATAACCAAAATAACTAAGCCAATTTGCGAACACGCAGCTTTCAAACAGCCTTTTCCCGCGCGGCGTAAAAAATTTGGTCTTTCCTGTCCATCTAACGATACTTCTGAAGACATTATTGCTTATTATTTACACTAAACGCACCATAATTATTTAGGTTGCTTCACTTATTCGATATAAGATTGTATCTTATCATTTTAAAATTAAATATTCAACAGTTTCTAAATACTGCATGGTCAGAAAGCCCTAATATATTTTATTTGAAAGTAAATCTGAAGATATTCTTTTTATAGATCAACTTGATATATAATATTCACAACTTTAATAGATACCGTTACGGTATTAAATTATTTCCATTCCACTAAACATCGAAAACTTCTCGACGTTGGAAAGTACGCACAACCACCCTCCATTAACGATGGGGAAGTACTGACGTTTTCACGTTTAGGCTTTAGCTGTTCTCAGTTTTCCTACACGGCCTAAACTTCAACACGCCAGCGCGGTTTGGTCAGCAATTATTTGATGATAGGAATGTAAATAGTAATATAATATATTGTAGTAAAATAATAAAGATTACTAAAGCATTCAAATAGGACAAAATATGTATATCGGGTAATTCACTCAGAAAAGTTGATGTTGAGTTGTGTGAAATTATTTAAATAAAATATATATTCCTAAAATTACTTTCTACAAACGTTCCCTCTATAAAATATAAGAGTGGATTGCAAAGTAAATGATACAATAACAAAAGACAATGACATCATTAAAAATTCCTTACCCTTCGTAAAGTAAAAAGCTTGGCAATGATGAAGGGTGAAGACTGACCCTTGTCTAGAATTAGACGCCGGCGGCAAATGCTCATATAAATATAGCCTTATATTATAAATTTACGTTTGTTTAAATGCGAAAAATACATTAAATTTAATTATTTTTTAATAAACCACAAGAGCTCAATCTTCTGTATGTAACCAAGAATTACTTTCATCGAAATTTACGATAGCTTGGTCTGACTGAATAATTGGATAATAATCAATTTTAACAGTAATATGTAGGTATACCCAAAGACAATTAAGATTTTAGGTAATGTACGACCCGTTAAATACTGAAATTAGGTACCGTATTGATGACCTTTGTAGTTTACGTAAAGAACGATAGATGACACTATACTAAACATAAATATATTTTTTTAAAACATTTGTTTATTTTTAACTGTATCTTGTGCCAAAAACGATATTCTTATTAAAATAATTTTTAAGTTCAACTGTTAATAACTTCGACATTTATATGTGTTGTCATATGACAATTGACGGCTTAGTTTGAAATTGACGTGGTTGACAGTTGAAACCGGACGGCGGGACACGCTTCGTATTGTAGGCTCCGTGCCTCCGTATTTATTTTAAATCTTAATATTTTGAATAAAAAATACGCTCGAATATTATTCATTTGAGTTTTCCTCCAAATTAAATTGTAAATTAGTCAAGAAACAATACCAATATGAGTACCATATTAGAAAAAATTGCTGGGATAGAGTCTGAGGTAAGTGAAATAGGTTATGCCTTTCTAGAAGTTTTAGATGAGAAATACAATTTTAAAATCTTACATTATATCAAATTTATTTTATTAGATTATTTAATGTTATAATAAATAAATATCTTCTCAATTGCATGTTCAAGTAAAGACAAAAAATAACATCTTTAAAATACCTTTCAGATGGCTAGAACCCAGAAAAATAAAGCCACAGCTCTTCATTTAGGTATTTTAAAAGCTAGATTAGCTAAGCTTAGACGTGAATTGATCACCCCAAAAGGTGGCGCTAGTGCAACTGGAGAGGGTAAGTTTGTAAATGTCATACATAAGTTTCTTCTCATTAAATTAAACCAAGACTTAATTTCTATACAGCATGAGCTCTTAATATAAACTAAATGGACTGATTCATACATCATTACATAATTTTCTGGCATTTTAGAAGTATAAATAGCCTAAGCTATTAACCCTATATTAGCCTAATATTTATATAATTATAGGTTTTGATGTTGCCAAAACTGGTGATGCTCGTATAGGCTTTGTGGGTTTTCCGTCAGTGGGAAAATCAACATTATTGTCCAACTTGGCTGGTGTGTATTCTGAAGTAGCAGCATATGAGTTCACCACCTTAACAACAGTTCCTGGTTGTATTAAATATAAAGGGGCAAAAATACAGGTGATTTATATTATTATTTATCTAAATCTTGCGATGGAATTTAAAGTAAAAAATATCACTTTTAAATTATAAATGGCATATTTCTGACGTTACTTCTTCTATTTTTTGTTATAGAAAATAATATTATGTCACATAAAAATACTTTCATATCATCCTTATATTTATATACAATGTGAAGCTAGCTAAGCTAATATATAATAATTAATAGGTCTACAAATAAGTGTTTAAATTTAATATTGCTATTTTATCACATACTACATGTGTTGAAACATATATGTATAGTAAAAGTTACAAAGACAAACAGTTAACAATTTCAAAACAATTTTCAGCTTCTTGACTTGCCTGGTATTATTGAAGGTGCTAAGGATGGTAAAGGTCGTGGTCGGCAAGTAATTGCTGTTGCCCGTACATGCAGTCTCGTATTTATTGTACTAGATGTATTGAAACCACTACAACACAAAAAGCTGTTAGAACATGAGTTAGAAGGTTTTGGGCTGCGGTTAAACAAGCAACCACCTAATATATACTTTAGAAAGAAAGATAAAGGTGGCATCAATTTGAATACTACTGTAAGTATCAAATTGCAATAAGGTGGTGTAAAGTATATTCATAAATGAATAACTAAATATCTTAGCAAATTTTATCTTATGTAATCTGTCCAATCAGGCAATGAGAGTTATGGAATAGTATCTATTTACAAAAACTTGTATACCATTATAAGTTCTGGTCAGCCTCACGAGATTTGTTGCTGTGATTAAATCGGTCTAGTGGTCAACATTGTGTATGTTATAAATTCCAGTGCCCTCAAACTGAGTTGGATGCGGAAGCTGTAAAGACGATACTCTCTGAATATAAAATACATAATGCTGATATTACGCTAAGGTTCGATGCGACAAGTGATGATCTTATTGATGTTATTGAAGGAAATAGAATTTATGTGCCCTGTATCTACTTGTTGAATAAAATTGGTAAGCCTACTTTATTTTAAATTTGATAAATAACTATCTACTTCTATTCATCATTAATTGAGTCTTTATGGAAGGAAAGTGTATGATAATGGGCTAAGTTCCAAGCCAAAAAGTTATTAAAATACATCCAATATTGTGGCTTTGTTTATGCTTTTACCCTAAAATTGCTATTCTTGCCATATCACTAGTGGTAATTGGTCTATCTTCCTAATTTTACAATAATTTAAAAGAATATTTATGATACATAAACAAATTTCATCTTGAAAATAATTTATTTCTCACTTTTATTATTATTTATCCTTTCAGATCAGATCAGTATAGAGGAATTGGATGTTATCTACAAGATACCCCATTGTGTACCTATTTCCGCTCATCACAGATGGAACTTTGATGATTTATTGGAGAAAATGTGGGAATATTTGAAACTGATTAGGATATATACAAAACCAAAGGGCCAGTTGCCGGATTACAACTCACCTGTGGTGTTGCATGCTGATAGAACAAGTGTTGAAGATTTTTGTAATAAGCTGCATAGGTCTATTGTGAAAGAGTTTAAATAGTGAGTATTTCTTTTATAAATATGATGAAGTTCAGGGTATGCATTTAATTATATAATGATTGAATATGTATCTGCAATGTATCCTTAATCAACTTGATTGTGGGTTCTACAAGAAAAGATTGTACCAACTCTTGAGAGTTAAGAGTATTGTCCATGGGCGGTGGTATCACTTTACCTGCCTGTTTGCCCCCCGGTTCTATAAAAAAAAAATTTCTAATCTCAATTCTATTTTCAAAATATTCCCATTATTGCAATGTTAAGGCATTTATCTTCTTTATTTTTAATTAAATGTATTGGTTTTTATTAATTAAATGTATTATTATTTATTATTTAATGGTACACAATATCAACCTGCTGGCCCCCCCTGTCTTATAAAAAAGTGCCTTTGGTCAATAATTATATAACAAATGTTGCTCCTAATATCATATATAAAATCAAGAATTGTATCACATAGATTTGTAATAGCTACAAGCTTGATGTTCCTACATGTGTTACTTATTCTTCCAATGTTACTTATTCCACATATAACTTTTCAGTGCCCTGGTATGGGGTTCTTCGGTGAAGCATCAGCCGCAGAAAGTTGGTATTGAACATGTGTTAGCTGATGAAGATGTTGTCCAAATTGTGAAGAAAGTGTAATTACAGATGATGGTGCTAACACTGATGTATGCCAGTGTTTCAAAAACTAATTCCCTTCGTACATAAAAGTTAATCAGTTCAATCTGTACTGTGTAAGTACTCTTGTCTCTTTCTATCAAATTGTCTTAACGCTGTGACAAAAAGAGACAGATGAATACATATGGGAATACTTTAGTGAATATTATACAATAATACTGTTTTATTTATGGGGGTAATAATAGGGAATATAAATATGACAACGCTATGAAACAAATATTTTTAAGATCTATGCATGCCTGGTTGCTGTAATGGTGCTTTGCATTTATTGATACTAAAATTCAAAATTAAATAATTACATATTAGTATAGTAACATACGTTCAATTAGTTTTCATTGATCAAAAAAGCAAATACATATCCTTTATAGGGCTACGCATCATATAACGAAAACTAAATTTCAAATGTCTATTGAACTTAAAATGTGTCAGACTGTTATTGACACATCAAATTGTCTATATCTACATAGATATATATGGTTAAAAAAACTTGTATAATAAAAGTTATTTTATATGCATCAGAATTATTTGAGCGACAACCTGAATACAGATATCATACACTTTGTATACTTTCTTATATGTGTATAGTTGGAAGTGTACATCAGAATTAGCACCGTTAAAACGCTACATATTGTATGAAAATTTCTTTAAACAAATAAGTGAAATAAAATATTAACTAATTTTTTACATAAAAAAGAATATTCTAAAATAATTATGTGAAACTACCTAGATAGAAATTGCATGAAATCATGCAGTCGACTTTTTGTGAACTAAAAGTTACATGAAATAAGCAACCCCTGTAAGTGTTATAAGGATTGTTATTTGTAATAAAATTATTTAAACATACTCTTTTATTTATTACCTGTAATATCATGGACAATCACACAAATAATAAATAAATTGACTTAGATACGTATCTCGGATTATGTATGTACCTATAAATTCCAATGTCAATATTAAATTTTTCGTATAATAAAAATTACAGGACGGAATCATGTAATTTTTAACTTTAAAAGTTATAGAAATAAAACAGAAAACGTTACAAAATTAAGCTCACGGTATACTTAGTTATTAATAAGCATCAACTTAAAAAAAAAAGTATTTTAATCAACATATTGTATAAAAATTTAATTATATGAAGTTACAGAACACCAATCTGAAGAGATAAGTTATTTCGGGATATTCATAATTATTATGGTTTCTATTTCCAAATTTAGTCTATCGTAGTTAAAATAATTTCCACGAGATGGCGTTGTAATTCAATAATTTAGGGATGTGTTTAAACTATCATTATCGCTGTTTTAATAGAAAATATTAGTTTAAAACTAAATATCATAATATTTCATAACTTTTTAAAACTTAATGATACAATTATTTTTCTGAAATTTATAAAAAAATCCAAAGTGTCAACTAGCAGTTGTGACTTGTGATAATAAGTCATATGTCATTTAACAGCTGTTTTATGTTTATTGTATAAATATTGTACCCAGTTTGTGTTTTTGTTAAAAAAATATTATAACAATAATTATTAATTAATTAATACAGAAATTTTAAAGTTTCTGTGTGTAATAATTAACGTTTCTGTTTATTGTAAGAATGGAGGTTATAATTTCAAAGTATTAACCGTCCAAGTTTTCGGCGTTATACTATACAAGTTAGGATAAAATGGCAATGTTTCAGAATCTATCAGCAACTCAGGTATGTACTAAAAGTAATATATAGACCTTAAATTATTTGAATTAGGTTTTTGATAATAAACTTTAGGCTGAGAGGTTATGTTTTGACCGCGAATTAAAAAACCTAAATATCCTACCGTTTTCTGCATAGATATCATATTTTAATTTGGCCAGAATCTGCCTGGTGGACTACTGCCCTTTTATTATGACCTACTTTGCTGGACAATACACGTAATAACGCGTCTTCGTAAATCGTGTAGGTATTACTATAAATGCATATTTTTCCTAGTTCGGCGACTAAATAACTCGTACTTAAATGTGTTTATTTCAGAAGTTACAAGCGGCCGTACATAAAGACGTAAGAGGTATTTGTACTGAAGCCTGCCACTTTCTAGGCTTGGAAATCACAAAACCAGCAATCGAAGTGATCGCGGAGCTAGTTTTTAAGAAATGCCGTGTATATGGATCAGATTTAGAGGCATTCGCTAAGTAAACTATACATATCATAAAAGTAATTTAAAAAATTAAACCGACTTGTCAACTGAAAAAGAAAAAATATTAACAGAAATGCGTGGATTGGATCTCAAAAACTACTGAATCGATTTTCTTAAATCTTAGACTTTTCTTTTAGTTGTAATATACTTGATTTAAATCGTTACCGATTTGAACAACAATACATACAAGTCAGAGAACTTGCTTTTAGTAGTTCACAATAATTGTTTTTTAGTCGTAAAATTTATAAGACTAAAAAGTGTTACGTTTTTTCGCCTAATTGTTACAAAATATTATAAAACATTCTTCTAAGTATGTTGATAGGGGAGAAGTGTTAGCCTAGCGACTCGTGTCTGTTGCGTCTATGTTTCTACCACTGTTGCAAATACACTGGTATTGATAGAAATATATAAAAAAATACAACCATACATTATTTTTATCCTCATTAGTAGATGATATGTTAGGGCTCATCTTTTAATAGTAAATAATATACACCTAGTGTTCATTGCATCTCAGGCATTCGATGGTCCTGGATTCGATTTTTAACGCAAACATTGTTCAATCAGTCTATTAAATATTGTAACTAGCTTCTGTTTCAGCGCTATAGGTCTTTGTTGACGGTGTATATTACCTGTGCTTGTATTGACTGTTTGTGCCACAATACAAATAAATTTACGCAATAGGCCGAAGCTCACTAAAATTGAGTTTTTTTTCAGACACGCAAAACGTTCAACAATTAACGCCGATGACGTCAAGTTGTTAGTTCGAAGAAATCCATCTCTGGTTCGTATACCCGAATTAAAAATAAATCTAATTACAGTCTTACCTCATATGCAATCTAGTTGGTAGGTACTATGTTAATGGTACCCAAGGGCGTCGCCAGATGGTGCGACCAGCCTAGTCTAAATCCTTTTTTAACAATATTTTGTTGTATTATTATTTTAGTTACTATGTTTACATGTTTTATTTATCATCAAGATTACTTCGAAGTTTTCATTTGACATACTTTTCTCTGCTGGCGGCACTTACCAAACATATTACAGTTTTCGTTTTACCTAGATTAAACTTATCTTCCCATGAATAAGTTCGTATAGTACAGAAAGGTGATAATGTAATATTCACGTGCGTTCCATTCGATGAAACACTAGACACGGACGCATTTAATCCAGTCCGTATTCTAAAATTAATAATCAAGCTACTTCTCTTGGACTTGAGTGTTGGCCTAGTGGCTTCAGCGTGCGACTCTCATCCCTGAGGTCGTAGGTTCGATCCCCGGCTGTGCACCAATGGACTTTCTAAGTGCGCATTTAACATTCACTCGAACGGTGAAGGTAAACATCGTGAGAAAACCAGCTTGCCCTTGACCAAAAAGTGCACTTCAGGGACACCTATTATTTTGACAGATTAGCCTATTAGATTGACATCATGAAACAGATACAAAAATCTGAGGCCCAGACCTAAAATGGTTGTAGCGCCACTGATTTATTATTTAACAACAAAAAGTTAATAACAACTGCTAAGCTTATATTATTTACGAAAGAAGTTACTACCACGTATTTTTACCTAAACACATTTACTATAAACTTCAACTGAGCGTTTCTTATTACTTCCCATGTACCACCAGCTTTAGTTATCACGAGTAATAACAAAATACCTGATAACAGACAATAATGAATCCGTTAGTGGTTATTAAAATAGCAATTTTAATTCAAATTCGATTCTGAATCACTAACTATCCGTATGATGGAGCTTGTTATTTATGCAACCGCTGTTTTCAAGGGAAAATCACATAATTGATGTTCTCGCCATGTAACCAGCATAATGACATTTTCATTCGCACACCCGAAAGTAAATAAACAGGTGTTATATCACATAATAGTTGTTTATTCCATTACATTTGGATGATGCAATACCGAGCTTATTAAAGCTCTGAATTTTTATTTTTACGTAGAGGTTTAAAAATAAGGGGTTGTATGTATTTTTGTATGCTGTATCATAAGAATATAAAAAGTTTTGTTGAGGTGGACACCCCTTATTACTTAGGGGTTTGAAAGATAGTAGCCGATTCTCAGACATTGTATTAGTTAGTTTTGTTTCAGTGTCAACAAATTTTATTGTCTATGTGTGCGGAGACACCAACATGCATAACATTGTATCTATAGACGTATGACGTGACGTACAAACCTTTTTTAATTTTGCAGAAATCACGCCTCCTCTCGCTAAGTTCCAACTGTGGAAAGGATAAACGAAGAAAAACAGTGCCAGTAGTGAAACAAGATGTATCTAAGGGTGCGTCCACATCCGGCGAATGCGCCGCGAATGTGCAGCTCGAGTCGAAGGAGTCGGACGTAGAAGATATGGTTGTCGATCAAATCGACCTCACTTTTGATTAAACGCTTTACCTAAAATTGTATTTTATTTGCACGAGTGTGACTCTTTTTTGCTAAGGGACAGGAGGCTCACCTGATGATAGCCACCCATGGACACTCAATGCCAGAGGGCTCGTGAGTGCGTTGCCGGCCTTTTAAGAATTGGTACGCTCTTGAAGGACCCTAAATCGAATTGGTTCGGGAATACTTCAGTGGGCAGCTGGTTCCACATAGTGATGGTGCGCGGCAAAAACTGGCTTAAAATCGCTCAATTGTGGAACGACGGACGACGAGGTGATACGGGTGGAATTTCGTATTCTACCTCAACAACCGATGATGGAACTCAGCTGCAGGTATTAATGCCAACAACTCCACTCGCTGTGTATATAAATATTCTTAATTTAATTTCTTATGGTTATAAAGGAAACAACGCCCAAATGATGAACTACGCACAAAACGACACCAACAATCCGTACGATGATGACATACCCTGTACCGCGTTAGCAAAGTTTCTACTGTGTAGGATACAAACAACTCAACCTTAGCCATTGGGCCTCAGGGCCTGTCGGTATTTAAAAAGGTCGAGATCCTGCCTTCAGGTCATAGGACCACTTCTGTATTAAAAATTATAGAATTTTGTCTAAAAATCTTACCCTTAAAGCATTGCTAATTGCTAAATTTAGCACTCTTCAATTTAGGGAAAATTAAAGTCTCACAGATAAACACACATTCACAAACATTTTACAAAACTCTTTTAGGTTTAAATAAGTATATTCTGATTAAAAACATACATGTTATTTAGGTACAATTCTTTCTATTACGACTTACTATAAAACTCCGTTGAATCCAGTACTTTTTCAAATATTTATACGCACAAACTAAATACATACACCACATATAGTTTACATGAATAACGTATATGTGTGCAATTTAAGGGAGTCACAAAACCAAAATTTTAAATTGATACAAATATGACAAAGAAGAGCAAAGGTTTAACTACGTTTACGTACCAGAGAGTTGATTGCCATTCTTCTTTTCCGTTGATTTGAGAACTGGCGGTTAATGTAAAATTAGAAGCGTTTCACATATTATACATATTTTTTTTGCCGTTCATAAGTGTACATTGTGTTAACTACCTATTTGAATAAATGATTTTGACTTTAAAATTTCCACAATTACCGTCTTAAATGTCAGTTGAAAGTTAGTCCAGCGTTTAAAATAACGTTACAATAGTATAGGGTTAGGCCAAAAAAGCATGCTCATGAAAACTAGGTATATGGCCGAGCGTGCTGCCAAAAAACTCGTTATAACCAAACACAATTATGGTTCACGAAACAAAAGTGAAGCGGAGTCGCTATTTCTATCCAGTTTAATGGTAAATAAAAATTATTTAAAAAATATAATGCTGGATCATTCGACTTGATCCAGCTTTTAATAAAAATTATAACATCTAGAATTAGAGAAGCTTCACGCTTTTCCTAAGGTTGTTTGTCTGTTTAAAAGCTATTTTTTAACAGACACAGACACACAGTTATTGGACGTCAAGGCAGTATACAAAATACCTTCCGTATTACTTCGACGTTTCTTAAGGCAGTTTTTGCCGCCACCACTATGTGGAACCAGCTGCCCACTAAAGTATTTCCGAACCAATTCGACTTAGGGTCCTTCAAGAAAAGAGCGTACCAATTCTTAAATGGCTGGCAAGTGCTTGCGAACCTTCTGGCTATGTGAGTGTCCATGGGCAGTATCAATTAACATCAGGTGCGCCTCCTGCCCATTTTCTTCCTATTGCATAAAAAAAAAAAAATTATATATATATATATATAACTACTAGTGTAGTATGCAATTTGACGTTGAAAAACTCTACATTTTGAATTAAAATATCTCCACACATTTTATGTTTCAGGTAGTTAATTACTCCTATAACGACAGTTAGAGGATAATGAGATTTTTGCAATTCAACAGTACACATTACTGGGTGTCACCTCACACAACGTGACCCATGGGTTATTAGGTGGCATGTTAATGAATTTCATCAAACGAATTTGCAAATATTATACACAATACGAGTTGAAAAGTTCGCCTACGTGGTTCAACTGTTATAAATATTACTAGCATATCATCTAGTAATAAGAACCAAATAATTTAAGGGATTAAGTCCCTAACGCTAATTGATTATACTTAAGTATACCCACTGGGCAACGCTAGAGACAATGATGATCTCCTAGAAGATGGTACGGGCTTTGGTATGGGATTCTACTAGTGTGGACACGTTAGCTCCGTCTCACCTCCATCGTACAAGCCTCAGAAATTAGTCTTTCCTGCAACTTCGATTTTGTTCCCTTTTTATTTAACAATAATATAAAAACATTTGCACAGGCGCTATTTAAAGATTTAAGTTGTCGCCTGACAGATAGTACCAGTGTCCCCAGAGCTCGTGCTTTCCTCGCTTAACGAATAAGCATACAGCAGCGAGGAAATACTGCCAGCGTTTTCACAGGGACTAAACCTTTTAAATTTGTTTTAATTTTCTTTTTATACATTTTTATATCATTACTACGTAGGTTAAGAAAATTGTAAATACTGTATATTTGATTGTAATAATAAATATAAACTTTATGAATCTTAAAAAAATAAGTATTCTTTTCTCTTAAGTGGTGCTGATATTGTTTCGTTTCCCCCTTCGCCGAAGCCTTGCCTAGCCGAAGACTCTATCTTCGGCAAGGCTTAGCGCCTGTGTAAGGATCTTAACTTGGTCAGTCCAGCGAGTAGTGTCAGTATCGTCCTATTAATGTCCACGCTCACATAGTCAGATTTTTTTAAATTTATGACACAATGAATTAAAGAGTTGAAATAAAAATAAATCAGTGGCACTAAAACCTTTTTAAGGCCTCAGATTTCTAAATCTGTTTCTTGATCATTTGTCAATCTAAAAGGCACCTGGTGCCTGACACACACCGTCGACTTTTTGGGTCTAGGCCAAGCTGGTTATGTCACGATGTTGACCTTCACCGTTCAAGCGAATGTTAAATGCGCACATAGAAAGAAAGACCATTGGTGCACAGCCGGGAATCGAACCTCCGACTTCCAGGATGAGAGTCACACACTGAAGCTACTAGGGCAACACTGCTCTAATTAAAGAGTTACTGAGCTAAATTCTAAAGGGATAAATAAGACTAGATATTATATCGTATTAAAAATGTCCATAGCGCTAAGGCAGTAGTTTGAACTGAAGCTTTTTGAAGCATCGCACCTATCCAAGTGCGTGAGAGAGCTTGTAAAAAGCTTAATTCTTGAAAGCTCAAATTCCAAGACTAATAGTCTGATCTAGGCTACGTCTAGCGACCGAGTGTACGGAGATAGGCCTGCGGTGCTCATTAAAATATGTAAATGTTCCCCAGACATTACGCAGATAGGTGCTTCTGACTTATTGACTGGATAGCTTTAAGCACTCCTAATATGCGGTTAAAGCTTTTACGCTTTTTCGAATTTACTTGAAGTGGGATGATTTGCTGTGCAGCACGAGAGTTGTTGGAGGAATTCAGGAGGAAAAATAAGATGATAGTCAATAAAGAAATAGGGATTTCTCCGGGAGTTTTCCCAAAGGTAACAACATCAAAAGTGCAGTGTTAGCCTACTGGCTTCAGCGTGCGATTACCATACCTGAGATCGTAGGTTCGATGTCCGGCTGTGCAATTTTGGACTGTCTATGTGCGCATTTAACATTCACTCAAACGGAGAAGGAAAATATCGTGCAGAAACCGGCTTGCCTTAGACCCAAAAAGTCGACGGCGCGTCAGGCACAGGAGGGTGATCACCTACTGGTCTATTATATTGAAGATCATAAAACAGATACAAAGATCTGAAGCCCAGACCTAAAAAGGTTTTAGCGCCACTGATTTATTTTTTAACATTATCATAAAGTAAACAACAACTGCTAAGTTCATAATATTTACGAAAGAGGTTACAACGTATTTTTACTTTAACAAGTTTACTATAAACGCTTAACTGAGCGTTCCTTATAACAGTCGTAAAATGTCGCAGTCGCAAATGTTTGGTTTTTAGACTCGTATATTATTAGTACACATACCTAATAGGCGATTTAATTAAGTAAAAAAATTTAACCATCTTCAAATATCCATCAACATGATTAACCTGGGCACTTTTGAACAGAAATGTATGGATGCTCATATCTTAAAAACTACTGAAGCGATTTGAATTAAATTTCAAGCTAACATACACTACATCTTAAGCATTTAGCTAAAATCAGAACCGCATATGGTCGCAAAAATATACCTTATTCACTCCGTAATTCGAATTCAAATACGCCTGCGAAGTTTTTTGGTAGACTCTAATGCAGTAACAGCGTACGACAGTGCTATAGTTTCTTTTATATTTTTAATATTATTATTTTTTCTTATGTTAGTGAATGATTTAAATGAGAATAAAGTTCTTCAAATCTAAGCAAAACATACGCCACATATAATTAAATAAATATAATTTTCCGTCTGTGGATAGATAAAAAATTACCTTGTCCTGACATAAAGGCTATTTATGTAAGGGCATACTTTATATGTGTGTATAAATTATTCAAGTCAATTCAAAGTACACTTTCTATATATAAAAATTGCATAACACCATCCCGCGGTTGTGAACGCATTACCGGTATGGGGCACCTACCGCGCGCAACTATTTAGTATCATTACAAATGTCGCCCTGTCCGTCTGTGCGCTGCTACCGTTCCTTATTAATAACGAGTCGAAGCTTTCATAGGGTGGATAAGGTTTGTACTAAATATTTTGAAAAAAGGTTGTTTTTCGAATAATATGAGAATAGAGAAGTTAAAGTTAAATTCTTCTGTTTAATCCGTTCAATACTCAGTTAACAAAGTGGAACATCACATGTTATGTTTAAAATAGATATCTAATAGTTTTCAAAGTTTGCAAATTGTGCAGCTCTTTCCGCTTGACCGTATTTAACGAAGAGCGAATCGAATCGTCGAAAACCAGTCAATTTCCGAACAGCTTGATCCCTTGGCGTTGCGCAGAGATGTGGGATCTCTCTGCATCTTCTACTGCATTTACCATCGAGAGTGTTCAGAGGAGTTGTTCGAGACTAAAAACTAAAGCTAATATATGACGCTGTTCACCGTGAGCACGGTAAAATGAACGTGGTCCTCCGCCGGTGGCGCTAATATCTATCTATCAAACTATTACATTATGGGATAATTGTATACAGCATGTCGGACTCATATACAATAAAACTTAAGCTAAGATTAAAAAATACAGTCTTCTTTTTCTTTTGGTGCCATTACTGGAGATTGCCCGTCAGTCTCGTAAAGCGTGTCTTGCCTTGCCAGATGCAGCAACTCTTCCGCACTCATAATACCCGTCCACTCCTTAACGTTGAAGTCATTTCCTTCTACCATCAGTTCTACCCTGGATTTTACCCATTATAATTAATTGAAGGAGGTGGTAGCGGTCATGGCGCAAACTCAAACTCAAACTCAAACTCAAAATATCTTTATTCAAGTAGGTAACCAAGTACACTTTTGAATAGTCAAGTTAAATTAATCGTAAATTTACATTTACTACCAGTTCGCAAGTCAAGGGCGTAGAGCGGGTAAGAAGAACTGGCAAGAAACTTTCCGCCACTCTTTTTAATCGCCAAGTATTGTCATACAAATTGTTTGAACTGGAGCAATTCAATCCCAAGGATTAGGATCATTTAAGTAGTCCTCAAATTTATAAAAAGCTTTGTTGATTAATTTTCGTTTAACGAGGACTTTGAATTTATTTAGTGATAATTCTCTAATTGCGCTTGGGAGTTTGTTGTAAAAACGAATACAATTTCCATATAAGGAGTGGTTTATCAAATTAGTTCTATTTCGCGTATTATACTGGTGAAAGTCACCATTTGTTTTAAATTCGTTTATATTTTTTTGGACATACAACAAGGCTTCAAGAATATATTGACCAGATAGTGTCATAATATTTAATTCCTTAAACTTATTCCGTACCGACTCCCTCGGAGAAACACAACAAATACCCCGAACAGCCCGCTTCTGCAGCACAAATATAGATTGAACCTCTGCAGCAGCACCCCACAATAAAATGCCGTACGACATAACGCTATGAAAGTAGCTATGATACACAATTTTAGCCGTGTCCTCATCAGTAAACTGTCGGATTTTCTTTACTGCATATGCTGCAGAGCTCAGCCTATTCGAAAGAGTCTCTATGTGTGGACCCCATTGGAGTTTACTATCTATTGTTATGCCTAGAAAAACAGTTTTGTCAACAAAGTTTAGTTCACTGTCCTTAATTTTCAGGTTACCAATATCTCGCTTTACGCTAGTAGTTGTAAATCTAATACATTTTGTTTTATTCTCATTAAGCAATAAGTTATTTACATTAAACCAGTTAACTATACGAGAGATAGAATTGTTTACATCGTCCAATAATACGTTATTCCTATTCACTTTAAATAGAAGTGAAGTGTCATCAGCAATCAATACCATCTCATGAACTTCGTTGACAAAGAATGGGAGGTCATTTATGTAAATCAGAAACACCTGGCACAAGTACGCTTTTCGACGACATTCCAACTCCATTTAAACCTTTCTCGTTAGTGACCAGCCTATACAGCATGAGACGATAACACCACATTTCAAATGCTTTAAAGCACCGGTGGGCTTTATAAATAGAAATAATATTGATAAAAAGCTTTTTACTAAACGGATGAGAAGTCCATACAAATCGAACGGCGTTCGTTACTCGAATCCGCTGAGGTAAGCAAGTGTTGTTTTGTTTTGTCCTCGTCATTACGTACCTTTCAGCTCATTACAGTTACTGCCAACAGATCACTCGCTTAATTTGTGCATTTCCGATCCGAAGATATTCAAATTTCAACTTTAATGACGGGAGGGAAATGATAATAGAATGTTAATGGTACAAGAGGGCTTAGCAAGTACAATAAGACGCAGATTCCCTTGACAGGCATCAGGTTACAAGTCACGATTTGTTTTTTGTCTGCTCTATTATTTATGAGGCGAGCGAGGCATGTCGATTATATCGATGCTTATATTAAAATTTGCACTGGTTTAGACGTTGTGTTTGCAAGGATTTCAACTTTTTTACGCTCACAAATCAACAAATTTATTTAAAGTTATTATATCAAAAAACTTAGCCTAAATACATCCATATAAAAACAAAATTAATAAATCAGTGCCTAAAAAGCTTGTAGAGCACAAGCTTTTTAGGCCTGGGCCTCAGATTTCTATATCTGTTTCATGATACGTCAATCTTATAGGTGACCAAGCTTTTGTGCCTGATACACACCGTCAACTTTTTGGGTTTAGGGCATGCCAGTTTTCTCACGATGTTTTACTTCGCCGGACGCGCGAGTGTGTAATGCACACATAGATAGAAAATCCATTGGTGCACAGCCGGGGATCGAACCTTAGACCCCAAGGATGAAAGTCGCTCGCTTAAGCCACTAGGCCATGCCACGCTATATTGGAGGCTGATTATTGCAAAACCTATCGAAATAGCCTTCATTTAATAATGTTTAGTTTTGTGGTTGTTGATTTTTCTCAAATAGTTTTATTATTTACTTATGCATAAAAAGGAGGTTTCAATACTATTGTGACAATATTGAAGTGTTATTTACAATTTCTACGTTATTTTTTGGCAATTGAAGCGAGTTGAACTTGCAAAACAGACTCTTATCCAAAGCGAGTTATTAAATTTAAAAGTTAATTTGAAATTAAAAATGTTGGCAAGAGAACTAAAATACTTGGCTCATAAAGCGACGTCAAGAAAAATTTATTCGAAATTATTTCCTTCATTATGATAATTAACGGCAAACGGAACTAAATGGTAATTATTTTCTGCTGACATTTTTATTACGAAAGAATTCTTTTAACGCTAGATTCACATTTTATACTTATTTATTAAAATAGTTTGTACACAGTCTCTTTTCAGTCGGTTGCTCATGTCTGAGCAAGGAAACATCTGGAGCTGACAATCTGTTTCCACCGGTTTCTGATTAGCTTTTCTTATAACAGTGTATGGTTTTGAGGACGATGAGTCTTTCACTTGATCGGTCCATCTGGTTGGTGAACGGGCACGTGATCTTTTGCCTTCTATGTTACCAACCACGATCAGTTTCTCCAAGCCTTTCCCAACGCCTCTGCGCATTGCATGACCGAAATATATATGTACATTGTACACAGGGTAAACAATATACATTTTTAATGAATAGAATAACTAATAATAATAATCTTTATTTTCTTCTCTGGCATACATAAGGTTTTTATGATTAAACTAAGATTATAACATTAGAAAGTGTATGTGAGAGACTGGTCTCTGTAACAGGAGACCTGAGTGACAGATAACCAGCCTCTCCACCACCGGACCGGAACACGTACAATCATGTCATTGTCAAAGGTTACAATAGAAGAAAATAAGTATTAAGTGCTAAAGAAAACATTGCAAACGGAGTCTTAAAAATAAATTTGGTGTGTGTTTGTGTGTGTGTGTATGTGTGTGTGTCTCTCTCTCTAAGTGTGTGTATGCGTGCGTGGGTGTGTGTATATGTGTGGGGGAGTGGGTGTGTTACAGAATAACAGTTATTCAACTCCACACGACCTTCTAATATGGCCTTCTTACAAAGCGTGATCAAAATATTAGAACCGTGTAGGTTTCACAATTTAGTCTAGGTTTTTTAATATAATGACAAGTGCCCGCCGCCCATGGCATGCGAGCCATTGCCGGCATTTGAAGAATTGTTTTTCCTGAAGGACGCCAGTGGGGTGGGGACAGGAGACCGATTATTGCACCATCCACTATTTCAAGGCTTCTTTAAATTCTGACTAATAATTATTCATATTATTTTTACTTTTACTGGTGACACTGCATGAGTAGGCGGGTACTATCAATGTCGGCGTCTGCTGCGGCCTGGCCTTACTTCAATTAGACAATCCAATGAGGAGGTCGATCTTCAGTTGTTTGGACTAATACATGCAGCTGAGTTTCATCATCGGATATCAAGGCAGAATACAAAATACCATCCGTATCACCTTGAAGTCGTCGCTCCTTAGTGAGCGATTCTTAAGGCAATTTCTGCCACTCACCACCACTAAAAAAGCTTTCCAATACAATTGCATGCATTATCTGAATTTTCCTGCTTTGTGCTAAACTTAGATGCGGTGAAACTCGCACTGTCAGCTTACGTTGCCTTTTACTGCTGGAGGCCGCAATGGTATATAGAAGGATAATATACAGTTATTGGAAAATCTAAAAAATATTTACATAAAGAATTTTTCGAATTCCCAACTACCCAAACGATTTTACTTGCAAGAGCCAATAAAGTTCAAAAAATGAATTGTAGTGAAGCTTTCAAAATTCCAATTGCATTCGTAGGTCGTCTTTGATCTGACACGTCATGGGAACACTTTTAGCGTGAATATCGAAACGGGTGCAAAAGGAAAATGTACTAGACTAGGCTAGGCTATGTATGCCTTTTGAATTATTCATTATAATCAGGGCACTTAGGACCGTTTTCGTCCCACGCAGTTATTTTGTATTAGTTATTTGTGTATTTTGTCACCTTGATTAAAAAAAAGGGTGCGTGTACTTATGAACGCACGTAAGAAATTATACTTTTTTGGCATTATTAAAAATAGTTTTTGATTGCATGCAAATAATTAATTACAATAATAATCAAAGACTGGAAAAGGAGTCATTGTAGTCAATAAAGTTCAGTTTACATTGGAAAAATTAAATAAATAAATATTTATTATTATTCTCTTACATTAGGTGTAACATAAATACTATTATTATTCGAATGTTGTTTTTAAATTATGTCCATATTCATTCTGTTAATTTTGTGTCACGATGCGCGCGCATCGTAAAATTTCACTCTCATCAATTTTTCATAACGCGCCTAAAGAAGTATAACTTCAAAAATCTCGATAGATTTTTGTTACAAGAAATTATTTGTTAAAAACGTTACCGCTACGGTTGGAATACTAATCGAATACAAACCAACTCGGTTCGATCCTGTGTCTCAAAAAATATCAATATCAATGCAGTTGGCTGTCATAATACGAGAATTTCGAATAACTAATTGTGAATACATAAGTTACATTTAATCAAATTAAATTAAAATGTTTTTATCATGTAGGTAACATTAAAAAAACAGTTGTTTAATTTGCATTTACTACCAGTTCCCAAGTAGAATAGAGTGGGCGAGAACTGGCAAGAAACTCGGCCATTCTTTATAATACCAAAATTTTTGTTTACAATAAAATTGAAATCTGCTCAACTGCCAATGATACCGTAAGAGATGCACACCATGCTTCATTTTACATATTGAAACAAAAAATTACTCAGAGCGAATTTGCAATACTGACGTTAAATATGTATGTATGTATGTTTGTATAATATGACCTAAATTACGGTAATCAAGTAACACAACTATCGTATTGGCTATTAGCGGTTAGTTGTATAGTTATGAATAAATAAATAAAGTGTCATAATAATGAATAAAACAGAGACTGTATCTCTTTTATTATAATATGTCAATCTAATGGGCAAGATTGACAAATTAGAATAAAAGGTGATCAGCCTCCTGTAGGCTGTACCGTCAACTTTTGGGTCTAAGGAAAGCAGATTTCTTCACGATGTTTTCCTTCACGGTTCGAGCGAATGTTAAATGCGCATAGACAGAAAGTCCATTGGTGCACAGCCGGGGATCGAACCTACGACCTCAGGGATGAGTCGCACGCTGAAGCCACTAGGCCACACATACAGTGACAACAAAACTTAAGGTACAATTATAAGCAAACTCCTCCTTTATATTGACAGTATCAAATTCTATTCATTAACTTCCCAGTTAATAAAAGTCAAAGTGTAACGCACACAGATGCACTGAACGCACTCAAAGGAAATAAAAATTAATCATTTCGTTATGTAAGTAGTATCAATCCATCGTTTTCCGTTCGATTGCGACGCCGATTGCAATTGACATTTTTTGGTTTTCAACCTTAATTATTAATAAAATGGCAAAAAAGTACACTGTAATATCCCAGTGGCAGTAGGTTTTTACTATCACAGGTTCGATATATTTATTTGAAATTTCGTATGAGTTTAGATGTTTGGATATGGGTCGGTCGTCGTGTATACATTTCTGGGTTTCCTTCATCATGTTTTCACACGAAAACTTATTTTTTTTTTTTTACTTCAATTATATTATCTACTAGCCATGCTCTTCGGTTTCAATCGCGTAGATACCAATCTACTACGTCGGACTATAGATATATTTTTGTTATCATAATAGTTTATACTTTTCAGAGTTTATAATTCTTATTTATTCCTTCCTTCCTTTTTATTTAGATTATTAGTTACATACTATTCATAATCTAATCAATATACAGATTTTACTTTACAACGAATATATATCTAATAAAGATGAAAAAATTTGAAATCGGTCTAGTAGTTTTTATGTAAAATCTTATATAAAATTCAAAGCTATTAGAAAACTGGATAAGTAACATAGTTACAATCAAATTTCTCTTGCAACATAACTGAACATTATAAAGAGCTACGAAATAATAATTGATGAGTGAAGAACCGTATTTCAAGTATTAATACTTTTGGACTTCCTGGAGTCGCAACTGGGACTAAGGGTAAGATTCAGAAACAGAAAGACTTAGTGTGACTCCTGTGTGTCAGAAACGTAATGGATTTTGACAAACAAAGGCATAGTTCGTCTCTATACTTAATGCACTACTGATGTTTGTATATAAGTGGTTATGTACGAATTTAAATAAACGCGAAAGAGTGAAGCTACTTTATAATAAACAGTTTTACGCAAATGAATAATAGTTATTTTATTTTTCAATTGTCCAGTGCGGTCCGGTCGCCGAATGCCCAAGAATTAATAACATTCGCCCCGACCGCGGACAATCTGTGCTCTTTTTGACTGTATTTTTGTAATTTTTTTTCTATTCAGTTTCGGATAGTTTTTTGCGGTTGATGACCATTGGTGCTTTTATGATGGCTGTGTTTTTAATAGGACGCGACAGGTATGTTATGGAAGATGGATGCTGGGTATTCGTTTGTTACTACGTTAGATGAATCGTATTCAAACTTGTCAAATTGAGATGAGCATCACTTTTCCTCCAACAAAACGCAAATTTCATATGTAAGAACAGAACATTGTAAGACAGTGTTTAATAAAAAAAAACAAAAAAAGTTTTGCCTACAAAACTTCATTTTAAAGGATGATTCACGCTACACCGTGTCTCGACCGGGCCGTGCCCCGCCCGGGGCACGGTCTAACATTAATGATATACTTTTGTATGAAGTAATTCATGCCTGACCGTTGCTCGGCCGTGCGCCGCCCGGACTCGGCCGGGGCACGGCGTTGTATTGTCGGTGGGTATTGTTTCCCGGCTCCGGCACGGTCCGGCCCCGGCACGTCGTAACATGAACGTAGGCGCCCGTGCACCCGCAGAGCAGTCAACGTTAAATCTTAGTAAGGTTAAATTTTTTTTTGACAAAAACAGATATAGTCGTCCAAACACGTACGTGCGTACACCCAAACAGCCCGGTGTAACATGAACCACTGTCCCGGCCGGCGCACGGTGGACGTGTCCCGGCCGAGGCCCGGCCCGGTCGCGACACGGTGTACCGTGAATCATCCTTAAATCTATTAGCGTAATTTATTCAGTATTAAAAAGTTAAATATGGTTAAGTTAACTAAAATACATGTTACATTATGATTCTTACACAGTTTATTTGTTTAATCGATACCTAAAAATTGTGTATAACATATCCACAATACAATAACGACATTTATAACTAAAGCTTACAAATGAAAGTAATTAGAGCCATACAAAAAAAGCTATTCTTACAATAAACTTTCTATCCCTAAACATTATTGTTGAAGATAAATAAATCTGGCCAAAATACACGAAATCCCAAATCAAATCAAAACTGCGGGTTTGTACACATTTATAGATTTTTCATAATAATAAACCCCTTTTATTCCATACTGTTGAAATATACATATCAAATGGGTGTTAGTTTTGTTAATATACTCTTACTCTTCGTTTGTTAATGTTATTTCCGTTTATTTGTCATACTTTGAAATATATGTGTCTTTACTAAGACATTATGGAACATTACGATCTAGCTTAACTTAAAACTAATAAGTAATTTAAGTCTAGGCTAATTCATTAATAAGGATATTTAATATAAGAAAGTGTCCAATAACACTACTTAGAATCTCTATTAAAGGGAAGACACTCTGTTCTTGTGTTCTATGATATATTTTATATACAAGCGATTGACTGCAAATATTTTGGTAATACATTCCTTAAATAAATTCAAAATGTCCACCCATTAATATCCGTCAATGAGATACCGTTGATGCAAATGAGCTAACGCAGTCTCGAGCTGTCAAATATGAAAATTATTATGGTTATTTTCACCACTTAACGAAAATCAATTCAGATTTCCCGATGCATTTCACATGTACGTTACTTATTATCATAGGATACGGATTGTAGATTCGTGACATTGTATATATATAATATATTTTAATTCAAATATCCGGCACTTGTGGTGGACATTATTGTATTGTTTTGTACAAATATATACTGAAATATATATTGAAATTTCTATTTTATATTCGTAGGCGAGAATATATTTATAGTGCAAAAGCAACGTACATATATTTATAATTATATCAGTAATTGTAATTACTGAAATAAGAAAGGGTCGCTGGCGCATTTATGAAGCCTTTAACAATTAGAATTTATAGAAAATAGTACCAATTCAACGCCAGCACAGCCGCCGAGAAGCTTTTTAGACTAGCAAAAGATACCCGGCAATTTAATTTGTTAATAGCCAATCATTAGCAATAAAGTGGCATCAAAAGAAGATTACTGTATCGAATCATGAGTTTGAGTGTTACTTTTATAAATCGTATCACTTTTTTGGTTACTTTATTAATACTCCACTAGGCAGTGTTGGCCTAGCGGCTTCAGCGTGCGACTCTCATACCTGAGGTTGTAGGTTCGATCCCCGGCTGTGCACCAATGGACTTTCTTTCTATGTGCGCATTTAACATTTGCTCGAACGGTGAAGGAAAACATCGTGAGGAAACCGACATGTCTTAGACCCAAAAAGTCGACGACGTGTGTCAGGCACTGGAGGCTGATCACCTACTTGCCTATTAGATTTAAAAATGATTATGAAACAGATTCAGAAATCTGAGGCCAAGACCTAAAGAGGTTGTGGCGTCGCTGATTTATTTTTTATTAATACTCCATGCGCAACTCTAATACTTTATCAAAATCGTAAATCGTAGCGAAATCCATGACTTTCGATTCAAAATTTCGAAATTATCAAACGTGCATTCTAGTTCGTAACTTGCTTTGAATAGCACTTTGTTCATTTGCGGCGTTGCAGTAACTTAATACACGCATTGCCTTATTTAGAGAAGCTTTCTAGCTAATTTATTCATACGTTAGTGTTGACCAGGATACGGTAGAAGCAGCACGTATGAAACTTGTATCAAATGGAATGTTTATAATAAAAAAAAACGTGTGTGTTAATGTACACGCATTAGAAGTTATACTTCTTTGGCGTAACAAGATAAAAATCTTTTTAAAAATTTGTAGAAAAAACGACACTAACAATAGAAAAAAGGTATTTAATACATTTAAAGTTTTATTATAACACATTATCTAGTTAAATAAAGGTTATTTAAATATCACAAAAAATTACATCTGCATAATTAAAGAAATTGACATTTTTTATTTAGCATGCAACTCTGGTACATATTGATATTTACTATTTAATTCACGTCCATTGGTTACAAGAAGCTTATAAAAACTTAAATGTATAGCTAACTTCAGGGTGTCAGTTATTTGTGCCGGTGTGCGCGCGCATTGTAAAAATTTACCCTCATAATTTTTCCCTAACGCGCCAAAAGAAGTGTAACTTCAATAATAATAGCCTTCATTGCTGTAAAATACTTATCCTTAGTAAGTACATACAAATGCGAAATACTATAAACACTAAGGGTAATTTCTATGTTACAACTTGTCCTTGGACATCCTCTAAGAGCTTCCACTCTTCTCGGTGTCTAGCTTTACGTAGCCAGATAGGGTCAATTACTCTAGTTATATCATCTTCCAAATATAAAGTTAGAATATTGGATGTATAAAACAAGAATGACAGCAAACCGGTAACATTAGCAGACACGGAATTACGAAAATATACACTAAAATCATTATAAACTCTAAATTTATACTCTCAAAGGCCGTGGAACGGACGAATACTGACAAGAAACTTTTTAAATTGCTGACTCTTCTATTTTAAAAGATGCTTGTAAGGAGCTGCAGGTATTACACATGACTTGAAATCAACCATGAAAATAAATACAAATTTAGTGAGACTTAGGTTGAAATTAATTATTTCACCGCATTTACGAATTCAAGCCCGACCATTGACCACAGTTGACATAAATTAATTAGACTATGACTTCGCACCTTGTAAAATCGCCCCTAGGTCTAAAATAAAGCATACACTTATGAAACATGTTATGTATACACTGCGCAAAATGTAAAGGAATTAAGTGCATGATTAGCATACGTAATTACAGCTGTTATCGGCAGCTTAATTGCACTAAGAAATCGCCGCGATATACGCGTAATGTATTTCGGTTAGTTATTCGAATCTATTATGTGATCTAGTGGCGTAGTTTACGACTTTCAATCCTGAGGTCGTCTGTACGAAAATGAAATACTCGAAAGAAAATCTTCGTTAGTACGTCATGTGCGGCCAAAAATGGACGGCGTGTGTCAGGTGAAAAATACTGCACGTTTACCGTACGTACATAGTAAAATCACAAAAAAAGGAACCAAAAATTTATGATGTCTGGTACATAGACATGTATATTTAAATACGGTTCTATTTGCATGTTAATTATGTATGTAAATCAAAACTAACTGTCTAAGAAAATAATTATACATATAATATATTTTGAAGCTTACGAAATAACTGGTATTCGAATACTTTTATATACACGAATTTTTGTGTTTATTTTTAAACTGAAAAAAACCGAAATTGAAATTGCCCCGGCGTAACAGTCGTAAAACCAAAAATTATTTTTTCAATTTTTTTTCCTATTCGACGATTTAATCATTGTTGTAAACAATAACATAATGTACATTACAGTAATTTATCTCATTAAAATGAAGAGCAAAAGCATTTACTATTGTTTCACTGTTTAAACATAATTACAGGCGACACAGTAACCGCACATTATGACAGTAATTTTGACGAAAGTGTAAAACGTAATAATTTATTACCACTCTTTTCGAGAAAATATGATCCTGGTGAAAGAGAGATATATTATAACTCTTTACTTGTTGTTTGTCGCATTAACTTTTATTAATTACTTGGTAGAACTTCAAAACTACCTTGATCGTTGGAACCCAGCATCCGCGTAGTTTAAAAGGAAAATTTAAAAAAAAAGTAATTAATTTATTAAAATACAGTTTTTTTCATTTAATAACAATATTATAAAATCAATTTAAAGAGCTTTTTTCACGAGCAGTTGGCCTTCAACGTGCAACGCTCGTCGCTGAGGTCGTAGGTTCCATCCCTATTTAACATTCGCTCAAACGGTGAAGGAAACCATCGTGAGGAAACCGGCTTGCCTTAGAATTAAAAAGTCGACAGCGTGACAGGCACAGGAGACTGATCACCTACTTGCCTATTAGATTGACAAATTATCATGAAACAGATATAAAAATCTGAGGCCCAGACATAAAAAGTTATTTTTTTTTATTTAGTACACTGAAGTTTTCCATGTATAAAACACAGAATCATAACGTCCAATCCTATTTAAATCAGTCGTGCTACCGTTTCAAATCACTAAGTTTGTCTATACGCTAATTTATTTAATGCCTCACGGTGTATGTTGCTCTAATTGCGGCCTAGACGTTGCCAACTTATCATAATGTCTCGCAAATCACGACACAACAAGAATAAATCTATATGATACGGGCAGAATAGGGCTGTCAGCATAATTGTGCAATTATAAAGCTGGTATGCATGTGAATTTGACTGTTAGAATGGGTTTTTGATAGCAGAGTAGATAATAGATATAGCGATATAAGAAGGCACGACTCAACTCTGTCGACGAATGGGTTATGGTGACGAAAACCAGCACGTTTTAGATCCAAAAATGGATTGTTTGACAACCAGATCACCTAATTCAACTTAGGCGTACCAATTCTTAAAAGGCCGGCAACGCACTTGCTCAAGCTTTCGGGTAATGTCCGTAATCCATGGGCGGCGGTATCACTTAAACATCAGGTGAGCCTCCTGTCGGTATCGGTACTACTATAACATAAAAAAATGAGCAAACATACATAAATCTGATCCCATATAAAGTTATCTTTTCTTGGTTATAAGTAAACTACGACGACTACGACGGCTCATTGGTCTAGTGGTTAGTACCCCTGACTGCGAATCCATGGGTCCCAGGTTCGATCCCCGGCTGAGACAAACATCGATGTGATGAGCATTTGGTGTTGTGCTTAGGTCTTGGGTGTTTAAATATGTATTTATATGTCTATCTATCTATAATATGTATGTATATCCGTTGCCTAGTACCCATAACAGAAGCTTCACCAGCTTAGCATGGGACTAGGTCAATTGGTGTGATTGTCCAATAAAAAAAAACTCCTTTTAAATGTTTTTTACCCGTGGTCTCCAGCTCTTTAATAACAAATTTAACATTATAAAGAGAGGATCCTCTCTCCTGGATCTTAACCACTGACTGGTATTGACTACGGTTGAGAAGCTGCCATCATTAGCGGCCAGAATAACATCATCAGCGCGTTTCAAGGAATTACGTCACGTAATCGATGTCGCAGAGACAGGTGCTGCAAACGCAATGGATTTGACACACTGGGGTCAAACTTAGCGCTGAGTTTCGACTCTCAATCTTACTCTGAGGTCTGCAATAAATGACGTAGTTGATATAAATTGAATAACGTATGATATAATATGTACGATACAAATAATATAAGAATTGACCAATCATATGACTCAAACTCAAAAACTCAAACTCAAACTCAAAATATCTTTATTCAAGTGGGTAACCAAGTACACTTTTGAATCGTCAAGTTAAATTAATCGTAAATTTACATTTACTACCAGTTCGCAAGTCAAGGGCGTAGAGCGGGTAAGAAGAACTGGCAAGAAACTTTCCGCCACTCTTTTTAATCGCCAAGTATTGTCATACAAATTGTTTGAACTGGAGCAATTCAATCCCAAGGATTAGGATCATTTAAGTAGTCCTCAAATTTATAAAAAGCTTTGTTGATTAATTTTCGTTTAACGAGGGTTTTGAATTTATTTAGTGATAATTCTCTAATTTCGCTTGGGAGTTTGTTGTAAAAACGAATACAATTTCCATATAAGGAGTGGTTTATCTTTTGGAGCCTGGTTGGTCGTACACTCAAATTAGTTCTATTTCGCGTATTATACTGCTGAAAGTCACTATTTTTTTGGACATACAACAAGGCTTCAAGAATATATTGACCAGATAGTGTCATAATATTTAATTCCTTAAACTTATTCCGTACCGACTCCCTCGGAGAAACACAACAAATACCCCGAACAGCCCGCTTCTGCAGCACAAATATGGATTGAACCTCTGCAGCAGCACCCCACAGTAAAATGCCGTACGACATAACGCTATGACTAATAATGTAAAATGTAAAATTCTTTTAAAGACAAATTTGCGCGCCATTGTGTGTGGAAGAATATGTGAACTTACGATTGTACCACCTTGCACATTTTTGTACCATATTCTTGCAATACATTATTATTATTATTGTATTCTATTGCTAGAAATGTAAAACAATTGAAGAACACTGAATGCATAAACAAGCTTTTTGTCTCTTATATGTTATGTGATATTGAATAATTAAATATATTTTACTTACTTAGTCAATTAATAAGAGATTAGATGTGCACCGGCAGTCAATAGGCTGAAAGAAACGTAGACAATTTTTGCACAATATTGCAATGCTGAGACAACCCTGCATGAAAGAGTTAAATGAATATATAATACTGCGCACACGCATCCAATACACAAAATTGTTTTATTGTGTATCAACACGAGATTATTAGCACCAGACCACCTGCATTAATGTTATGACGCGTCGTATGTCTTGATTATTTAAACGGCATAACATGTAATTGCTTTTAACAATCTTAAAATCGTCTGCGCCTGTGTCTGATTCTATAAAGAGTTTCTCAAATATGTTATTGAAGAGAATTAAGAGTATTAACCAAAATGCCCGCTGTCTTCTATAAGTACCTACGGCTCGCTTATCTGCTACTTTTATTGCTGCAATAGGCTCGCTCTTACAACATAAACTAACATTAATGAAAATATTAAAATATTTTACAACAATCTTCATACTTACTGTAACTATATGTATTAATGAGGTGTAGGTTTTCATTTAGATTTTTTTGCTGTTTGCCTGTGTTTAATTTCGTTGCTATTGATGATATATATTGATATTTGACTTTTTATGTTTGAAGTGAAGTTTATTAGGGACTTATAAATAAATAGAAACCACTTTTCGTTGACATGATTTGATATAAGTTTGTGATGTTTTAATTAAAGATAATAAACGTATATTGGCCACTACTTCAGCGGGCGACTCTCATACCTGAAGTCGTAGCTTCGATCCCCGGCTGAGCACCAATGGACTTTCTTCTATGTGCGCATTTAACATTCGCTCGCACGGTGAAGGAAACCATCGTGACGAAACCTGCATACCTTAGATGAATGTTTTAGCAGGCTGTAATAGAAAACTTAATATATATGAGACGGTGAACACCTAAAAACCCTAAATATGTATCCTAACTCATAAATAGTCAATATATAAATATACGGAATGTCTGCATCAAGATACCTAAGGTAACAGACGGAGCCCTACGGGTACGATCAGAGGCTCAAGGTGGTGGGTCTTTCTCAAATGTTTCAGGTAGGCTCACCTCAATTAAGGGCTTGATGGAGTCTTTGCCACTTTGAGAGGAAGCGAGAAATGAATACGACAGGCCATTATTCATATTGGTTTTATTGTTATAAAACAACATTTTGACTTCTACTTACTTCTATTCACACATGTATAAAGTTACTCTCGAGAGCTGTTGGTGTACCTTCAGGTATTAAAATTGGAACAAACCGTGAACCGTGTCAGCAGTTAATTAATAAATTCAATGACCACTAAGGTACATTTGGAGGCTGTACCTCTATAGCGTGTTGTTCCCACGGGAATGTAAGTGCGTGCTCCTATTTCACCATGCCTCCTGCTGATAGAGGACAAATCTTTACTTTTAATTTATTTTATTATGATTAATTAACTATTGATTACTTAAGATGTCACGTGGAACATGGTGTAATGGTTGCAGCTCCTTAAAAACATTGTTTAAAACAAAAAATGTGGCGATTAAAAAGAGTGGCGGAGAGCTTGCCAGTTCTACTCTTCCGTTCTACGTCCTTGATTTTAGAACTGGCAGTAAATGTAAAATTAGAAGGATTTAATCTATTACTTTTTTGACGTTTATAAGTGTACATTGTGTTACCTATATGACTAAATGATATTGGCTTTTGACTCTTTAATGTTTTATAAGCTATGTTATATATATGTTCACTTTAAAAGTTGGTCTATGAAACGTAACAATAAGCAAAAATTTAAACGTAATTTACAATAAAACTATATCTTAAATTTCATAGTTCCCGATCTAGGTAACTATATCTACTTGTATAATATATTATGTATATAGTGTATGGTTAACGCTGGACCTGAGATCTTTACATAATATCTTTTGGCTTGAAACCAAAGGCTTATCTCCGAACAATGTGTTCTCAATTTTAGTTTAGATTTAGTGCTTAAAGATTATAGGGAATAATGTTTAGCTATAATAACTTCTTCGGGGAGTTCATTATTACTTCCTAAGCCAATTAAAAGCCTCGGTGTTAAAATTCCTAGTTAATATATATGTTAACGTAAAATTGTAAACACCGTTAGATTGTAATCTATCTCGCGAGATTATAAACTGTCGAAAGATTGTGAACCTCAGCTTACTGCTTACAATTTAACGTATTCGAAATCCAAGACCCATTTTTTAATTGGGGCAAACGAGGAGACTCATCTGATGTTAAGTGATACCGACATGGTCACTCACATAGCCTGAAGGCTCGCAAGTGCGTTGCCGGCCTAAGAATTGTTACGCTATTTTCTTGTAGGACACTGAGTCGAATTGGTTCGGAAATACTGGGGAGCTGCTTCCACATAATGGCGGTGCGCGGCAAAAAATGCCTTAAGAAACGCACAGTCGTGGAACGACGGACGTCGAGGTGATACTGGAGGTAGATAAGTACTTGGAAAGGTGATAAAAGATTGGAGCGCCTATTATTATTTTATATATGCGTAATGGCCCACGTTTCTGATAGTCTAAAAACCTTATTTAATAAATTTAATTTTCTACAACAAAAAACATTTTTCAATGAAAACAGATCATTCTTGAAATTCTTCAAACCAAAAATATCTTATAATATAAGAAGAATTTATTGCGAAAGCGTTTGTTTACGTGTTAAATTTTCACACCTTAACCGCTGAATTAATTATCACGTTCTTGTATACCAGTCTACCTCATAACTGTTTTAATTTGATTTGAACTAACGTTTTTACTAGACATATATATCAAGACAAGACAAGACATCAATGGAAAGTACCTTAAATATCGTAGATAGGATATTTTACTGAAATAAGACTTTATTTTATTTTGAAAAGTAAGTAAGCGGACTTATTAAAAGATTGGCGATTTGCGTAAGACAAAAGGGATCACCAATTGAGCATTTAATTAATTAATTTCCAAAAAAAATACTTAATTGACTTCTTCATGTATGTTTTAGTTTGATTAAAATAATTAATTTCACGTGGTTCCTTTCTTTCAAAATACTATTTTACTTAAGAACAATTATTATATTTTGTCCATTCTCTTAATTGGCATCAAACAAATAAGAGGGTTTATTTTTACATTTAAGTCGGTTCAATTCCCAGGCGAGACAAGTATTTTTTAGAAATCATTGAAGGCAGTACTTACTTTTTAAAATAAAATAGTCTTATTTCAACAAAATATCCTATCTACGACGTTTAAGCTGCTTTCCTTTGAAGTCCCATAGTCTTGGGACGCCCTGTATACTAACTCGCTGTACACATTGTTAGAAAAGTATTCCTTACAATTAAACACCTTTACTTGGAAACTTTAAATGAATAATTATTCCGCTCGAGCCATTCGCTTTATAATCTTTAACCCAAAACAAATGAGTGCCCAATTTCTTGCCTAAATATTGACTCCAGAATGCAACATCGACTGAGACGCGGTAGACATGCACATAAATCGGCGGGGCCGTAATGGCTGGCCCTCTCAAATCCATGCCTCAGCTCAGAAAGCCGGATTTCTACGGTAATACACTTAAAACGGCTGAGCTTAAATCATCGTCATCGTTTGTTGAACAAGACTCCGGTCACATATCAGCCCGGTGACGGCCGACCCTACCCTAACTCCCAATAATTTTCGGTCTAGCCTCCCTGCGCCTAGATTTCTAGAGTGCAAGTTCATATATCGCATGAAACTTGCTCTTATTGAAATTGTACCTGGATATTTTGAGATGAGAATTTTGAGGTTGATCTAGAGTTGCGTTTTAATTAGTATTAAGATTTCAATTTTCTTTCCAAGGACTTATCTATTTCTGATAAACTTTTAATTCTAGGAAGGAAAAATATTCACCTTAAGTATATAAAGGTACTATAGATCAGTTTTTTCCAACATTTTTTGTGCCATACCTTATTTTTATGTAATAGGAGGCAAACGGGCAGGAGGCTCACCTGATGTAAAGTGATACAGCCGCCCATGGACACAGGCTCGCAAGTGCGTTGCTGGCCTTTCAAGAATTGGTACGCTCTTAATATCAACTTAAACCTCATTAAGAACAAAAACAAAGTTACGGTAAGTTGGTAGATTGTTTTAAAATATATCAATATTTTCATCTATGTTCTTTGATAGCCTATTCACTGTTCTATGATTATTTTTCTTGAGAATAGATGATATTCTAACAGTCAGGCTAATATCATTAGTATCTGTTAATTTGATTATTAGACAAGTTTGTATATAGCGTAGAATATATCTACCGAATTATTATCAGTTATTTGCAATGTTACATAGTAATTAGTGTGCAAATAAGGTTATTAATATTATAATTACAGCCATAAAATGGCGTCAATCCTTTGTGTGGCAAAGCTAAATTCGATATTGGATTTTTCAGACTTAATCTTGTATTCAAATTTTAATTATATCATTCTGGGGTTTGAATAAAAACGGACTCATTTCGCGGCCTCGGTGAATAATAACCAGTCCACGAATCCTGTTATGAATTACACTGTAATGTAACAGTGGTTAAAATACATTTATGTCCCGATTTCTCAGATTCATTCATTCTTTACTGGAACATAATAGGAAGACTTGGAAAATTTAAAGATTTATCAAACTTAAACTCGAACTTAAAATACCTCATATTGGTAACCATGTACACTTATGAACGTCAACAGAAAATATGTTAAATTGATTCTAAATTTACATTAAATACCTGTTCGAAAGTCAAGGACGTAGAGCGGGCAAGAATGATCAGGCAAGAAACTCTCCGCCTCTCTTTTTAAGCGCTAGGTTTTGAGTCATATAAATTGTTTGAACTGGAGCAAATCAATTCCAAGGATTGGTATCATTTAAGGAATCGTCAAATTTATAAAAAGCTTTATTGATTAATTTACGTTTCACGAGAGTTTTGAATTTATTTAGTGATAATTCTCCAATTTCTAGGTATTTTTAATCGTCTTTCCTATTAAAGAGAACGACTTCGGTATCGTTAAGTTATCTACATAATTATATACATAGCGTTGTCCATTTACCTGATATTGTTTTATTGTTACGTACTATACTACGTACTGTTATTTGTTAGTATATTTTCAGTCTTGAATTTAATAAGTGAACTAAAAGTAAAAACTCATTCAGTACAACTTAAGTAAAAACATTTGTATTTTACAACGAGTTACACTTCGGTGTAACAGCGGTCTGCCGTTATGTTGATCAACAATTAATTCGTATCTGTGTATCCGTAAAAGCACTTTCATCATATGCATATTAAAATTATTCTTTGTGATTATGACGCTTAGAATAATGTTTGCCATTTGACATTTATTATGAAAATACAACAGTTAGCACTTTATCGCTAAACAGTAAGTTAATTTTGGATCTGTGCAGTCTGTTTTGAATCTGCTTAATTTGATTTCAATTAGTTGACTTAGTTGATATGCTACATTGCAGTTCAGTTCATTTGCCTTATGTCTAAACATAAAAATATTTTTTATATAAATTCACATACATATATATGTAAAATCAGTTGTAAACCAGATTGAAAGCCATTTTTTTAACAAGTCTTAAATCACGACTGATTCTTAAGATATTCAGCAACTTGCTATAATAATACCAATTCATCTATATTTTAAAAAAAAGCAATTATGAATACTACTTCACTCCGGTCCACCGCTTGCAACTCTATAAAGCGCGAAATCCGGCCTGACAGTGCGAGTGTCCATGGGCGGCGGTATCACTTACCATCAGGTGAGCCTCCTGCCCATTTCCGTTCTGTATCATACGAAAAATACATGGAGTACTGTACTCACATCTGGCCGGGATGTCCCCAGTACCAGCTCCTTCCGTTTGACCGTATTCAACGAAGAACGAAGCGTATGGTCAACGTCCAGTCACTTTCCATGCGGCTTGATCCCTTGGCGATGCGTAGATATGCGGGGTCTATCTGCATCTTCTACCGCATTTACCTTGGAGATTGTTCAGACAAGTTGTTTGGACTAATACCTGCAGCTGAGTTTCATTATCGGACAGGCAGAATACAAAATACCATCCGTATCACCTCGTTTCCACAACTGAGCGTTTCTTACGGCAATTTTTGCCGTGCACCACCACTATATGGAACCAGCTACCCACTGAAGTGTGTCCGTACCAATTCAATATGGTCCTTTAATAAAAGTGCGTACCAATTCTTAAAAAGCCAGCAATATCACTTAACATCAGGTTAGCCTCCTGCCCGTTTGCCTCCTATTACATCAAAAAAATTAATTAAGAGATCCTGTAAGTGTCATCTCATGTTATTTCACGAGCATTTTTCCTATAATTTTAACCTATAAATAAATATGCTGTTTGTAAAATGAAGAAATGCTTCGTGCTTATCACGGATTTGACGGCCAAAATAGTAGACAACTTTTGTAAAGACATCGCGAGCATTAAATAAAAAGCATTTATAATACAATCAGGAGACGCTCGCTTATAATAATAATCGTCAATAATAAATTTCATTAAAATGTAGATCCAGTTAAAAGCATTTTTTCTGATTAATTTTCAGTCGCGGGCTCGCTCTTCTTTTTTTAATTGAATATCAGGCCACTTTGATGGCGCGTCGAGAGAAAGGGGTTGAAAAAGTTCACCCTCATTTGAATAAAATAACACCACTCGCACTTTGCATTTACGGAGATATTTCAAATTATATCTGAACTCTTTTTTGTTAAATTTTTTTGGTATTTATTTTATTTTTCCATCAGCCCTCCCTATCTAATTGAGTTAGGCCTCCGAATCGTGAATGTCGATCGAGTTTTAATTCAATTTATTTTTGTTTCTAATGGAGTTCGGAGATTTTTTGCGTTGTAATTTTAAATCATTGGCCTATTTGAATATTGATTGAATATTTTTAATTTCGGAAAGTTCTTAATTCTAGAAAGTTTTATAATTAATTATATCGGCTTATTTAATATTTTTTACCTCTCAATTTTTTTAGATTATATATACGTAGATAAATATTTTTTGTCTCTCTGTTCGAATTTTTGTCGAGTACTAGAACCTTACTCTTCGTATCTCTTCTTCTAGTTCACATAATATGCAAAAACTTGTAACAAATTATGATCATGATGAATCGCTTGCTGAGTCTTAACTCGTCTACATTCCCTTTTCGGATCTATTCCGTGATCGTAGTACTCATTTCTAAAACAAATGCGAACGGCGGATGTGACGTTTTCAATTACGAACCTTGGAATTCAACAATCATGTCTAATGACGTCACATCCGTCCTCAAAGCGTCTTTGCTTCATTTATTCAAATAAAGTTACATAACCATTATTATATTAGCGATACACGTAACTACAACAATGGCGACACGCCACGGCTCGGCGCCACTTGAGCAACACTTGTCGGATTTAACTGGATTGAACCTGTTTGATACTTTTTTATAATTAACTTGCTTTACTCCGCGTTTATTCGGTCGCAACTAGATGTCGTATATAGCTTTTTTTTCTATAAATGAACTGATCCAAAAATAAATTTTAAATTCGAAGCCTTATTCGCTTTCGAGAATTACATTTTGTCTATTGGTTCGACTGTTCGATTGTCCAATTTGTCGTTCGCATGTTATGAGTACATATATTTCCAGTTTCATATATGTACAGTTATTTTATGTTTATATACATATATATTAACTTTTTGCTATTATACGAGAAATAAAAAACCATACATTTTTCAATCGGGAGCCAGCAATACACAAGTTTTCCAACTGTGCAAGAGTCTTTTTAATGTTCATAGATCACTTCAGTGGGTACCAGCAAAGCAATAGTTCTCTAAGTACAAGAGTCGTAAAAAACGTATGTGAAAAGTATCAAAATGACGCATTCGCAGTACAGTAGGCAAGAGCGTTTAAGAGAGTGAGAAAAGCTCGCCGCCTGGCCTATTCGTTTCAGAGGGCGGCTCTACTTTTGTCTTTGCACGATGGAAAAACGAACAACTTGGATCTTCTTTTTATACCTTTCAAAGGTTTTGGTTGGTGTATTTAAAAATAGAACACTCTTCAAACATTATTTAGAGTATCGTTTCTTTTGCAATTCGAAATTTAAAAATGACACGAGTAATTTACTGTACAGTTTAATAAAGAGTCTAGGTTTAGCGAGTAATGAAACACTCCGTGTTTCATTGACTTTATTAAGGTAAGTGGACTTATTGGGTGTATTATAAAGCCATTTTTGTGGGATTCGCACTGGCAAGCACTGGTCATACGTAAAAAAATATTTTATCTGCATATTATTAATATAGTTGCGGATTTTATTTCATTTAACAATCTTTAATTAAAATAACAATAAAGAGTATAACTCGCTAATGCCATTGTGATACAAAATTTTGAAAAAGACTGTCTAATTAAACTGAACTCTTCAATATGTGTGTAATTAATACTGTACAATCTAAAGTGTTAAGTTTTCTGTAAATTTAAAATTGGGACGTTTCTAGAAAAACTTCAAAGACAATAAAGATTTCCTTAAGAAAGGCTCGAGTGCGGGGAGGCCCTCAAGGGAGGCTTGACACTCATTTAAGTAGCACATAATTCAGTTTATTTAGCCGAATTGAATCTCGACGAAGGGTTGGAGAGGGAAAACATGTTTTAAGTCGTTTCTTTTATCGGAATAAATTAGTCGATTT
Source organism: Pieris napi (assembly GCF_905475465.1). Lineage (NCBI taxonomy): Eukaryota > Metazoa > Arthropoda > Insecta > Lepidoptera > Pieridae > Pieris > Pieris napi. Next base: position 11,303,939 of record NC_062244.1, read on the forward strand.
GAGCTTTTGCTAATGAATTTCTTCGTTTTAATTAATTCGCGAGTTGGATTAATAGTTGTATTCGTAATCCGATATTTTCTTTTTTGAAATGGAATTTTAAGTAACTAGAAATTTAATTTAGCTTAATTATTAAACGCATAGTTTATATATGCAGACATCGTGTGTTTGAACTACAGTTGAACTGATTTTTGTAGTACGTACTTTAGTTATATATTAAAAGTTTTAACGTTTTATAATTACTAGTTTTCGGATATTATTGTAAGTTTTTAAAGAGATTATTAATGGCGCTATAACCCTTAATGGCTCCTTTCCATGATTTTGCTTTGGTGTTTTTTTCTTTTCTGGTTCGGTAACCAAATACATACGCCGTCAATAGTGGGGAAAATAGAAACGTGATTAATATAAGCGCGAACTTAGTCTCCCAAATGTCAATACACTTTTGACGTGTCGTCAGACTTAGCTAAGTCCTGTTTCTGAGTCTTACTTTATATTATGTCCCTTACATGCGTCATGTGGAACATGGCATAATGGTTGCAGCTCCTTACAAACGATGTGTAAAACAAAAAACTTGGCGATTAAAAAGATTGGCGGAGAGTTTATTGCCAGTTCTTCTCTTCCGTTCTACGCCCTTGATTTGAGAACTGGCAGTAAATGTAAAATTAGAAGCATTTAATGTATATTTTTTAGAGGTTATCAAAAATTTCGTAGTAAAATAAAATAGCAAACAATAACACACACAGATGGAGCATTTTATCCTAGCAACAATCAAAACCCAACCGCAAGTTTAATTATGCAAACATCAAGCCGTTGCCAGATTTCTCATTAGAGCTAAGATAATGACGGCGTACACTGTCGCAAAATTAGATACCAAGCACGCACCCAAACAGATATACGCGGCACATTAACATAAACCGAATTTGCATGTAAATTACATTTTACAGCGTCTTAATTAAAACATTTTGGCATTATAAATGATCAGGGGTGTGCTCTGGTTATAGTTTAGTACCATTTTTAACCAGTTACAAAGTTTTAGATGTTTTTTTGTTACGAAGTTTTATGATGAATGGTAACCCTAATCACTTTTTTATTTATCACGCTTTTCAATTGTTTTTTTAGTTATTCAATCAGTTGCGGAGGCTGTTGTTGTTCCTTGTCTTTACACAACTTCTCTTGGGAATCAAGTCTAGCACTTCCGGTAAAAACAAATGAACGAAAAGCGTATTAAAAGTCATAATGTACGTTTTGCATAGTATAAATGTCGCATTTCTTACATTTTACCAAAGTTATTATTACTTCTCACTATGGCTGGAACAGCTTGGAGTTGCATTTGGGGTAATTAAATAAACAGCCATAGATTAAAAACCTCGTTCAAAACAATGAAAACAAAAAAGAGAATTTCTGATTTGAGTTTTTATTACGTTTTCCATTAAGAACCCCATCGAATCTTGTAGCATAATTTACATGCAATTTAAAGAAAATAAAATCTTCGCCCGCTCAAGGGGTGTAGGGGTGATATTAACAAAAACCTCTTTAAATAATTTGGCAATTAGGGGCGACATTAAATTTGCATAATTGTGTAAGTTGTGTACAGTTTATGTTTTCACAATAGGATTTATCTATTAAAGCTGACTCTGTGTAGCTATTAAAATTAATGTACATTATTTAAATTATCTGACAAATAACCAACTTTAGAAAAATACGGTTTAAATTACAATTTGTTAAAGTATTTAGTATTAAGTTATTTAGGGGATTTATTTTATTTATTTACAAAAGCTTGCCAACGTCTGCACACTCATTGGTACATAAGAAACACTTATAGGCAAACATAACCTACATGAAAATCTTAGAAAAAAATTATAAACCTAAGGGAATTGGAAAATCGATTTCAAAGTGTGGAGCAATTATGGATATCCAAACCTAGCTCGTTTATCAGAATGCTCAATGCTCTGGATATCGCTGAGTTTTTCTTAAACGGGACGATAGGGATATCTTGATACCCCAGGCAACCCACACATAGGGTTCACGAAATTTAAATTTAGCTAAAATATTGGGGCAATAATACCTAATTCTTAAATATCTTAAACGCAAACGTATCAATGAATTATTTATCTAGTTTTTCTACCGATATAACCAAAAAGTAATATATACATAGCGATTACATAAATTCTAGTCTTATATAACCATGACATAATCAAAAAATTGTGTATTATGTAAACACGTGGATTAAAAAAACGTCTTGACACAATTTCGTTTCTAAACGTGTATTGTTCCAACAGACAGCATTCAGAATTAGTTATGAAGAACTAAAGACAGTCGTCTTTGTATATAGAGAGTCGCCGCAGGCTACGTATAGTCTAAGTAACACATTGTTTCAAGAAACCACTTGAAAAAATAATGAACCCGTTGTTCCAGCGTAATAATAAAAAATTATCAACAATAACCCTCCGCCAAAGAATCTCGAAAATAATGACACAAAACGCTTTATTTCTCACAATTACGACGTTCTACCTCGACACGTTGCACTGTGCGTATTAAGCGAAACTTCAGCGCTGTAAATAAGCTTTCAACTAAGTTTCAACTTTTAGGCGGCTTCAAGCAAGGGGAGGAAATGTCAGTACGCTCAGCATTGCCGGTTAAGCGAGGGAATCGCTTGTAACATGCATTTACATATGAAAAATAAATTTAAGACGCAACTCTAAGCCAGTGTGCACTGTTGTAGTGAAATACGGACGCCTAGTGTCAAGTGTAAATCGCCTTGTTAATTTCGCAGAGCCTGCGGCGAATTTCGCCGAGGACGCATTGTGTATGCCGGCTTTATGTCGCGTCTTCCCGTTGTCTGTACATGGCTTTAATTGCGCGCGTCATTGGCGCGCTTTTTGAAAAAAGAATGACGTGTAATTAACGCGGGAATATGGAACGTGACAACGCGTTCTGAGGGAGTTTTTTTAATTTTTTTAATTAGGCAAGGGTTTTATCGGCGGTACCGTTTTGTTTTCGCCTCGATTGTTAATTAGCTATTTGATATTATGTAAATTTAAACAAGCTTGTTCGTGTAATTCAAAGTTTTCGTATATAATTTGGCGTTGTATGAAAAATAGCACAGATTTGTCAACCATTTAGAGCTATTAATACGAGGTTAACATTACCCCGCTTCGGTTGATAAATAAAAATATTTTTTCAGGACAATGACTGGTCAAAATGGCGATGATACATGATCCTCGTTTCGTTGGTGCTCGTGTATTTTTTATTATTAAAAAATCACATTAACGGCCTTCATTGGGGCGGCGATAAATAATGCTCTCCTTATTCAAATTTTTTGTTTTTGTTCAGCCCCCGTGCGTTATAAATGAGCTTATTTGGAAACGAATGATAGGGCGAGATAAAATGCTGTTAGGTCTATGTATGTATGAATTATTAATTACTTGCCGCAATGTCTAAAATAAAAAGCCGATAAACAGTATACAACAGTTATTACAATTTGCTTTATCTTATCCCAAATTTCATGGAATAAGATAAAGCAAATTAAAAGACACGTGTATTTTACAAATAAAATAAATTTCATGTATTTTAAACAGCACTTTTTATAAATTAGATTTTTTACTGTCAACAATTTTTAAAATCATGATTTCTTCGATTAAAAAAACTTTATTTATTACATTACAATTGCCTTTTTTTATTAGTATTATTATAATTTACCACGTATGTTTTACTATATATTATGTGAATGTATTTTCGGTACTACTCTTTTGAAGTACACTGAAAGATTAACGAAAATTATTTAAATTATTTACCCAAGCAGACAAGAATCACGTTGACTTAAGTGTAAATGTTATTACGTTGTTTTGTATTGCTAGATCAGTTCTTCATCTATTACCCTGGACATAGAATTTTCTATTGCTTATCTCTAACACTGCTAGACCACGTATACTGTAAATTGTCTTTTCCAGGGTTTGTACTGCAAGTATAGGCGTTGTGGATTTCACCTTTCAACTCTGAGGTCGTTGAATCGAGTCACAGCTGTGTACCAATTGATTTATCACGATGTCCACAATAAACACTCTCTTATACGAAAAAAATATCGTGAGTCATGCCAAAACTAATTGCCTTGAATTTTATGTCAATGAAGAAAATTTGGTAAACGTTACATTGCATTTTACCTATTCTTAAAAGTTTTTATATACACGAAACAATGTCATAATTAAATAAAGGCTATTGTTATTAAGAAGAAAAAAATATCTCAGATTCAAATTTGCGGCTTAAAATTTGTAGTACATTAGTTTTTAGTACACTAGAAACGTAGCTACTATAAATGCTTATGTAAATCCAATGTAGGTACTAAGTAGCTCGGCTCATTGTATAAGTGTAGTCAATCTTGCCGCGACCTCCCTTTTGTTAACATTATGATGGATGCATCTAGAATACAGTATGAAGTTATTTCTTACTATTAACATAAACTATAGAATGTTATACGAGGTTGCGGGCTACTCGATTGTAAGGAAGTTGAATGGATCTTGTTAGCGCTGTGGCTATTTAAGTTCTCGTGTCATATTTTATTTATTTATTTAATAATAATTTTACAGCTAACATACACATTATAAAACAAAATACTTCGACAATATACAAAGCCAAAACAGATTACATAGATATACGATATATATGAAACATAACATAAGTACATTAATAGACAAAAAGAAAAAGAAATAAAAGAAAACTGAAGTTTAACATTTAACAAGTGATACTTAATATTTAAACAAAGTCAAAATCTTTCCGCCTCTTCAAATATTTCCTCACATCCTCTTTGGTAAGGCGGAAAATATCAACATCCTCATAATAAGTGTTATAGTTAGATGAAACCCGATACATTGGCGAATTATGCAGGTAATTTGTGTTCATACGAGGCACGTGGGACAATTGTATCTTGTCACATACGGTGAAGGGATTCTTAAAGAAATTATCGACAGCAAATAGCCCCTATTAAGTATCAATAAATCCGCCCATTAAGCATATCATGCAAAAATAAAGGGTCATAAGTATCTGACCGTCCTTGTTACATGTATGATGTTTAGAGCACAAATAAAATAAAATTCGTATGGTTCATAGTGTGATTATAAAAAAAGGATTATAAGTTCTATAATGCTAACATAACATTTTATTATTACATAATATATTCGTAGCATCTAAGTTTCTCAAGTTTTCATGTATTTGTAGCTTTAGCCGTGTTATATTTAACGTTCAACTAATTATATGAATTCCAAATATACGCTTTTAAATGTATAGCAAGATTTGATATAAACTGCCCTAGTGAAATATAATCTAAAATAATAACTTTATGTGTATTTGACAATATATTTGATATGTATATGATGAAATTCCATTGAAATACAATAAACGTTTACAAAGTTTTCTGCCTATATATTTAAATAGAAGTAAATTTTAATTTCTATTAGTAGTTTAGGAATATTGTAAATACTAGTGTGTTGGAAATAAATAATAGTATGCTTTCGAACCTTTTAAATATGAGTACATTAAACAAAGTTTTCAGAGTACTTCATGAATAGGGCATATAATCTAAAAATATATAACATTGTGTACTTATCTGTGTTTCTCTATCTAAATATGTAAACAGAAATACGTGTTGGTACTTTAAATGTAATGAGAATATTTTATGAATATACTTGTAGGTCTAAAATAAAACCTAGAATTCATCTGACGTCACATTAAATTAGCCCGAAGCACCTGGTACATAATATAGAAGAAATGCAATGAAACGATAACGTCCTATTGAAGATAATCGGGCCATTTCCACTAGCACAATTGAATGATGACTTGCCATTGTGACTATGTTTAGAGATCCTGCTCTGATGTTGGATAGGTGCTGCTATTTGATCCACTTATCTATATTATTACGTCTTACTAGGTCACTCTGTGCAAATTGATGTACTTGCTTATGGAATATAACTGAGGAGTTTTGCATTTGGATATAATTTATTCATCGACATATATAACTGCGTCAATTTTTATTGCTTTCTGCTCTCAAACAACACACACATACTTATCACCTTAACAGCAGTTACTGCCAGTATGCACGCAAAAATACTAGGGTTATCAGTTATGATTTGAAATGGGATTGTCAATGTCAAATTCCATGCTCTATTAGTGAAGAAATCATTCAAATACTTCACACATATAAATGTTACATTAGACCACGAAAATAGTCAGAGCGCTTAGGTATAAACTTTAAAGATAATAAGCGTCTGAAAGCACTTGATCTTACTAATTTAGGAAGTTAGAGGATATCTCTTTGAAACCTATAAAATCCTTACTATTATAATGTTCCAACTGAAGACTACTAAGTAGTCATCTCAGTGGTAGATTTTATACAATAATATAAGGTTTAGGAGATCTAGGTCTAGGTAAGGTCTAGGACACTAGGTCATGCCAGTTTTCTCACAATGGTTACCGTGTAAGTACGTAAGAGAATTAAATGATGCACAGCCAGGTTTGTACACTACTGAAAATCTTACTGGTCCTACCTAACAAACCTTTTCTGTAATCTATTCTGATATACTTACTTTTTATATGGGGGGCAAAAACTGCCTTAAAAAACTTTCGGCTGTGGAACGACGGACGTCGAGGTGGTATGGTTCTATCTTCTTCTTGCATTGCCTCTCCACTACTGGAGGTTGTCGGTCAGCTCGTCATACTTCTTCTTATTCTTCACCAAGCGCATCAGCTGTTCCTGTATACAAGTAATCAATGTTCTGTGGACGTTGATACTAAACAATAGGATCGTTCGAATAGAATTCGTATAGTATATGGAAAGGATGCGTTTAATATTTTGACAACAATTTTACAATTATATTCTGTTTAAATGCAGTAATCTATTCTCTATAATAGTACCAGTGATTACAACTTCAGGTTTTTAAATTTAGGGGGAATCAAGATGTTCTGGAGGATTTGATTAGATTTCATTTGGAAAACGTACGATTCTATACAACAAAACAAACCAAATATAAACTCAAATAAAAAAGCTATAAAAATACTTATATGTTTGACACATTTGAAATTATCTCTCAAAAAGTACAACAAAAGCTTTAGGGGATTGTAATCGAAATTTAGGGATATTTAAAGTTACCGTTGGTACATAACTTATCGTACGGTTTTTCACGTATCCGTTTGATTTAAGCTTAGTTCTGAATAGTGAATAAGTTTTCGCGATCAGGTAATTAATTCAGATTGATGAGAACCAAACAATGTAGACGATAATCTTTTAACACAATCCGGCAGAATCATTTTATCGCGGCGTGCTCAGCATGAGTAGTGTTTGAGTACCTACTGTATAAATTATGTTGTGTCCTCTTCAGAGCTATTCAACCTTTTTTAAGGTTTTGGCTTTGTTGGCAGGTTGTAAGGCTTTGTTTTTAGGTTATGTGAAATGTATAAAGCAAAAATATTTGCAAAGCATATCAAACAGTAGTTTTCGTTAATCTGCATCTTGTTAATCTAATATAATAATCTATTTTATAACAATCTTTTGATTTTTAGGTCTAAATTTCTATGTATTTTTTTCCTTTCTACGTTGTGTATGATCTAATATAATTGATTAAAAAAATGTGACGTTATATTTTCTTGTATCTTTTAAGCATACTCGTACATGTTTATTTAGGATTTCAAAATTTTATCAAACTAACATACCTAAGCGGTAAAACAATTGAATGAGAGTTCGATCATTGCTATAAGAAAAAAAAATTAAACATAGTAATGTTGTCATATTTGTAACTACATTATGATTTTTATATTAGCGAGCGAACGCCAAATATACACCAAACGTAAAGATCGTGTTGTTTGGTGTATAAACGTTATTAGAAAAAAAAATCAGTAGCGCTACAACCTCTTTAAGTCTTGGCCTCAGATTTCTGTATCTGTTTCAAGATCATTTGGTAATCTAATAGGCAAGTAGGTGATCAGCCTCCAATGCCTGGCACACGTCGTCGACTTTTTGGGTCTAAGACATGTCGGTTTGATGTTTTCCTTAACCGTTCGAGCAAATGTTAAATGCGCACATAGAAAGTCCATTGGTGCACAGCCGGGGATCGAACTTCAGGTATGAGAGTCGCACGCTGAAACCACTAGGCCCACACTGCTCTTATTAGAAAAAAACACGGAGAAATAATATCTCTTTCAGCGACCTTATTTTTGTACTCAACAGAATGTTGAAACTACAATTTTGAATGAATGAACCACAGGTAACGAACAACTGGATCGACATTTAAATTACGAGCGGGACCCATTTTTATCTGCTTTTTTCCCGTCGAGCCTAGGGGTGGCGCGTACTTTTTTTGAACTTATTTTTTTATCGAACGGCTCTGAACGCACTGCGCTGGGTTAAACGTTCGATATGGGCCTACATCGGCCATCGACATTATAAATACTGCTAATTGATACTAGCTTTATACGCTATTTTGTCTACGTACAAATAGAGTGGGGACGTTAGAAAAGGTCTTATACTTCTCTAATTCTCTTCGAAGAATGTTTAGTTACTCTATACATATTAAGAGTTACAACTTCCGTAACCTAATTTTGGACGAAGACCCAATAAGTGTAAATGCTTTATGGGTCTCCGCTCAAAATTTTGCATGTGTTATAATATTTCGCATTGAGCAGTGTTGGCCTATTTGATTTAAAAGTGTTCATGAAACAGATTCAGAAATCTTAGGCCAAGACCTAAAGAGGTTGTAGCGCCACTGATTTATTTAATAATATTTCGGATATTATTTTGGCCTAGATGCCGCGAACTTAGTTTCGCCTTAATGATTGTTTTTCCTTAGCCTATCTTTAGCAACTAAATACAGAAACAATTCGCTATGCTACCCAATAGAGACTGTTTACTTTTCCAGAATAAAACAAGTTTTTAATTCTCCTTGCAATTTTTCCATTCCTTTTCTCCGTAAGAAAACATATTTTGCGTTTTTTTAATGTAACATAAATAAACGGGCAGTATGCTCACCTGATGCTAAGTGATACCGCCGCCCATGGACACTCAGATTGCCAGAAGGCTCGCAAGTGCGCCCTTTACCTTAGAGCGAGTGAGAATTGTGCTAGTAAGTGTCTTCTTCGCGTTCTCAAAAATCCAATACGCACGGCAGTCATAATTTAGTCTCACCCGAATTACTGCCCTGTCTTTCATTCTTACTATAGCTAGTAACGCAAATAAAATAACCTTAATTAATCATTAAAATGTTTTCAAATGTATTTAGTACACAATTAAAATAATTTCGGAGAGTTTATTGCCAGTTCTCTCCATCAAATCCCTTGATTCAAGAACTGTCAATTAATTTAGAAGCATTTGTTTCACAGACCTGTGTTACCTATATGAATAAATGTATGTTATTTATTTATTTACACTCCGTTACACAAAAATAAGGTACAATTAAATAAATTAAATGAAAAGGAGGACAACTGGCGGCCTTATCGCTATTGAGCGGTCTCTTCCAGGCAACCACTTGGATATTTAAATTTTATGCAAATTATTCACTAACTAATTATCTTAGTTACTTTATATTTATGTTAATATTGACTTATAAATACTGATTTGAATACATTAAAGTGACTTTATGAGTGTACAAGTTCATGTCAAGGTAAAATGTAATTGTCAATAGAATTTCTGCGAGTCACGTTTAATTCCTGCATAATGTATGATTTTAATAGAGGACTCTGCACACACCTGTTTAATTAACAGCTGTGACTACTTAAGACACGATCTTTGAAAATAATTAATTACGAGTTTACTGGCTGGTGGCGTTTGATTATATACATAAGTAATGTGTATATAATGTTGTGTTACATATAAAAACGTATATCAAACGTGTATCAAACTCCGGATCTTTAAGTGAATCAATGCTTGATCTAGCCACCAAGGAGGTTTTATTTTAAGTTACTACACATAGGTACTTTACTCTAATCTGTGGTAAAGGATACGTGTGTGTTATCCGTTCTAATTTCAAATTCGAGGCTTATAAAGCGATTTTAAAAAAGCTTTCAAAGCAACATTCAAACAAATGTTATTTGAATTTCGAACGCAAATATGTAGGAAGCATTTTTTAATTTTATATGAGTATTATTTATTACATTTAAATATATATGTAACGTTGTGTTGTGTGTAAAATACATGATTTTTAACAGGAGGCAAACGAGCAGGGGGGAACCTAATGTTAAGTGATACCGCCGCCCATGGACACTTATATTGCCAGAAGGCTCGCAAGTGCGTTGCCGGACTTTTTAAGTATTGGTTCGCTCTATCCTTGAAGGATCTAGCAACCAAGGCGGTTTTATTTATTACATATTTCACTATAATCTGTGTTTATGGATACGCGTGTATTTAATGGATATGTCATCCGTTCTAATTTCAAATTCAAAGCTTAAAAAAGCTTTCGCAGTAACATCCAATCAAATATTATTCGAATTTCGAACGCAAATATGTAAATTTTTTTGTTAATTTCATAAAAGTGTTTCTAAACTTATAAATCAAATAAAATGTAAACTCAAATAGTTAACGAATGGTTACGATATTGAATGAAAATATAAGTAACGATTCGTTATTTGAAATAAACGCAAGTACCAAAAGATTGTGTTCATATTCTTGACAAAACTATTGTAGAACATGTGAAAAGGCCTCTGATATGTAGACACGGTTTTGACTATTCTCCTATATCCCCTAGCTTCGCCTTTGCGTTCATTGAGCTACGCACTTAACCACACTAACTTTTTTTTTCTAAACATTATCGTATGGGCATAGTCTGTAGGGATAATGTATGTATGTTCTGTAAATAAAAAGATTTAAAAAATATCAATAACTCGTCCTGGACGTCGGTCATCTGGATTTTTAGAGCCTTTTTCTTTGGGGATTGGTCTAATCTAGTGTGGTTCGGCTCCCTTTGAAGATTGTGTATGCAACGTAGACAGAGTTACGATATCTAATAATAAAAATCCAATCAAAACAAGAAGCAAAGATCAGCTTATGGGATAATAATCTACGAGCGCAAAATCTAAGACCTCCATACAACTTTCATATGACGGCATGGACAGTTAATGCACAAAGGCTTTATAGGGTTGTAACAATTTATAAATATAATATATTTTTATGTAATTATCTAGATGGCTTCCGTAGGCGTTTTCTTTTGCAAGCCAGTGAACTGTGTAATCGACTCCCTGGAAGGTACGACGTCCAATTGTTTAAAAGAATACTCATCTCTCAAAGGCCTGCAACCTATTAAAATGGGCCGCCATTGGTTTCGATGACTGCCTGCATATGTTTGCCCCTAAAAAAAGACATTTGAATTAAGAAGACACTAAAATGGGATAAAAGATTACAAAAAAACACTATTATTAAGTTGTTATCAATTTGTTACATCACAGTGAAATACTTGTTTTTCAGCTTTATTTCGCATTAATTTTGCGTTGCGTAGAGATGTGGGGACTGCATCTTCTACCGCATTTACCATGTGTATTCAGAGGAATTGATTAGATTAATACCTGCAGCTGAGTTTCATTATCGGACGTCAAAATACGAAATTCCACCCGTGTCACCTAGACGTCCGTCGTTCCACAACTGAGAGTTTTAAGGCAGTTTTTCCAGTATGTGGAACCAGCTGCTTGAAGTAATTCCGAATCAATTGTATATTATTATTATTATTATTAGTATTATATTGTCATTGTAAGTTGGACACTTATATACTAAAAATACTACTTATATAAAATACTTTATAATTCCGTAAAGACTCTCAAAGGATACTCAAAAGTCAAAACTATGATTAAATATATCGTTTGTCTTTGAATTATTACAGTTCGACGTTCACACAAAATATATCCGCGTACCTTATTTACATAGAAATGAACTATATCTAAGAAATTGTCGCTTCAAGGTTATAATGGAATCTTAGTGATTAATTATTATAAACCGACAGCCCTACACGCCGCCAACACAAGCAGTAGCCCTACCTTATTAATAAACATGCGCTAACAATAAATAATTGTTTATAATGAACTTTATAATATATTAGTGCAGATACTTCATTATCTCGCGGTCTCACGCACACACGCATACACGAAAGGATCCGCGATTTAGTGTTGTACTTATGTATCGATAATTTTTACACATTATTAATACCTTTTTCGTAGTCTTACGGTTATTTTGTGGCTTGGCTATGAAACATTTCTGGCGAATTAATATCAAACGACAGTTGAAATTATTTTACAATAATTTAGTTAGTCGCACCAACAAAGACTAAAAAAAATAAAAAAAGGAATGAACAAAGTTGGACGAATTATAACCAATGGTTGGCCTAGATAGGTGCAACGACGGCGTGTAAATAATGTAAATCGTAAGTGTCATATAAATAAAATAAAATAATATTATTTTAATAAGAAATAAACAACTTAAATAACTGTTTTCTCTTTCTTTTTATATCTCTTTATCCTATCTTAAAAAGAGACAAATCCTTGTTTTCAACGCGTCGTCAAAGAAGTCGAAATAATGATTTTTTAATAAGACAATCAAATTATAAAGATGGTGATTAGGTTTGAGAGTATAGGAATGGATTTTTGAAATGTCATATAATCAAGTGGGATTTTAAAATTAGAATTTTGCATACATTTTCTAATTATTTCTACCTAATTTAAAAACATCGACATAATTACCATACCCTACACTATGCGCAGGAGCACCGTTCGCATTTTCTTTTATCGACGCATTGATTAATGCAGCTCGATTTGAATAATAATTTCAGTACAAACGTTATTGTATGATAAATTTAGTGCAAATTGTAACTGGGCTTGAGATCTTTGAATTAACATTGAAGAGGATCTTAATGTTAACTACTTTATGATGCCTAGAAAATGGCTGATATGATATGTTCATTGCCTTGAATTGAATTAATAAATAGCCTAGAAGTACAAAATAGTATCTTGATCTTGAACTCAAATTGCATATCAGAGTTTATTGCCAGTTCTCTTCCGTTCTACGCCCTTGATTTGAGAAATGGCCGTAAATGTAAAATTAGAAGCAATTAATGTATTTTTTTTACGTTCATAAGAGTATTGTTTTTACATGAATAAATGATTTTTGACTTGACTTTGACTTTTTGACTTGATTTGCTTTTATCATTTTTATATTATAGACACAGCCAACACGCACACTGACACACATTGACACAAATTTTTGGGTTAAAGTCATGCTGGTTGCTTCACAATGCTTGTTTTTATCGTAAGAGCAAGACTAAAAACGTGAATACGAGTAAATGAGGAGAAACAAAGCTTAGTGGTTAACTGAACTGTTTTAATTTCCTGTAAACCAAATGGTACCTACTCACGAATGCATAAGGAGACAGTGGTCCGTAATTGTCCCTAACAACCTACTTGCCTTTTAAGGAAAGAAAAAAAATGGTCACAAACAAAAAATGAAAAAAAAAATGACGTTTGAAAAATTATATATTTTTTTGCATTATTAATAATCAATGGCGCTACAACCTTTTTAGGCCTGGGCCTCATATTTATGTATCTGTTTTATGATCCTTTGTCAATCTAATAGGCAAGTAGGTGATCAGCCTTACACATGTAGTCGACTTTTTGCGTTTAAGGCAAGTCGGTTTCCTCACGATGCGCACATAGAAAGAAAGTCCATTGGTGCACAGCCGGAGTTCGAACTTACGACTTTAGGGATGAAAGTCGCACGCTGAAGGCCAACACTTCTCTTTTTGCATTATACCGGCGATAATTAAGATAGTTTTGAAATGGCTTATGTTTAACTTACCACCAGGTATAGTAACATATAACAGACAAAAATAGTAAATGATTACCAAAATTAAACCCGCATTTTAATGTAAAATTACAACCTAAGTTTTAACATCTCGCTATCCTATTTAAGCAAACTGGCTCCAAAAAACTCATTGTTAGCCCAAAAATAGTTAATGAAAACCAAATTATTAACCATATTTTAATTTAAAATGAAATGCAAAAAAATAAAATCTCGTTATCCGATTAAAGTAAATTACCCTCGGCAAAAAAAATATTTTGCCAAACACAGTAAAGTAAATTTACTCCTAACCTTTTTGTCTCCAAATTGATTAACCACTACAAAAAAAAATTATCTTGAGCGTTTCGTTTACAACCAAATGCTATACCTAAAATAAAAAATAAAACTCTTACAATTTCAATAATCCCTTTTTTAATTATTGAAACAATCATTAAAAAGATAGTCCTCTTAAAACTAATAATAAACAGTTCAAAGATCTTAAAACTAAACTAATAATAAGCATTTAAAAAATCTTAAGAAGAATCAGTCTTCTGTATTAATTCACTGCACAATTAATGCTTTCTTAGCTTTGGCTGGTCGTCCTCTTTTGCGCTTCATGCCAATCGGAATAGCTCTGGCCTCTGAAGGTGGCTGGACGTGCTTAAGCCGAATCGCCAATCCAACGAGATGTCCCAGTGTGGTGGGAGAGGATCGTAAGCCGCAGACATAACTTAATATGGCATCATAATGCTTCATTTGGTAATAAGCCTACATTTTATGTCAATCATAGTGGTTTATTTAGGCAGAAATAGCGCATTAATTTGCTCGCTAAGATTTGGTGATCATTTACTACATTTGGTGTTCGAATACAATTTGAAGTGCAGTCGTGACTAAAATAGCTAGTACTATTGTAATTTTAGACGTTATTTATCTGGTGTTAAGTATATATTTTTGGTAAAAGAACTAAGGGTATCAAAGCATTTTATGGTGATCATTATATTTAACCCCTTTTGAAATAGATAATAAAAAAATATTCTATAAGTATATGTAGGTATATTATAAGATTATTTAACCCTAAGCAAATTATTCCCGCGTAAGTGCCAGCCATCTTTAGATCATCTTCGATAGTAAAAGGGTCCGGCTCTGACTTTTGACCTCTGTGCTAAGTCATTAACTATGCTGCGAGGTTGTCAGTTGCAAAAATAGTCTTCATAAAGCCATAGACAAGAAAGTATAATGCTTACTTATATAAAATTGCGCCTAGTTCCCTTTTTTGTGTTATTTACAACTGCCGTGCGATTCTGTAACTCACTTTTTGAGCTCAATGATTTGAGCGCGACCGCCGCTGTGAAAACCGCTGTGTGAGTTCGAAAAGTGAGTTACAGAATCGCAAGGCTGATCTGGAATTTATATATATTTGCTATTTGCCTTTCTTGGGGGCTACTACTGTGATTATAAAATCACTAACTGTTTGCGATGACGGTGTTTGACGTATTCGCTACAATGAAGAACTTTATAATATCCTTGACGACGCCAACATCATCCAATTCATAAAGTGCAACAGGCTCAAGTACTTGGGACATGTGTACCGAATGACAGAATCCCAAGGTCCTTACTGAACTCACAACCTAGTGGTAAGAGGAAACCCGGCAGAACGAGGCTGCGTTGGTGGGATAGATCATAGAGTTGTAGAGGATGGCCAAACATACTTGAGGAGGCTAAGGTTTACCCGGGCCTGTATAGCCATTGATGATGATGAACAAAAGTTTTGACTTGCAAATTATTCGTTTTTTTTATTAATTATTTACCGATACACAAAATATGGACGTAAATGAGAAAGTAAATTAAAATATAAAAATAGAGCAGTGTTGGTCTAGTAGGGTGCGACTCTCATCTCTAGTCGTAGGTTCGAACCCCGGCTGTGCACCGTTTAACGTGCGGAGAAGGAAAACATTCCATGCCTTAGACCCAAAAACAGCCATAGAAGGATGATCACCTACTTACCTATTAGAAAAAAACAAATGATCACATACCAGATACAGATATCTGAGGCCGCTAAAGGCTGTAGCGCTACTAGTCTTTTTATGTTTCACGCGAACGAAAGTGAATAAAACCTTTTAAACGATACTGTATCTAAGAAGTGAAAGAATGAAAGTTCCACACATAAAAGTGAAAAGGTAGTGAATAAATCGACTTCGGGGGAACTCCGCTACTTGCTTCCGTGAGAAAATAAAAGAACACACTTATATAGAGCTGTTACAATTATTATTTAG